>NW_026901510.1:0-434792 GCF_033783945.1 Neopsephotus bourkii | reverse complement strand
ACCTCCGTGCCTGGGAAAGTGATGGAACACCTTATCCTTGGTGCCATCTTAAGGCATATCAAGGATAAGAGGGTTATGAGGGGCAGTCAACATGGCTTCACCAAGGGGAAGTCGTGCTTGACCAATCTTGTAGCCTTTTATGAGGAAATAACACGGTGGATGGATGATGGTAGAGCGGTGGATGTGGTCTACCTCGACTTCAGCAAAGCGTTTGACACGGTCTCCCACAGCATCCTTGCGGCTAAATTGAGGAAGTGTGGTCTGGATGATCGGGTAGTGAGGTGGACTGTGAACTGGCTGAAGGAGAGAAGCCAGAGAGTTGTAGTCTATGGGGCGGAGTCTAGTTGGAGGCCTGTATCTAGTGGAGTGCCTCAAGGGTCGGTACTGGGACCAGTATTATTTAATATATTCATCAACGATTTAGATGAGGGAATTGAGTGTACTATCAGCAAGTTTGCTGATGACACTAAGCTGGGAGGGGTGGCCGACACGCCAGAAGGCTGTGCTGCCATCCAGAGGGACCTGGACAGGCTGGAGAGCTGGGCGGGGAATAACTTGATGAAATATAACAAGGGAAAGTGTAGAGTCCTGCATCTGGGCAGGAACAACCCCAGGTTCCAGTATAGGCTGGGGAACGACCTGTTAGAGAGCAGTGTAGGGGAGAGGGACCTGGGGGTCCTGGTGGACGACAGGGTGACCATGAGCCGACACTGTGCCCTTGTGGCCAAGAAGGCCAATGGCATCCTGGGTTGTATTAGAAGGGGGGTGGTTAGTAGGTCGAGAGAGGTCCTCCTTCCCCTCTACTCTGCCCTGGTGAGACCTCATCTGGAATATTGTGTCCAGTTCTGGGCCCCTCAGTTTAAAAAGGACAGGGACCTGCTGGAGAGAGTCCAGCGCAGGGCAACTAAGATGATTAAGGGAGTGGAGCATCTCCCTTATGAGGAAAGACTGAGGGAGCTGGGTCTCTATAGTTTGGAGAAGAGGAGATTGAGGGGTGACCTTATTAGTGTATATAAATATATAAAGGGGGAGTGTCACGAGGATGGAGCCAGGCTCTTCTCAGTGGCAAACAATGAAAGGACAAGGGGTAATGGGTACAAATTGGAGCACAAGAGGTTCCACTTAAACCTGAGAAGAAACTTCTTCTCAGTGAGGGTGACGGAACACTGGAACAGGCTGCCCAGGGAGGTTGTGGAATCTCCTTCTTTGGAGACATTCAGCCGCCTGGACACGTTCCTGTGTAACCTTATCTAGGTGTTCCTGCTCCGGCAGGGGGATTGGACTAGATGATCTTTTGAGGTCCCTTCCAATCTCTAACCTACTGTGATACTGTGATACTGTGATGCTTGGTGACAAAAACACAGCAATATTTTATGCAAAAATTTGGGGACCACTATGTTTGCAAAGCCCTGTTCTTTGTCCTCAGAGTAATCCTCCACCTTTCCACCTTGACCACTATAACACCATGTTTTATGTTATTTTCCAATACAGAACCCACCTGTGGAAATTATTTTTTATGCCATGTATTACACTGACATTTATAAATTGTTTTAGTGACAAACAAAAAAAAAAAAAAGACCCAGACCTCATCAAATCTGCATACTTATACAAGACTTACTTGCAGATGAAGACTGGATATTTTAAATTTTCCAAAACCTCTTTCAAAGCCTCTTCTAACCTTTTTGAATTTTAAATTTGTATTTTAAATTTTCAGGCTTAATGCCTGCTCTTTAGGCTCCAGTAGTAACCATTAGGAAAAAAAAAAAACATCACTCTGGACATTGAGCAGCTGCTCAGTACTCAGTAGTTATCCTTTGTATTAGAATATTTCTAAGATGCATGTATCCTATAATTTTACATAGTTTTATATGACCCTTCCAAACAATGTGGCCTCTCCTGTCTTCCATCTGAACAACTAACAAAATGCGAGCTATTGTAGGTTATTCCCATTCAGAGAAGAAGGTAGTGACAGTCTCAGACCTTTTGTGATGTATTCTAGTTTACTTACAAAGAACCTAGCAAACCTTTCTGCTCAGGATACACCAGACTCCAAGAGCAGGAATCATTTCCATGGCTTGTAATTCCGTTTCTTTCAGCCAGCACTCACAGGAGTTCTTATTTGACTTTCTCAGGTGCTTGTGGCAAGTACTTCATGTGACATTTGGTATTTCTATGCCACTTTCTCTTCCTGATTATTTGTCTGTTGGCTACATAGCCCTTCACAAATATATACCATAAGAATCCTCCTAACAAACCTTTGGGGTAGGGAAAAAGTATCTTAGTTGAAACCACTTTCTGTTCTGTTTTGGTTTTGTTGGTTTGGTTTGTTTGTTTTTTACAAAGTAACAGTAGACTCACACTTTCTGTGGACAATTTTTTGTTTCAGTTCTGCTGTTCTGAAGTGGTAGGAAACTACATAAACGTTGTAAGGATGCTGGCACACTCAAAGCCCTGTGATTTCACCTGGAAATGAAAAACAGTCTTTTATCTTTTGCATACCTGTGAGATCAGCACTGAAAGATGTCCTTTGTAGAGATTCCAAGCTCTTGTCATCAAAATCATTTAAACAGGATCATACTCCACAGAGCAGTGGGGAGGCAGTGATGAAGATGCTGATGCCTGAGAGAGCTCTAAATGCTTTCTTTCTCTAGGTCTGGATCTCCACATCTTCTCTTGCTTTTCACAAGCCATCAGCACCTCAGGTTTTGCTAGATGAATGAGTCATACAAAAATACTAATTGATGTCCTCTTCCACTTATGAAATATCACAGATTCTTGATTATGTAAGTAATTTCAGATTATTTTAGATATGACAGATTATTCTTCTGAACTGATTAGGGTCACACAGGAAGTTTTAAAGGTCACAAAACACAGACTAGAAAGGTGAAATATATTCCCTTGATAGAGTTAATTGTTGCCTCTTCTGTGTTTTGCAAAACCAAACTGAATACTTTTATAATAAAGCAAACGAATGCAGAAAATGTACCAGCATGGAACTAAAAGAAAGCTAACTTTTGTAATGAAAGTAACGTGTAAGTTAGGTAGTGACTGTGTATAGACTAGTCAGCAATTAACAGTAAGATTTTTCAGGAGCTGCCCACTGTTGGTTCTCTTTTGCTCAAACAAGGATTTCATCCATAAAAATCTTCATCAAAAAAACAAAATGTTTTGCGTCAATTTCAGAAGTAAAATTGCAAAATCACAAATTACATGTTAATTACATTTGTTTGCAAGAGTAAGCATTAACACACATCTTTTAAACATCATTAATTGGCTTTTAGAAGTAAAATTAGAGGGGAAGAATGAGTCATAGTGGTAAAGTATCAATCTTTCTAATGATAATGTCACTAAAGTCATTCTCTCTGCTCCATTCATCTTCTTCAGGAAAAGCTTTGTGAGGGCAGAGGTCATAGTAAAGAGTTAAATTATTTTCTCACTAGAACTAGAGCTAACAGCAAAGGTTTACATAGGCCTGATCTGCTCCTGCATATGTCGAAGATAAGGGACTCATGCTCCCTTTGCCCAGCCAGGTTTGGTGTTAAACATTCATGCTAATAAATACGGAATTGGTTTCTATCCCTTAATAAAATATAAGTTATGTAGCTTTATTTTTCCAAGCTACTGGAAGCTGAAAATGGCTAGCTAAACACAAAGATAACCTTTCCTCTCTAATCTTTAGAATCATAGAATAGTTAGGGTTGGAAAGGACCTTAAGATCATCAAGTTCCAACCCCCCTGCCATGGGCAGGGACACCTCGCTTTAAACTATATCACCCAAGGCCTCGTCCAACCTGGCCCTGAACAACGCCAGGGATGGAGCATTCACAACCTCCTTGGGCAACCCATTCCAGTGCCTCACCACCCTAACAGGAAAGAATTTCCTCCTTATATCCAATCTAAATTTCCCCTGTTTAAGTTTTAACCCATTACCCCTTGTCCTATCACTACAGTCTCATGCTTCCAATTTGTTTCCAGTACAGAGATTTCCTGTGGAAGTTATTTCTCTGTACAGTCCTGCAATTAGAGGAGAAAATTTAAGGCATTTCTGGGAGGCTATTCAGTGGGTTGGTTCTGCAGCTTGTGGTTTATCTTAAAAGGTAGGAGTAGCATCACATTTGGTCAGTGACTGCTGCAATACGAAATGAGGTCTAGTTCTCTGGAAAATTCTATGACACTTGGGGCCATAGAGGTAATCTGCAAAAAAGTTTAACAGTAGCCCTTGAACCAGGATAATAAAATGAATAAGGAGGGAGAAGGGTGAACAAAAAAGGGAAAAAAATCCCTAACCAAAACAAACACAGCTAGAGAGAGAGGCAAGAGCACAGAATATTTTTAAACATTTTTAAACATTTTTAAATGTTTGAGGTAACACTGTCCTGCAAACTGTCTCTTCCTTAACTGAAATGCTTGTTTCTAAGTCAGTCTGTGACTACACTGAATAGTTTCTGTTGGAAGCAGACTTTATTCTTGTTCTTCCTGTTACCAGCTGTGGGAACCCATCCCACAGGTGACCTGGTACACATTCTCCCTGAAGCCTTTGGTATACTCCCTTTTTCTGGAGTCAGGGCCAGCTGCGCTACCAGGACAGACTTCACGTTCGCATGCAGTAACAACAGCCAGCCTGCAGTCTCTGGCAACCACTTATTGCAAAGAAATAGCAATCATTCATGCAACCACTGTCTGGTGTAGCCTATATAGTGTCTCCTCATTCTGGAGTCTCACTCTGGAGTTGTGGACATGTACACATTTGAGATGCCTGCTTTGTTACCACTGCAGGGCAGTGCTGCTCTGGACTCCCAGCTCAAAATGGTATAATCAGCCCTTACTTTCTGTGGATCACCTTTTTCTTAATGGCTGCTGAACTTCGGCTGGCACATACCAATGGATACTGTAGCTCCTGTCACCTCCAGATGTGGAAGGCTTTGGTGAAGTTTTACCACTTAAACCCTAAAGAAAAACCTGTTACTGGAACAGCTTATGTTGAACTGTAGAAGAATTGGAACCTCAGCAAGTCTTTCTGTCAGGGCTCTCTTGTGCTGGCTTTTGTGTGGGAGGAATCAGGCCATTCTGGAATAGGTCAATACAAAGAGTCGTGTTCCTCTAAAATCCAGGAAAGTGGTAAAATTGCACAAGATAGGTCAAGGTCGTTGCCTGTAATAGGGGACAGAGTGAATCATAGTGTGACCATCATGGGCAAGTTTCTTCCCAGCTTCCTCAGCAAGCCTAACTGTTCTGTGTGAAAAAAACAATGGGTTTTGCACCTGAATACACAAAAATATGCATGTCCTGGAGTGGGGACCAGAAATTTGCACTTTCCCCTCCCTCCGAGGGGAAAAACCTACTGTTTGCACAATCATCCTCACTTCTGCTCCAGCATTTTCTGCTTCTGTAACTTCACTGTTGTTTTTTGAGGGATCTCCATGCTTTAAAGGCAGAGTGGACAGTGCCCTCTAGCCTAACGAGTTGGTCAGAGCACCCTGTGGGCATGGGAAAGTTTCCTGGGACCACCCTTGCCCAATGAACCCAAGCTCTTCCACTTCCCTAACAAGACTTTTAGCACCTCTGTAGTTGGAGGGATGTTTTCACCAACATATGATGGCATCTGTTTTTTCTCCCATGTTCTCTCTCTCTCTTAGAACATTTTATGATGTCTAAATCCAAGAGAAGGTTTCAGCCCACAAGCTATCTGAGGAGGCCTGAGGATTGTGAGTAAATAGCACGAGATGTAACACAAAAGATTTATGTTTATGATATCATCTCAAAAGCCAGAAGAAACTCCATCTAAATGTGACTTTACAGAGTGTGTGCATTCTACATCTTAAAGGTCAAGACTTTCAGAGTCCTCATTAGCATCAGCCCTGCTAATGACAGATAACAAGGAAAACTACCTGTAAGGCCAGAACAAGGCATGGTGGAATTGCTGCCTGTTGGAGCATATCAAAAGAGGGAAGACAACAAAACTTCATCTTACAGAGCTGTGTAGGAAAGCCAGACAGAAAAGAAATGAGACAACAGGAATTTCCTTTTTGCTAGAACAAGCGCCCTGTGCTCAGCAGGTTGCTTCCTGTGAGCCTTTTGGCTGTTCACTAGATGCCTGTATGGATTTGTAATTATATATTTTAGATTCAGACAAGAGTATGCCTGGGCTTTGTGGTTTTTTGAGATCTCAATTTATCTTTAAATTTTCCTTTAAACTAGCAGCCTAACCAAAGTATGAGGAACATTAAAATGCTGAGTGCTGCTGTGCCTGTAACTTATGCATGTTCAGCTCCAGGCTGCATTCCACAGCAACACCATGCATAAAACAGGGAAGAAGTACAGGCTGGAAAGGCAGTCAGCACATGGAGCTTGCAACAGTCAGCCTGCCAAAACCAAACATCTTTACTGGGGCTTCATTGAAGTACCTCCAGAACTGGAATTAGAAGCCTCATGAAGACTTCCTGGATGTATTTTCTCCTGAAAGCCAGGTACTCCTCTTAGGCAAGGTAGTTCCCATGTGGGTACCCAAATTATTTGGTTATAGAGGTCTGTGGAGGATGACCATTGCCTTCATGCTGAGATGTGGGCTCACAAAGAGCCGAGTCCAGATGATCTCTGCAATTACGGACACAGCTCTGCTCTCACAACTGTCACTATGTTGCTTCAGACAACGAATAAAAGGCTAGTTCCCTAAGGTTCCCTCAGTTTTCCTCAGGTTCCTGCTGTCAGTCCGTCCTAGCTATTGCGACCTAGCTATATTGTGTTCTTGGATGCCTGGCCGTGCCTGAAATACTCCAGTCTAGTGGCTAAGGCACATAGCTGAAGGCTGAACTCACCACCTCTCCCAGGCTAAGGACAGCCTAGAGCCCAGGACTGTGGTTTGACACATGGCAGGAGTGCTCCTTCAACTCTTGCCCTTGGCTGTTTATTCCTGTTTATTCCTACCTCCTACCAGCCTTCCAGTGGCTTGATATTTGTGTTCAGTGTAATTCACAGCAAGGGAACTATTCAGTAAAAAAATATCTTGAGGGGAGGTTAATTACAAATAAAAAGGATTGTTTCCTTGACCTGTCTTACTGTGTGGATGGGTGCAAAGGTTGACACTAACAGAACG
Source organism: Neopsephotus bourkii (assembly GCF_033783945.1). NCBI lineage: Eukaryota > Metazoa > Chordata > Aves > Psittaciformes > Psittacidae > Neopsephotus > Neopsephotus bourkii. Next base: position 427,699 of record NW_026901510.1, on the reverse strand, counting down.
TTGTAGAGGATCACAGAAGAAAGGATGCAATAGGTTCATACTGCTGGAACAAAACCCCATAATCTAGGCCAATACATGCACTGACTCAAGTGTGTGCCTCATGCATTCATAGTTATCTGTTCTCAAGAACATGCTCTGCAGCCTCTGTGGTGAGCTGTGCTTCAGAGGATGGTTGTTCTCTGCATCTCAGGTGACCCGAGTGGGGAAGGAAGCTGCCTAGATAGCCAGCTTGGCAAAGATGGGGACACAAGACAGAGCATGCTCTGTTGCACCATTTTCAGCATGTATGCGCATTTCAGGAGTCTCCAGTGCTGTCCACACATGTTCTAAGAAGTGTTTTACAGAAAATAGTTTTCTGCCTGAAGAAGCTTAATCTTAAAGCCCTGATGCTACAACAAATCATTCTGTGGCAGGGCAGCTCCTTTGTGATGTGCAGAGGCAAACTGAGATTGTTGTCAATCTGGAAACTAATGAAAGCAAATGTGCTTGTTACACCAGAAGGGAGGATACAAGGCTGTACGTGGACATGTAATTAAGTGGCTACTAGGTTAGAATTGTATGTCATTGGTAGAGATGTTTTTGTATAAAAATAAAAAAATACCAGAGGACAAAAATAGGTCCAGCTTGATAGAAACTCCTGGAATGGATGCAGAATTTGCTGCACTATTTAACCTAATGCAAACAATTGCCTACTTTTATGAAAACATCTTTCAACCTGCCTTTCAAATATGCTGGGATAATTTTCTTTACTACTCTTAGAATTTCTGTTTATGTACAAATACAGACCTTTTATTAGCCTGCAAGAGAACTGTGGTTAACCAGGGTAACTGAGACACACCAAACAATAATATTTCTGAAGTCAGGTGCAGAAAGGATAAAATAGCTGCTAATACATGGATTTTGCCATTTCATCCTTCAAAACCACACCTTAAAGTGTCTTATTTGCCCATCTTTTAATACTATTAATATCCCAAGCTCTCATGCACTGTCTTAAGTGGTATTGAAACCTACATCTGAAAAAATAACAAGGAAAGAATGACAGGAGGAATACCATGAACCATGTAAATATGAATCTTTATATGCTCCTCAGAAATGTTTGTTATGTATCTCCACCCCTTCTCTACCTGAGCTATCTTTGTCTTGCTACTTTTATGTCGACGCATAGGAATTTGGTTCCAAGCAGTGAATGGGCTTCCAGCTCAGTCCAAGGATAGTATGGGAGAAGGTATATTTCTTTCCCTGGATATGGTTCAGTGTGGGGAGAGGGTGATGCTGCCTCGAAAATTTGAGCAGGGAGAATTTTGAAAACTGTAGCCATTCAGGATCCACTGAAGCTCAGCTGAGTTACATGAATTCTGCTTGAATGTCTCCTGTTGATGTAGAGACCAGCTCTTCAGTGCATGTAGAGTTCATAACAGCTTAGGGTGCTTCAAATTCATCTGACATTCATCAGACATGTTCAGGCCTGAACATGTGCTTCATGGACTGAAGCACAGAAAATCTGATGAACCAATTTACTAAGCTTTGCAGTACAGAGGACACTTCTTTGTGGAATAAATACAGAAAGCATGGCAATATCTAACTGACAAATTAGTGAGCATAGAGGTATGACTGATGGGAATGGCACTGCATTGGAAACAGGGCCAATACAGTGACAAGAACTGCAAAATAAGCAGCATAATTGAAACTTGCACAGAGCAAGAATATGATACAGTGATGCTGGGGAGCCAATAGAGGGCCTTGCAATATTAGGAGTATATAAACATCTGATAAATTCTCAGTAGCGTTTATTTGTAGATTTCTTTGTTTCTCTGGCTATTACATATTTAAATTAGCTTCTGACTGTAATAAATCCTCCTTTTGTGTCATGTAATTAGGTCTTCCACTACTCTGCAATGTAAACCTCTTCAATTGCATATCCAATAAAGCAGACTTAATTCTAGGACTGGTTCCACCAACCTTTCCACAGTTAGTAAGATTGCTACCATTTGTTGGAGTTCCTTCAGAAATTTATATTTAGCTTCATTTCTTTCCAAGAACTATGCTGTATCTTATTTCACTGACCTGAAGACTGACCTCTCATGCTACTCTGTGGACTCAGCAATGGGATGCATCCAACATGATGATTAAGCATGTGCTGAACTTCACACTGTCAGTACAATCAACTGCAGGATGGCACAAATGTTTGGATTGGGAAGCTGACCTCCTACTGCTAATCAGGTTACAGCATGTAGTTCGTTTTAGCAGAGGAATTTCAGCAGTGGTCCATTCTCAGGAGTTGGACCACTGTAGCCAGTGCAGACGTTTGTAACTGAAGTATTAAGACTCATTTGAATGAAATATGTATGGAAATGCCTGGATGTGGAAGCATCAAAATCTGCATTAGACTAAGGATGGAAAGAATAATCATTAATGGACATGATGACATGAATGACAGCAGTCACATCAAGGAACAGTGAAAAGTTTGTTGCTTATATGAAGACTACAACACAAGACCAAATGTTCAAGCCCTTGCTCTGCTAAAACCATAGCACAGTCAAATCATCACCCCCAAAAACCATGCTCTAATTGCATGGGCTCAGATAACATCTTCCCAAAAAGGAAGATAGACAGTAGGCATAAAGATGGCAAAATGAGGAAATAAGGCAATGGGCAGGAATTTTTCCAGAGATTTCTAGATGATAAGGCAAGACAGGGTCTGGGGCAAAACCACTGCATAACAACTGCTTGACTCAGGAGGGTATAAATGCCCTGTTCAAAAAATTGTTGTTGCCAGTCAAGACAGACCCAACATACTGAGGACCCAACAGCTGGTGCTCCTTGTCCACTGTCCTATGCACAGATGACCCTGGTCTGACTACTACAAAGATCTTGACACTTGGCAGTGTGTGTCAACGAGATCCACCTGCTAGCATCTCTGTAATACACAGGAGAAGTTTTTAACTTCATTGCTGAACATAAGAGTCTTATTACTGGTAGCGAATCCAGTATTTCCACACCATGTACTTTTCAGGCAGCTGAAATAGCATTTTTTTCCAGTGAAAGGAATGCAAGTGCCTTCAATTTAATTATTTTTGGCAAGTAGTGTTTTTCTTTCCATTTCTTTTTACATTTATGGCACTAAGTTAGTGCAGGTCAGCAGAACAAAGTTCTTCATTGCTTCTCCCTGAAAACACAAAACCCATGATAGTCCATATGGTTGTTCTGCAGACAAGGGAGACCATGAAATTAAACCCTTTAGCAATATATTGCTAACATGTCACTTTATTTACCAGCATAGGTCTCTAATGATGAACAAAATTTTCTGTATTTGAAAAATATTAATTACAAAGAGCTTATTTCTCTGGGGTCAGTGTACTCACTTCCAAGAATAGCTCTGCTCCAACTTGACAACACAGGGATGCTTCCACTGAGACCTCATAGGAAAGAGCTGTTGCTTTGTGAGGGCACCAAAACACAGGCACTATCCACAGTACTCAAGATTATTCTTGGCATAAACAGAGACTACTCTTGCTCTTATCACAGCAACTGTAAGTTTTGTTATTGGCTTTCCTGAATACATTCAGTCAGACCCAAATTTGCCTTGGTGGTTGCATTATATAATAATTTTTTGTAAGAAAACAGGAATAGATAATCCATAAAAAGAATCTCTGGAAAACCTTTGCTGGCAGTATTATATATTTACAATCTCTGATGTTTCTTAATGCTGGTAGAAGTACTACCTCTCAAACTTCTAGTTAAATTGTATGATTTGTAAAATGTGTGCACAACTTCTCAGCAAAGGAAGTTCTTTAATATTCTTTATTGAGTGTAGGAAAGTGGGTGCCAAATACAACTGTGAAATGGGAAACAATGCACAAAGGAAAAGTTCCAGAACATCAACACATCCCTTCCTTTTCTCTGCCATAAATAACCAACACACCCTTAAATACAAGACTAAATGGCTCCAGGAAACTCTCGTTAATGAAAACGTCCTAGCTGGGCTTCTCACTTTCATTTAGAACTTACAGGCCACAACAAGTTTTTCTGACCTAGACAACAGATATGTTGCTCTCTAAGTAATATTAAGCACTGAGATAATCTAAGGTAAACTAAAACTAGCCTACTATCCGGAGAGACTTAAACTTTCCCCTCTTACTGTCCAAAACATTAATGTTGAAAGGCACAGCCCCACTGCTGTTAAAATCAATGACATAAAGACATAGTGTGCGTTCCAGCATCTGTTCTTCAGTTTTCTGGAAACCAGAGATAAGGCAGGAAACAAAATAAATGTGTATGACATGCAGAGAAGATTCTTTATAACGGCTATGATATTTTAGAGGGAAGGTCTCATGATGAGACAGGATGCATAGACAGCATATTTTCTGCAGATGGGAAGTAGTAGGGTAATTAGAAAAGTCATTTATCTATGGGATATTTATACCAAAATCAGTATATTTCACTCTATAAAAAAAGAGATAATTGGTAACAACCATCTGTAGCTTTATCACTTTGAAATTTGTACTATGCAGAATTGTCTTAAATAGCATCAGATCTAGAAAGTTTCTTAACTTCCAACTCAGTCATTAAAAATTGAATCATTAATACAATATAAAACCCTTAAAGTAACTTCAGGAACAACCCTTACTTTTGATTTCTCCTGGCAGCTTCTTCTAATTTCACAATCACATTTTTCTTCCTACAAAAGTCCAACCCACAACTCTTTCCCCAGTTCCTGTATGGAGTATCTGTAAATTGCAGGGAAGCTGCCTTGCCAATTCATAGAATCATAGAATAGTTAGGGTTGGAAAGGACCTCAAGATCATCTAGTTCCAACCCCCCTGCCTTCGGCAGGTACACCTCTCACTAAAGCATGCAACCCAAGGCTTCGTCCAACCTGGCCTTGAACATTGCCAGGGATGGAGCATTCACAACTTCCCTGGGCAATCCATTCCAGTGCCTCACCACCCTAATAGGAAAGAACTTCTTCCTTATATCCAGTCTAAACCTCCCCTGTTTAAGTTTTAACCTGTTACCCCTTGTCCTGTCACTACAGCACCTAATGAAGAGTCCCTCCCCAGCATCCCTATAGGCCCCCTTCAGATACTGGAAGGCTGCTATGAGGTCCCCATGCAGCCTTCTCTTGTCCACGCTGCACAGCCCCAACTTTCTCAGCCCGTCTTCATATGGGATGTCCTCCAGTCCCCTGATCATCCTCGTGGCCCTCCTCTGGACTTGTTCCAAGAGTTCCATGGCCTTTTTATGTTGAGGACACCAGAACTGTACACAATGCTCCAAGTGAGGTCTCACGAGAGCAGAGTAGAGAAATAGAGAAAAAGATAAAACAGTAAAAATTGCTATTGCTGGATTTGAGCATCTAGAAAATGAGCCAGATCTTCCACAATTACTCATAGTACACAGGGTACCATGTACATGGTACATAGCTTCCTGACAAGTGAGATTCCTCTGAGCCTTTACTACAGGTGAAATAACAAAAACTGCAGGAAAGAAAGGTGGCACAATTTCAGTTAACAGTTTCAATGCCTTTGAAAGAAAGTTCTTGTGTTGCTTCCATGGATGGAAACCTGCATTTGTTGGTCAGTCATCCAGGGCACAGGTGTAAGCCATGTCCTTGTAAGCCTTGGATGCAGACTCTAGGGAAAGAACCAGGCTCCAATTAATGAGGTCTAGAAAGAGAAGGATGGAGGCAGTCCTCCCTTGGACAAGTCGTGTACAGTGAAATGGTCACCTTCTCCTCAGGCTTTCTGGTGCTATGGATATTCCCAGTTTCACTGCAGCTCTGCAGAGGGGCAGGAAGACTTTTGGGCTAGAATGGAAACAAGGAACTAAATGTAAAATTGATGGTCTTGGGCAGCTGATATACCAAACCTGTTGGTGCTTGGGCTGAAGTCTAGACCACAGAACTAGCCATCCAGCAGATCTTCCGAGAAGGGAGAGATCTGGGACTGTGAAGTGCTGACTGATGTGCTGCTTAAACTTACCAGACAGAAGACCCCTAAGAGAACTCTCAAAGTCTGTCTGTCTTTGGAGCTACGAATGTTTCAATGTGCATCAGGACAAGACATCATCTTCTTCTTGGGATTCACAGGCCAGGGCTTCTCTCTAAGTGCTGTTTAGAAGAAAAATGCTTCTTTCCCAAGAATGTATGTGTATAAGGAGACGTGTCTTTCCTCTTGAGAAAATGACACAGGTCAATGGACAAACAACTGTCTCAGGATACAAGGCCTGAAGTCAAGTGTGCTCTTAAGACAGTAGAGATCTCGACTTACGTTCAGCTGCATGACCTAGCCACAAGGTTCATGTGTCTCTTGCTGGCCCACTGAAATTTCAATTATCTTTGCACAAGCAAAAACACCGGAAGGGGGAGAAACGGTGGAAGATTTCTTCTCTACAAAATAGCCAGTATTCACTTATGATGAACAGGGAATGTTCAGGATAGCAGGAGACTCTGGCTTTGGGGACCTGAAATACACTTAGCCAAGATGGGGCACAAGTCTGGCCCAGGACCTTCACACATACATACATACATTTATTTGCAGTTCTTTATCATCTAGGTTCTGAGAAAAACAATTTAAAGCAACTTGGAAAACCTCTGTAGGAAAATGTAGGCAATAATGCGTGGAAAACCGAGTAGTTACTCTTTCTCCCGTTTCTGCCATGGTTTACTGGGGAACAGGAGAGGAGCCATAAGCTTGCCAACTCTCCTGATTTTATGGGCCTCGTGGTATATACTTTTTAATTGCTTGACTCTTGAGACTGTGGGATTGTGAAGATTTGAAGTTTAATTTTAAAGAGAGGCTGGCATGCAGCTGTTGTGGCTTCAAAGAAATGTTGGAGGTCAAGTCCCAGACCTCAAAAACTAGAGCAAATACAAAGATAAACTAAATCAAGAATGTCCTGGGTTTGTAGGGCCAGGCCCTCCACTTCAAACCCTAGAGGGCTGGCAGCACTGGAGATACTCAAGATACTTGCCTAAGAAGGATATTTGACAGTGTCACATGTCTGAATCAGCCAGGTCGTGTCTGTGGTTTCATGTAGCCCCGCAGCACGCTCTTCACAGCCCACTGGGGACCCAAGGAAAGCACCCGTCACTGCGTTACCTGTAACAACATCGACCCGACTACACCCCGGCAGGAAAAAGGGCTGTAAAAGCGGATGTCAGCTCGAAATCCTGGACAGCTTCTGCTCTACACAACCCGAACTGCCGCCGGCGTGCCTACAGCTGAGCGTGGGCCCCGCGGCGGAGAGGAGCAGAGCTGTACCGTCCGGGCTGTTCCGTGCCGGGCGGCGGGAGGCGGCGGTGCCCCAGGGGCAGCACCGGCGGTGGCGGTGGCGGTGGCGGCGGCGCCGGGCGGTGCGCGGCGCAGGCTCCTCCCGCGGGCAGCCCGCCAGCCCCTCTCCTCCATCCCTCCCTCCCTCCCTGCTTCCCTCTTTCCCTCCCGCCCTCTCGCCCCGGCTCCATCCCTCCTTCCTGTCGGCGCTACGCACTGCTGCCCGCCGGAGCTGGGCCGCCTGGGGCCGCTCGGCGGACAGCCCCGCGCACCCCCTGCGGCATGAGGCTGCCGCCGGGCACGGCGAGGCGGTGGCGGGTGAGTGTCGGGCCCCGGGGCCGGGCGGTTTCTCCCGGGGGCTGCCCCGCTCGCACGTGGGAGGGAGCGGCCCGAGGGCGCGATGCCCGCTCCATCCCTCTATCCCTCTGTCCGCTCCGGGGAGGTGCCGGCGAGGAGGGGCAGAGGCGGGGTTGACAGCACGACCGGGGCCCAGGGGGCCAAGGGCAGTTTCCAAGCCCTCCCCCCCCCGGCCCGCTTCCCTGCTTAGCTGCAGGTCGGGGGTGGGCCGGTGCTGGGGCAGGTGGCGACGGGGTCGGAGCCGGTGCAAGCGCAGACAGCGGCTGCTTCCCCTGGGAGAACGGGGGAAAGACCGGCGGCTCCTCTGTGCCGCTGGCCGGAGCCTGCGGCTTAAATAGAGGCTGTGTTTTGTCAACAGCTCATGCTGCTGGCCGGCAGGTTGGTTGGTTCAGGGGCTGAGCGGCGGGTAAATAATGTTTATACCTCTTTTCGTGCTTTTAAATATTTCTGTTAAAATAAGTAACACCTCTCCAAAAAGAGAGGGAGCTTAGGATGGTTAATACAGAGCCGTTTATACGGTTAGGGAGCGTCCAGGCATGCTGTACGTCTTGCTGCACGCTGGCTGTAGAGGGACATCAGCGCAGTAGCAGCTTTCTGTGGCTATTTTGAGTGATTGAATTTCTAATGTGTTTAGAGATAGCGTTTAAAAAAGATCTCGCTAAGTCTCTGAGGTAGTTCTGGAAAGAACGTCATTCCCTTGTTAAAATTCAACGTGTGTAAGTAAATCTGAACCGGGCATATTGTGCTGGCATGCTCTGTGTGGCTTCAGTAAGAATTGGTGATATATATGGCTTTTCGTTTTTAAATTAATTAATGGTGGGTGCCTGGGAACTTTGCTATAAATGGGAGTAAAGCTCGGCTTAGGTACTGTAATCATCTAGTGCTGGGGATAGGCTGTTAGCTTTTGTGTAGTAATTGCCACTTTGATTCTTTTCCACAGACTTTCACAGAGACAAATATTAAAATTCTGTAATCAAGCTGGCCATGTCCTGTCAAATTGCCTTCAGCAAAGCACAGGCAGTGGGCAGCTTTCTGCTGTATTTGAGACCCAACTTGTTACCTAAGTAAGACAATGTGACTTGCCTTTGACATCTCACCTGGAAGTGCATTCTGCCTTTTTTCCTTACTGTAAAATTCCTTACTTTAAATTCTTCAACCCCTATTTCAACTCCATAACATGAATGCAGGTCTAGTAGCTGTGGGGATGATTAAAGTTGTCATTCCATCTTCCCTCTCTAATCAGCATGTGGTAATGCCAGCTGAGACAATACATTGTTTAGTGTAGATCCATCAGTGCACATGTGCTTTTACATAAAGTTTTGTACATCTTGTAAAGAATGCATGAATGCCTTGAGCTGCAGAAAGTTTGTGCTTGTCCTTAACTCCTCAACCATTGTATGCTGTATGATTTTGGTGCTAAAGATAAGCTTTGACTTCTGTATGATTTTGGTGATAAAGGTAAGCATGCACATAGAAATCTCCTGAATTTGGCCCCAGTGTGAATCAAGATTAAAACAAAAACTATGTTTGATGAGGGTAAGGACTAGGATGTGGAGCAGACAGAAGCAAATGCAGGGAGTAAATCCACAGAACAAGTAGTGCCGCATCTGCAGTTGGATGGTATTACTTAGCATGGGTAGCTTGGTAGAGGTCTTAAGGTTACTTCTGAGAGGTCTGCTGAGGCTACTAAGAAAAGACAGCAGTGTCAGTCAGCTGCAAGGCTATGTATCTAAACTACAAAATTATGCCAAAGTCCATAAATGGAAAACATAAAAATCACCAACTTGGAGCTGGAGTATAGCTTTTAGGCATTCAGTAAGTGACCTGATTTTGTTTGATTTTGCTTTCTGTTTACTCAGTTTAGGCATCCTTTCATCTTATCACTGTTTCACCTATTCAAACTTTTATCAGCGTTATTAAGTGATAACAGTTTCCATTGTGCACTCTCCAAATGTATCACTGTAGTCACTTAGAGCAACCACTGTCAAGCACTATCTTTGAGTTAGATTGTGCAAAATCCCTTTACGGCTTTGATGAGGAAAGGGAGAGACTTAACCTTTAGGTGAGGGCATTCTTGCAGACTTGCCAAAGGCAAGTTAGGAATATGCAGGAACAGCTGTATGGGTGGAGGTGCTCTTCAAGAAAGAGAACTGTATTCTCATAGGTGGCAAAGCTGCTGCTGCTACTTTAGGAGGGCGTTCATGGGGCTTTAATTTTCAAATTCTTGGTGAGTTAAGAGCTTGGTTATAAGGTCACATCTGCTTCAACATCTTCCAGCCCAGGGCTTTAGTAGATGTTCGAAGGAAATCTGAATTTATTAATATCCATAGGTAATGCTAGAACAGAGTCTGTAAGTCTATTAGAAACAGCTCTTTTAGAGCATTAATATTAGATTGTTCAGACCAGTGGGTGACTGGCAGAAAGTTTTGTACATGATGAGAAGGTGTATTTAAATTCAGTATGTTAGCAAGAATTCTAACGGAAAGATGAAACAATACACCAAGAGAAAGTGCCTGGCAATCTTAAACAATCTAGATTTTTATAAATACTGACTCTATCATGCCGTGCGGTGCATCACAAGGTTGATGCAGATGGATTACGTTTCTCTGCAAATGACCCAATAGATGATGTGACCAGGTAAATGAGGTTCTTTCCCACTTGCTTTGTGAGCTAATGCTCAGAGGAATGCAGAGGATACTAAATTCAGCAGTTCCTGTTGTGTTGATACATGTGTTGGATAAAAGCAAAAATGATCTGATAGAGTTTTAAATTATAGTTTATATTATCTTGAAATGAGCTTATTTCAGCTGTTGAAAAGCAGCTTTTGGATAATAGAAGGAAAGGCAGAAAAAATCAGGGAACTTCTTGGGGTTTTTTTCTGTTTTCAATATTGATCTAGGATGCAGTAGAGACACTGGGTTCTTAGATTCAGACTGATGTTGAAATACAGGAGAGATTAATTAGCAGTAAAAAAAAAGGTCTGGTGAAGGAGTTTTACAGATACTTGCATATGTGGAAGGATTGAGAACTCAAGCAAGATACTGGTGGCTCTTTGAGAGGCAATGCTGTTCTGAGACATTTATTCACATGCAGGGAGACCAGGAGAACAGGTCTGAAAGTCAGTTTTACTCCTGTTGTATTAGCTAGAATTAGCTGATAAATACTTCGGTGTATCTTCTCCCCTGAGATTTAGTTATGACTTATATCTGGCTGTTAGGCATCAAATTTTTGTCTAAAACCAAGAAAAATAGATTACTCCTGGGTAATCCTTCAGAGGTGATTGTGCTCTATGCACCAAAGCTGGTTGATGTATTTCATTCCATAAAATGTTTAATGTGGAAGATATAAATAACCCCTGGGAGCAGGACCTGGAACCCATGGTCCCTCATTTCTAGCAAATGCCCTCTCAGAAGGGCATGGAGTCCTGCTCCAAGTCAGTGGTTACTTAAGCTGCAGAGAGAAATGCCATCCACAGTAAGGCTGGAGAATTCTCCATCTTGACTTGTCTGTTACTTCGAGTAGCCTCTGGGGTAGTCAGAGGTATTTTCCACACCCCAGTGAGTGCTGCAGTGGCTGGGCTGCTGTACAAAAAGGGAGCACCACTGCTGCTTTATTTTTCTGGCTCTGTCTTTATAAACAAAAGCTGCGGCTTCTGCTTTTTCTGGGGAACTTCATTCTGTGGTTCTGTGCAGATTTTATCAGCAGGCACAGGCTGGGAATAATTGTGCTGTGAATCCTGAGTGTCTGAGCATCACTCAGGTGGTGTGGCCCTGTCAAAGATGAGATTATGCATCTGATGCCTACAAAATTTAACATCACATCTCTTCTTTTTTTCTTTTTTTTTTTTCCTCTTCCACCCGCCCTCCTCCCCCTGTTTAAGCATCGAAAGTTTGTTTTTTATGGGTGCTTAAGCATCTCCAAGGGTTGTCTTCCAGAATCTTATGAATCTTTTCCAGAGTCATTAGGATAGCAGTGATGGGGGCTATATAAATTCCTAGATGGCCAGAGCTGTCTTCTGACCTGCATTTGGGGGGTAAAAGGGCAGCTAAGATACAAATCACCAGCAAAAAGTTCCTGTGTTCGTTGCCTGCCTTACTGATTTAGAAGATGGTAATTAGAATGAATGGTATCAGGAGGTTCTGATCTGACACTGAGAATACGCAGGGACTGTTTTTGGTATACACCATTAGTTTTTGCTGATCATTGCTGTCCTTCCTCCCATGGAAAATGCACAATCCCTAAATCTGCGGACTGTGGGAGCCCTCCTGCCATGTGTTAATAAGGTCCTTGCACTTCCTGCAAGCAAGAAATTCTCAGCAGGGGCTTTTGCCACTTTGCTGCTGTCTGCCTTTCCCTGCTGCTGTCCCTTGGAATCACTCCTAGTAGCAGGTTTCACTGCAAGCAGAAAGCGCTTAAACTAAAAATAACTCCTAACCCACTGGTATGAATGTTGGTCAGGGTGTAAGGTTTTGAAGGGCATATGTCTCCTCTCCTTTCCATGCACAGTCTGGAGCTGGCATTGGAGCTGGGTCAAAGATTGTTGCTACAACAGAAGCAGCTTTCCCTTATCCCACAGGCAGAGAACTGCTGAGTTGTCAGCTGTTGAGGCCAAATTATGCCTTTTACCTCAGGGAGCACAAGTTATAAAAGCACGTGTCATGGAAACAAGGACAGCACTGTAGCAATTCCTTCTGCCTCACTTCCTACCCTGCCAAACATCAGACCCACAGCTCAGCCCACAGCAGAGGACAGGCACCCTGTATTGTAAGGTTGGTATTAGGGGTGTGCTTGAGAGCAGGATGGCTTTCCCTTTTATTGGGCCATGTGTTGTCAGGGAGCAGAGTCTCCTTTCTCACCTGTAAACCCAGCAGTTCAGGGGTGGCCTCATGCAAGACCAAGAAGCACAGCCTTTCAGCTAGCCTTGGCCGCCTTAAGTTTCCTGAAGTCCTGAAATTTCCTAAGTAGATATGTTCATAGAATGATTGTAAACGAAGTAGGGCTTTCTTGGGGTTGCTTTTGCACTGCAACATTTTCCTTGCCAGCCAAATGGTTTCACTGATACAGTAACACTGGTTAGAGAAAATCAATGGGGTTTTGATATTTTCTTTCTTTCTTTTTGCATGCTTCTATGTTGACGAGCCACATTATACCACTGTTCTCTGGCAGTATAGTTTACTGCATTTTGATTATCAGTCAGAAGCACTTTCTTTTGGAACATACATATATTACTGAAATAGAGATACATACTGTGCTTGCTGTGTACCTATAGCTGCACTGATCATAGTTTTGTGTATTGACTGAACCTTGATACCTTCATATCAAGGTTGTCTGGTAGTTTGTGGTGCATAATCATGAAATTTAAGTAAAGCATTGTATTTGTAAGATTTCTTTAAGGGATAAACACTGTCTGAGAAGTATGCTGGAATACTTATGCTTGCATAATTTTGTCATTACTGTACATGTTGCTTAAAAGTATAATAAAAGTGCAAGGAACAAGTGGTTGACATTTTCAGTCTGGTTCAGACTTACATGTTTACTTCTAGCCCTTAGCCATCCATCTAAGCAAGTTCTGCTCCCTGAATAAATCAATTACTCCTTTCCAAGAGGAAATGCAGGCTCAGCTGACTAGATATCATGGTTAAACGTTTATTCTGGATGGTGTGGATATGGCCTATGGCAAGCTTGGCTAAGCATGGTAAGAACAAGCCAGTTCTATCCCAGGTGGCTTTATGCCCTTAAATGTCCCCCACATTGTGCCCTTGGTCACTGTATACATTTCAGCCTAAAGCTGAAAAACTACTTTCTAATCATTTCAAACACTTTGAACACAGAGTTCAAAGAAGCGCAGAAAATGCTGGTTTGGAGCCAGATGGTGACCTGGGCCATTCGCTACAAAGTGGTCTAGTCTGAACTTCCACATGTTAGTCCTAAACAGTGTGAAGGCAAGCCCTCCTGCAGCATTTCGGCTGAGGGTGAACTCCACCAGGCAGTTTGAGCATCTCAGATGTTCATGCTTTCTGTAACTTTACAAGTTGCATTTCAAATTACTTGGATGTTTGATAGTTGTACAGCACATCCCGCGTATCTGGGCAATCCCAGAGGAGAGGGAGATTTGGACAAGTGGGAGGTGAGGCATGGCTCTGCTCAGCATGGGGCTAGCCTGGGCAGGCAGTTGCCTTCTGGGGCTGTCTAGTGGTATCTGCCTTAGCCTGGCAGCCCTTCTTCCTTCCAAACAGGACTTAACGTGGTCACCCAGAAGCTCATGTGCCAAGACAGCAATACTGCTCATCATGTGATGTAACCCTGTTTGTATGGCTGACCACAGATTTGCCCTTCTTGAACTGTGTGATCTAATGGCCTCTCTTAACTATAAAATCAGTGAGGACAGAGCTTCAAAATATCTTTCTCAAATAATAGGTCATAATATTACTGCAGGGCAAAAATGCTGCTTAAATCAAAGAAAATTATAGCAGTCAATATTATAGGTGGGGCTTCTGCGGACACTGAAGCCCAAAGGTGAATGTAAGTTATAAGTATTCCAACTACAACTAATTTTCACAATGTTTCATGTTTTGGATCAAGTTCAGCAGTTGCGGCAAAAGAGATGTTTGACCTTTGAGGTTTTACAGCTATTCTGGAGCTAAAACCAAGGAGATAAGCTTTTAATGTTTAATCCTAGGAGCAGAGAGAGAGGAAGAGAGAAAAAAACAAAACAAAACAAAAATGTGATTTATTTATATTGTCAAATTCAATGTTGCCTTATGTACAACAAGCACTGAAGTACTGTCTGTGTGAGGTGGACATAAACATCGAATTCTCTTCTGCTATGATTTCTGCTAGTTCTGATGATAATAATATCTGTTCTCTAGAGTCTGTCTGTTCTTCTTCCTTTTCCCCCTGCTCCATACGCTTCCAAAGGTCACGGCTATGAGAAGTCTTTAGTGTACAGGTCTCCATGCACGTAACGCATAATTCATCTGCTAGAATAGCATTGTCATGATTCCAAATATAGAACAGCCTTCTCCTCCAAATTAAATGTGATTGGCTTGTTTCTTTTTCAATATGCTAGGAAATTTTTGAAAGAAAATGCTTTTGACCAAATGTTGCCCCATGCTACGAGTGACAGGATGAGTCTGGATGTAAATCCAGCAAGCTATCATGTGAACCTTGTTTTAAATCTTACCTCAAAATCTGTGATTTGTCCCCTGAATATTGTCTTCCTTCACCTTTAAAATGCTTATTAACATGACACCTCTGCAAGACTTACTTTAATCTAGTCTGACATTGGTGTAACATGAACCAAAAACTTTAATCTGGGAACACTTGTATTGAGCCTATATTTATCATTACTTTTAGGAATGCGTCCAATCTTATTTTTTGCTTCAATCCATTCATCCCATGCTTGAAAAGCTTTGGCAATACTTAATTAGCTTTACTTTTCACAATGTGCACTTTTCAGTGGAGGTCTACTATGTGGCATTGACTGTTGTATCTTCTAAATTGTGGGTTATACTTAAATCCTTTCTCTGTGTAGGTAATTGAGAACTGTGATCAAGTAACCTTGTTGAACTAAATAGTTGCATTGTTTTAGGCTTTGCAACAACAATCTCTCAGACTCAAACTGCTCTAAGTAATCATTTGATCCTGTATGTAAATCGACTTTGTACTGGATTAAACCATTTCCACTGCTAATAAATGGCTGGTCTTTCTCTTGTGCTGTTAGACTGAGTGCTCTTGTAAGGCAGCTTCATCGGTTCAAAGTTGTGAGGACTTTTATTTTCGGTTACTTTTATGTATTTATTTGCTTAAGCTGTGATAACTGATACTTTGAAAATTGAATGTTTTCAGTTGCTTCCCCATTATTTCAACTAATGAGTGGTGCAACTGGTGTTAATATGTGAAAAATGTATGCTTGAAAACATTAGATTCTTGTCTGTTATCCTTTTGCTCTGCTGTGTGTGTGCTTGCTACTCAGTAGGTAATTCTCCGTTGACGTTTGGGCAGTGATTACTGCAGACAGAAATGGGAACAAGCACTCAGCATTACAATAGCTGCTAGTAGAATTAGGTCACTCTACAAACTTTCAGCAGAATAGTGTTCTTTCCTCTCTACACAGGTATATAAACAGAAGATATATTTATAATTCCACGCCTTTTCTCAGTGTTCCTTTAGTGTAGCATTCTTCATGATGAATTCATACATGAATCTTCATGTACTTCAGGTATCTGGTGTGACTGCCCTGTTCAACATTCAGCTTTCCCATACCGAAGACTAAGGACTGAGACCGTCACAGGCTCCTGCAGCTGGGCTCCTGCCAACAGTGCAAATGTAAGTTTATGCATACCTTAATTCATAAGATAGAATTAGTCATATAGTTACGTCTTTGCAAATTCAGGAGTAAATTCATATATGTGGTTGTTGAGGCTTATTATCTTCTGTAAAATCAGCAGTTAGTCATGAGCAGCACTCCACGGCTTTGAAATACCTTCTCGTCAGAGTGCACAGGTGATCTCTGATAGCATTTAGCTGTTTTTTTCATGGAACTTGAGAATTAAGATGAATGAAATGCTGCAATCTAAACACAGATATTTGATGAACTGATCATTTTAATGAAAATTTTTGGTAATAATTACCTCCAGTTGATCTCATCTTCCAAAGCAATGTAAATTAATTTTTACCATATTTAATGATAATTGATTGTTTGGGGTTTTTATTTTAAATTTTCTTATTTGAAAAAAAAACCATACTTGTCATTTGCATTCTTTATATATATGGGGGTATGTGTATGTGTATGTATATAAGCACATATATATATATGTACCTCTGATCCCTCCAGTCTCTTCTACCATAGCTCACAAAGGCTCTCTGTATATATTATTCTGAAGTCCCTAAGGCATATGCATTGTTATCTAAATATGTTTTGCAAGTATAATCCTTTCAGTACTCCAGTGTATAATTCTTTAATAAGGAAAATTGCAGAAATGGGAAAAGCAGAGTATCATCTGTGAAGATGTTTGAAGTTGTGTTGTTTCTAAATGCTGTGTGGGTTCTAATGAACTGCTTCATGGTGGGATTGGCATAAGCTTTTTTAGAAAAGGATTTCCAAAAGGAAGAAGAAATGGGGATTTGGTATTTCGTACTGTGAAATTTACATCAGAGGTTTTGCCAGTCTACGGGTTTAGACAGGTAAACTTACAAGAGCATGCTTGGCCTTGTGTGATGTGCACTGTATGTCTGGATGGACTTGCTTAGATACATAAAGAGCAGAAATTTTCCTAAGGAATAAAATGCTGGCATAGAAATAAAAAATAAACTGAAGCAGAGGATGACTTTCTTGGTAACTAACCAAAAAGTTAGCTGTCCAATTAACACTTCTCTGTAGGTAGGTTTACCTTCACCCCTGCTTTCTGCCCTCACATGTCTGGGCACTTCACAAAACAGCCACCAGAGAGACCATTGAGAGTTGTTTCACGTCTCTCATTCCCACAGTTGGACTTACTCAGCACTTTGGAAACAATAGCTGCTTCATTGCTGAGTTGTGAAACAAAAACGTTAAACATATCAGCAACAATGCATGAAAAATGTGATGAACAGCCTTCCACAGGAAGAGGTTTTTTTCATGCCAGTGTGTAGGTATACAGGATTTAATGGTGATAGAAGCTAATAAGTAAGAAATCCTTATTCTTTTGTACATCATCTGCCAGCTCAATACTGAGAGAAGTAAACCATGAGATTTACTAATAATAGCAGGAAGGAAGAACCTTGTTCAACAGAGATAGCAAAGTTGGACTGACTTGTGTTTGTAAAATCCAGGGTTGTTTTTCCCTTTCCACAGCCCTTTTTTATAGTCACCCTTGAGAAGAGAAAGAAAAGAAAAAGAGATCTTCAGAAGAAGAGTCTTGCTTTCAAGAGAGGGTTGAGGGGGAAGAGGCAGATGCAAGTTAGAGGTCACACAGTAATGGTCATGTTAAAATGATGTGAAGACGGCAGATGAAGTGCAGATGCGGCTTTGAAATTTCTGTTTTGTGTTCTTACTCTAAGTGTGAATCAGGACAGGAAAGACTTGTGGAACTGACTCACTGTATGTCCTATTAGTATCAGTCTCACTTTTCTATGAGCTGCTTTCAGTTTTAAATGAGGTGCGGCACCATTAGCCTTACAAACACTGCTGTCTCAGCACTTGCTGGTGGGTTATATACAAGGACTACTCAATTCACTGCTTTTGCTAAGTTCTGAAAGGAGTGACAGAAAAGCATTGCTTTATTTTACAGCAATAAAAATGATAGATATGGGTCCTAGCCATCTTGCTTATTATTTTAGGATGTTCAGCTCCTCATTGATTTTTTTTCCTTGCTAAGCATTATTTTAATAGTGCAGGGTTTGCTCAAGTATTTTATTCCCCTGCAAAGTACTTTATTGCAGTATTTTCCATTCTGTGACCCTCCATGAAACAGCTGAAGAGCTTACTGGTGTATTCTGAGTAAACTTAGGATTTTTTTAGCATCTTTATCACTATTGTGGACTGAGAGAGCTATATTTGAATCAGATTTGAGGTATTTTAGCAGAAATCGAAAATGAAATTTCAATTTTTTTATATGTTTAGTTTTAAAACAACTAAATTATTTGAAATGGAAAACCAGATATTAATTTAATTGTAAAACAGTTGCATCTTGTACCTGTGGCATTGCAGTAAGTGATTTATTTCAGTTAGGGCAATGCAGTTAAAAAGTGACGCATATTGGTAGAACTGAGGATAATATGGAGGACTACACTAAAAGTGACCTGAGATTGTATTCTGGAGGTGTCACTGTCTCTTAAGAGGCATAGAAAGGAAAACATGAATAAATCAATTTGTGTTGAGCCACTGTGTTGCTGGCTGTGGTGCTATGAGAACTGATCTACAAGTGGACCATAAGTCCTTTGCAGAAACCTGGAGACCTTTGTGAATTTTGCAGAGCAGACAAGGAGGATTAGGTGTGCCTGCATGTCTTTTGAGTCAGTGGCTCCAATGAAGGCTCTGAACTGCAAGACAGCGAAAGGGTACCTATATCATGAATCCACATATGTGTGAGAGAGTGAGTTTCAGTTTCTGGTGTGTCTGCCTGTGTATATGCACACAGAAGTGCAAGATGTAGTATTTATTTCTTTTAGCATGGCAGTGGTCTGTCTTGGGTCTAAGAAAGTTAACTAGGAAAGAGACCAGCTCTGATGCGTATAAACTATAGAAGTCAGTATTTGTATTTCTTACGATTTCCTACACATTGCCACCTTAAAAGGAGGATATGGATGTACATGCGCAAATGAAAAGCTGGGTGGGAGGGGGAAAGGGGAGAATAAGGTATGACTAAAACAGTATGTGAGAGAAGTAAATGACAATTGTTATATATGGACAGGTTTGTTCTGATAATGTCATACTCCACTGTAGATCTTCATTCTTTGGAGAGGTTGAAAGGGGAATGGCAGCATTGAGTGCCCACCTTGGAGTGGAACAAAGAAGAATACAATTACTCACCCCAGTGGAAGGATAGTCTGTGCATGGTAACATGCTGTAGTAGATCTTCATGTGACATGTCTGATACTTTTATTAAGAGGGTAAATACAGCAGGGCATAAGAGCTTTTAAAGTCTCAAGAAAGATTAATACAATGTGAATTTATCAGAAACTAGAGATCTATAGTTTCAGGAATTGCCATTCCCTCGATTACTAAAAAATCAATTTATTTCTCGTAAGTGACTCTCATTCCTTACATTCACTCCAAAAGGATATTGCACAACTGTTGCTTGTTATTCTCAGTATATTATTTAATGTGAGAGCCACATTTCAGCATTTGATCTATTTATATGTTGTTTGTACACATAAAGACAGACTTTCCTTGGATTTAGTTCATTGTACCTTAAAAATAATTCAAATACCACGGGTTTCATTGTAAACAATGAAGGATTCCAACCCTCAGGTCATTGCCGGTTGTTTAAAAAAAAAGCACACTTGGATTTGCTTCAGTAATTATCAGTGTTCTCTTATAAAACTAAATAGGCTTTTCCTGTGGTGGAAAGAAGATTAAAGGTCATATAGTTCAAAATTTTGGACATTGCCAGATTAAGGAAAATAAAGTCTTTCATTAATAAGGTCAGCTTCTTTATGTCCTTATCAGTTCATAAGGACATGCTAGCTGAAGAGAACCAGCAGGGACAGAATTAAGTAGCTAATGACTCTTCTTAGGAACAGCTATATTTTTCTGCAGCCCTCTTTGTAAAGTCTGAGTGAAATGGTCTGGCCCTTGAACCTCAAGCTAAGTAAAGTGCAGTTGCCAATGTGGGCAAATGACTTTTTCCTCTGAAGATACAGTGTCTTGATAGCTACACACAAAGTAACAGTAGACCCTCTCCCCACAGATGAAATGTGTTTTGGAATATTTGGTTTATGGTTTATTTCAGCTATTTATCAGTAAAATACAGCAAGCGCTGGAGAAGTGGGAAACCTTCTCTGTGTATTTTCTTTGATTCTCGGTTATGCATTGAAAAAAATGTGGGTATATTTGTTTCTATGCTTTGTACCTGTGTTAAGTATTGAAAAGGCATAGTGGGTAGCCGTAGCATTCATTATAAGATGTGTTTTTTATTTATGCAAAGTAATTGGACTTTTGTGCCTTTGCTCAGTGTACTTGTTCCATTCTGCATTGCAAAGCGCAAGAATTGAAGGAAGTGTGTTGACCGTGAGGTCACCAAATTCAAGCATATCAGGAAATGTGGGTAGCTGTATCAGATTTACGCAAATACGTAAGTTGAATCCTTCACCTTACTGCGGTATTTATTTGCCAGTTATAGTAAGTATCAAGATAATTTTTTGAATGGGTTAAAATACAAGTGTGTAAATGACTTGGAGCCATTTCCTTCTGCTGTAGAGCACAATAGCCTAGAAGATCTATATTTCTCTTTTTGGCCAGCAGGGTCCCTTAACCTTCACCCCTTTGCTTTGTTCTTTGTTCAGATGATTAGGTGTTTCCCATCTGCACCTCTGTGGAAGAAGAATCTGTGCTTGTTAATTTGAGCTGACTTCCTAAGGAAATCAGGCTTATCTGATAATGCTTTGTCTGTCCTCTTACCCCCGCAGTAACCTTTGAACAGGCTGCCCAGGTTCAGTTCACCCAGAATGAGGAGATGAGGTCCAGCTTACTGTGTCCTTACAAGCTTGATGAAACTGCAGCTTATTGGAGGGACCTAACTGAGGAAATAGCTGCAGAATGAAGTCAACCTTTACTGGACTGCAGTGCCAGCCTCTCTAGCTTGCCTTCTCTGATGTCTAATAAGGCTTAGACATCAGTAATAACATTTGCCTAATACATAACAACAATAAATCGTGGACAGACTTGTAGATATCCCAAAACATATTCAATCTATTTTGGTAGTATTAGGGTTCATTGTGCTTCTCTGAAGAGTTTGTTTTCTGTTGTAGAGCAGTGCTGTGTTTCTAGTAGTAATGGATGTGTTCTTATTTAACCATGTGCTTGGTGGCTAATTGATATGGGCAAGGAAGTCCAAACTCAGGAGTTAGACACCCAGTTTTCTTTTGAAAGTGAGTTTGTTCTTCTGGAAGTCTCACGCTAGGAATGTCAAATGCAGTGTCTGGCTTGGGTTCCTCTCTTGCATTGTGTATGCTGGGCAGTGAGCAGCAAATGGCATCAGTAGGACTAACGGTTTTCAAATTAGCATACAGTTTAATTGAAAACAACTGTAACTCAGTAAGGGCAAAATGTATATTTAGCTTGAAAACTCCCAAAATGTCACCTCATAAATTCGGTTTTCATTGTGGTAGAAAAACAAATCATTGATTTATTGTGTCTCTTTGCCTTAATCTGCCCTTTCAGTCCACTGCTGTGCCTGACAGCTCTGCCTCTTCAGTATCACTGTGCTGCTGCTTTGTCTCCAGCCCAGCTGTCCAGCAGGGATATTCTGCCCAATTGCCTCTATAAAACACCTGACTTGTTCTTATTTGGTGGGGTTTTTTTTAGTTGAAATGTATAACCTAAAGGAGTCTTCCACTATGCCTTCCAAATGCTTCTCAAAATTGTACTCATTGCTACAGTTAAGATACTTGACATCTGCTTCTTCTGTAAATTTTCCTTTACAAACGCAAGTCCTAAGGGCTTCAGTTTCTGCTTATGTATGGGTGTTGTACTGTCCTACAAGTACTAAATGCTTTCATAAAATAACTCCTGAGCTGTGTTGCTTGTTCATGGATTTCCTAAGCAAATGACTTGAAACATTTCTGTTCTCTGTCCTGCGTTCAGGCTTTATGCATCATACTCCCAAATGAGGAAAACCCATGCAAAGAGTTTCCTCTCGTCTCTTTGCCAGGTGAGGGTGCTTCTGCTGATTGCTACCTGGAAATATCCACCAGCTCTCCCAGTCTGCAGCTTGCTTATTTGTATTTCCATCGTCTTTAACAGTCTAGGACAGGAAGAAGGGAAGAACTGGAAATACTGGAAAGCAGGTGCAGCTTTGCATTGGCCTAAGACTCTGAGCCAGGTGAAAGAACTGGATGCAACTTTGGTCTTGTTGGTGATATTTCTTGCTTTACCCTCACTTTTGCCTGGCTGTATTTGGGGTGACTGGCTGTTCAGTATTGCAAAAAAATGCAGCCTGCCATCATTCACCACAATGTTTTGGTGGTGTGCTATATAATCCTTTTCCTTGAGAGCTTTTAATGTTCCATTCAGTGGTAAATTATTATGATGGTACCTTTAACTCTGGAGAAAAACAAATTGTAACTTGAGAAAATTTACTGACAAACAGGAACATGGTGGTTGTGACTGGGGCCTTAGCAAATGAATTGTTTAAGTGTCGACCCTGGTACTAAGTTTGTATGCTGCATCCTGCCATTTCACCTCACTTTGCAAAGCAGAAGCAGGTACCTGCAGTGGATTCCCAGCATCTCAGAGATGCCACTGCTGTTTGGCGGCTGGAGGAAGCAGTGAAGATGGAATTTTTCTCCTCATGCTTGAAAGGAAAAAACTCAAGAAAACATTTGTCTCAAAGGACTGAAAATTTGGCCTTGTGCGCTCCTACACATTTACTGTATAATATCTTAACACTCTGTCTTTCCTCTGCTGCAGATTAGGAGAGTGCATTTGTTGCAGATAGGAAACTTGAATTATTTTATCAGCTTTCGGAAAGAGAAATAGCAGATTCTTAGATTAATTCCTCAGAACTGGGAAAAGTCAGATTCCCAAATGGGATTCAGCCTTCATTTATAAACAAGTTTTAGTGATTCATGTCCTGCGAATCTTTTATAACTTGGAATGGTGCCATGTTATAAAACAGAGAGGGAAAGCCTGCCTTTAGGTTACTAAGGAGAGATTTTTTCTCAACTTTGGGAATTTTTTTTAAGGAGGTGGAAGAATATACTCAATTGAAACAAAGCCAAGACCCCTCAAATAAATGTTTTTAGTTCTACTTCAATTTTTTTTTATTACTCAGCTAGCTTTAAATTCAAAGACTGAAGGCTGCGGGATCAGCAAAACTGTCCTAAAGAAAACCAATTCATCTTCTGTTTCTGTGTTCATTGTCTTTACTGTCAGCTGTATTGGCAATTTGCTTGGTTTCCCAGAAATGTGTACTTCTGGCATGAACTTTCAGATAGGGGAATTTTTTTGGAAGCTTTCTGTTGGCAATAGTAGGATGTGTAATTTGATATATGCATTTTTATCTGGATATAGGCATGTTTTCTTTCACTTTGAAGATTAAATTAGTTATCTTTGAGCAGAGACAAGTAAACTGAGCCTTTTCCACCTGCTAAGCAGAATAGTTTTTCTTTTAGCAATAAGCGTTTTGATCTAGGCACACACTTGGCACCCTCACTTCTGCCTGGCTGTATTTGGGGTGACTGGCTGTTCAGTATTGCCAGAAATGCAGCCTGCCATCATTCTCTACAATGTTTTGGTGGTGTGCTATATAATCCTTTTCCTTGAGAGCTTTTAATGTTCCATTCAGTGGTAAATTATTATGATGGTACCTTTAACTCTGGAGAAAAACAAATTGTAACTTGAGAAAATTTATTGACAAACAGGTTTCTTCTGTTATGTTTAATATATATGTTTTTACTGGTTTCATGGTTTCATCTAGTTGCATCATCCACTTGCATTTTCCCTAAACGTTGTATAAGCTGACTTTTTAACTGTTTGAGGTGTCTGCTTATGGAGCACAAACATAGCCATAAAAAGTGTGGCCACTGATCCTCAATTCACAGATTTTTTTAAACCTAATCTGGAGGGCTGTGAGTGGCAGTTCAGACTGCAGGCAGAAAGCAGGCCAAAAATATTTTTTTGTATCTGTTTTGTTTGCTTGTTTCCAAAGTGGTTTCCAAGCACTTGACAATGGAATACATTCGGAGACCAGAAAACTCAAAAGCAGAACAGAGCTTTGGAGAACTTCTGTGCTTAGAGGACTGGTCTGTTACAACTGACTAAGAAATTTTATATTTTTTTTTAAGAGAATTGAACATTTGGTCAGCTATGCTTTAAAATAGATAATGCAGAAGCAGTTAAGCCAACAAGTACATGAATGAAATACAGTCAGGAGGAGAGATACCAGTTACCGCCTGTTTCTCCATTTCAGAGGTTGAGTCCAAAGAGGCTGGTAATGTCTTAGCATGTCACTGACAAACAGCTGGCCCTACCCTCCTTTTCTCAACTTGTCACAGAACCTTTAATCTTCTCCCCAGCTGACAAGGTTTTGAAGGAAAGCTGTCCATAGATATTTTCCCAAATGCATATTACTGATTTGGAGTTCTTTCCCTCTCACGTATCAGATCACCAATAGGTGTACTGTATGCATCAAAACATCTTTAAAAGTCATCTAAAAGTCCAGAGTTGGTATTGCGCTGTTTTAAATAAGCATCACCATCCGTTGGCTTCAGTGAGTAAGAATCTGAGTCTAATTGTTCCTTTATTAGCTTATCTGCGTAAAAAGTAATCTGAAATTACTTTTTTCTTCTTTTTTTTCTGACCACAGGCACAGGGGTAGTTCCTCTGCACAGCATAAGGTCTTAAGCGTAAGTCAAGGCATCTCCATGTACTGTAACATCCAACAGTTATTATGGAATCCTGCTTTTGTAGCTGCTCTTAAATATGGGCAGTTATATCCTGAAGCCTGCCATGCCTTAGCTGTTGTTATGACATGAATTTGCATGTGAACTTTTTGGAAACACACACAATATTGTTCCTTAGCATAGATTTATGGGAGGCTTTTTTTTATTTTAAAATTTCAGAAGTGAAAGACCTTTTCAGGCAAGGCCTTTAAGATGAATTTGCTGTGCAGACATACGCAAAGTCAGGAGGTTTGCAGTCAATTTGAGAGTGAGATTGGAGTCTGAAGTACTAAATAAACAGCTATGTGGCAGCTTTATACAGTAGTATCCGGGGCTGAATCACACAGCGAAATTGAGTCAACAAGATCTGAATGTTGGGAGAAAGCAAATATGGCATGGACTGAATAAACACATACTACGCACAGGTTTTCCTTAGGAAAGTTCCTTCATTGTGCTTGGTAATGCTCAGGCATCAGAGGGCAGAAATATTTTAAAGCTGCAGACGCAGCAGATTTGGTCCACAGAGAAATACTTGTTCCAGGAAAGATCAGAAATCTAGAATCTGAGACTGGGAAAGGGTAAAAAGCCCTGGAGTTTTTAACGAAGAAGCTAGTAGAGACCTGGTGTCAGTCATCTTCTGTGTAAAAGGTTGCTGCAAGGCAGAGGTTAAATTGTTCTTCGTCTGGAGATAGGGCAAAGTAGCGTGCTTAAAACTGAGCAAGAGAGAGTTACATAGCACACTGGAGCACTAACGATAGTGCCAGTGACATAACACAAATAAATTGCCCAAGAAAATGAGATTGTTTTGGGATATGCTATCAGGATGTTTTTTTAAGATAGACAACTGCTGAAGATGGTTTGTCATTGCCCTTTCTGCTGGTGAGACTGGGCTGACCTCCTTCAGACCATTTTTTAAAAATACTTAAAATTGAAATAAATTTACACTTGGTAGCAACTGCTCCTGTTGCACTCCAGCAGCCCTCATTGAGGTTTTGCCTTCATCTGACAATGTTGAGCCCTGTTGTCCTAAATAAATATTTCTGACTCTTATATTGTCCTATCCATCTTAAGAGTACATCTGCCTAGAGCATAACATGCTTTTCATATTTCCCTAGGGTGAGTAAAGCCCTCCATGCCTTGTTTGAATTAAGACTTGAACTGATGGAAGGCAGCTTTCATCCAAAGAAAGTGAACTTCCTATTTTTAAAGGATTCAATTATTTTGTAACTCCATAATTAAAACAAGCCCAGAAATGGGGATCTTTTCTCCTTAGTAATGACATTTATTATGCGACATGAGGCTTCGAATTGCCAGCTTTTGAGCAATCTATAAAATGTGTATGAGAAGACAAGAGCCAGGGAGTCTATGCTTCTTACAAAAGATTGTGGTTTACAAGACTCTCATCATGCTCTGCATGAAAATACATAGGTTCCCTTTGGTGCCTGGTTCTGAAACAGAAATTAAAACTGTGCTTGAGTTAGGAGAATTCGGTATGACTCGAATTTCTTGTAATTCACTGCTATGATGTTACTCTTAAAACGTCTGCTGTAGGGGACATACTCAGTAAAGTATGTATTGAAAGAATACACAGAAAACCAGATGATTTTCTTGAAACATGCACATATACACACACATGCGTGTAGTTACTGAATCTGCCTCATAAACCTGGTATGACCAAACAGGTTTTTGAACAACCCTGTACAGATAATGTGTTCAGAAAGTGAGAGTCTTGGGTTTTAATTAACTTCAAAATGCATTTTTCTCTCATTCAAGTGTCATCAGTGCTTTCCCTTGTTTTCATTCTTCTGCCAGGTGATAGGGAACTGTTAAGTGATCTTGAAATAAAACTTGAAATACTGATTTTGGACTTTTCTGCAAACCAGAAATGACCTTTGAAGAAGTCACAAACAAACATACATAATTCACATGTACACCTCAAATAGAAATCATCATTTTATTCGTGTAACTCCTAGGTCTGTCTGAATGGTCTTCATATTTTTGATGAAGGTTTCAGAGCAAAGTTTAGGTTTCTGAGCAAAGTTTAAACCTGGAGGTAATATCCTAATATTTTTATTGGTAACATAGACAAATACAATACAAAGACCTTGAGAGACACGAAAATGCAGTGGGGGGACTTCTGGCACAAAGATTATTATGTTTTATGTGCTGGGGGGTTCTTGAGTTATCTTTACCAGAAAGAACATGGCTTTGTCAAACTTCACTCTTGATTTGGCTTTTAACAAGTTGCATGACATGGATGTTACAGCTTAGGAGCATATGAGAGAAGAACTTCATGTGTCTGGCAATAATACAGCTTAAATTAGTATGTTTTTAGTGAGGTCTTCAAGTGGCTTGAGAGCATGGTCAAAATAAAATAGTTGTTAAGTTTTAAGGATATTTTTGCCCTCCAGATATAACAGTGGCATTTACCATACCAACTCTCTCAGTTCTGTGGCCCCTTGAGAACACCTCTGGATCATCTGACATAGTGCTGATATGTTTCTCCTTGAAAATGCAGATTGGTGAGGAACAGAAGAGCATTTGGGGCATTCCCAGCTGTCCCTAGAGAGAGAATTCCTTAAAAAAAGAAAAAAGAAACAAAATGATGTGGTTGTATTGCAGGGATGGGGGAGCATATTCCTGGTGATGCAGAAGACATCAGTGAAGAGAGTTTTCTTTTAAAATTACAGAGGCTTTAAGAAAAGTCTGTTATTCTGACAATGATGTACTTTGGAAGAGATTTCTAAGGCAAAGTTAGGAGCCCTTCCAGTTCAGACTTTTAGAAGAAGTATCCTGGACAAAATGGGAGTTTCACAAAACCGTTCTGTAGGAGAGGCTAGCTCAGCTATGTTTTTAGATGAAAATAGCCCAGCTGGTCACTGAGAGAAGACACCTCTTTACATGGGAGCTGTGTTCTCTGAGAGGGTGCTCAGGTCTTCAGAGCTTTCAAATGGCAGGGAAACAATGCACCAGGGATTGGCTGGGCTTTAGGATAAGCTTTCTTGTAGTCTTCTTTGTGAGAGAAAAACTGGTGGTGTCTGATGTGTGGATGGAACTGAGTGTGTTCCCCAGATTCTGCTGAAAAGTCAAACTTCTTGTTGGAAAATGCAACCCATTAATCTTCAAAGAACAGATTAAATGTAATATTCTAGATAATTTTTACCTTAAGGTTAGCATTTACAGCAACAAGTATCTTTTGTCTCTCCCTCCACAACCCCCCCCCCCCCCCTTTTTGTCCTCCAGACGTTATTTCTTAGCAGTGGATTGAACCAGTGATCCTGGGTGATCATATCTGGTTCTGCAGTGTCTTGGGCATCTCATGGCTTTGCGTAGCAACAATATGAAAAATGAGCAGAGGTGAGAGGAAAACAGGTGGGCTGTCCTATCCCCTTATACCATATCCAAAGCAGGGGACATTTCCATTCACTGCATGCAAGACCTTTTGTGAATGTGGTATTTCATCTGAGAGACCTGCCATGTCTATTCTGTTCTGGCCTCAGATAGTCCTGAAGGATACCTGTGAACAGTTGAGTCTTACATGTCTGTGATTCTTGAGGTTATGTCTGAAATGTCTTCCTGAAAAAATACGCATCAAGAAGTGGCTTGTACAGTGAAAAGGTTTACCTGCCAGGTAACAACGGAGTTGCTACACATGGGAGCAGTGCCAAGGAAGAAAAGTAGATGGAACAAAAAGTGGCATTTCTGGAGCAGCAGCTCTGGAATTTCAATTTTTTGTTTGTTTGTTTGCTTGGTTTTAATTTTAGAACTGACCAGCTTGTTGGAAGATGACATTTATTCCTGCTTGAAGCTGCTGTTCTGAAAAACAAACAGTAGAAGAATGTGGAAGAATTCAAGTGTCTGCTGCCTTTTAGCACTAGCTGTATTATGTTTAAGAAGCTTAATATATAGTAAGGAGATAGGTGAGTCTATTGCAACGTATTAACTAATTACTTTTTCTTTGTAGCTTCTGTACCTACACCATTTAATTACATTGCTTTCCTGCTATATGTATGTTCAAAAACTGTGATTTCTATAGTCCCACAGTGTCCAAGGGATAGAGTTACTACCAAGCCTGATCTCTTGCTTTCAGGTACCCAGTGGCATCTTGTATACAAGTACAAAATTGGGTGTTACATTCTCCATAATGCAACAGTGATAGTCCGCTTATGCAGGTGGTGTAAATGTCAGTATTGATACCTCCTTGCTGTATATGTTGACTGTCTGCAACTACTTCACACATTATCTTTGATTGCCCTTCTGTCATTAATTATCCTCAGTATGGGACAACGCAGGAGGGTAAAAAACTCATTAAATTTATCATCAAAGCCTGTGGTTTTGACGTTGGCTCAAAGCCTGCTTATTAGTCTAGGTTAGAAATGGGTATTGTAGCAAGAGACAAACGCCTGTGTTGTTGCACACAAGTTATGAACCCAGATTTTAGGTAATTCTAGAAATCTGGCTGTCTGTGGCCTCTGTAACCAGGCACACAAATCTTCAAAAGTTTCAAAATACTGGCCAGACATGCATGCAATAAAAATGCAAAAAGAATGTCTATAGATGTGAACAATAGCAGTTGTTTTACAGATGGTCATTTCTGACTTGCAGTTTATATCTCTTTCTTACGATTTCAGGTTCTCTGGAGCAACCCCGGAATTTGAAATGTGTAACACACAATTTGCGTAAAATGATCTGTACTTGGGATGTCTTGTCTGAAGGAAGACATGGACAAACTGACTTTTGCTACACTACCAAGTAATACTCTTATATACCTGTTTGAAAACTGCCAAATTGTGTTGAAAGTATAGCTGTCCCTCAGTCACAGCCCATGGAATTTGTGATGCTGTTGTTTCCCAGCATCCCCCCTTCAGTTTTCCTTGGGTGGTACTCCCTCCAGGCACTGTTAACGCAGGCAGTGGCGGGGTTTCTGGCAAAGTCGTGTTTCATGATAACAATTCTGCTGCCAAAATCTGCCTGTTCTCTTCAAACGGCTGGAAGATGCTCTCTTTTACTCAGACTTCTCTGTGTGCCTGCCTAAGCCTTGCTCAGAGTTTTCATGAGGGACATCTTCATACCAGGTTTAATCCAAAAGGAAATGATAGTTGGAAGAAGTGGATCCTGATGTTATGGGCCAAAGCGGTAGAATATATGACATAAGTGTTGAGATTCACATGTGGAAAAACATGAAAAATCTCTTGGTGGGTGTCTTACAACCTTTATAAATATTAAGCTGTCTGGAGAGCATAGTATTAGAGGAAACTTAAAAATTATTCCACAGTTAGAATAGCTTTCCAAAATGAATGCGAGTTGAAAATTTTGACAAACATTGAAAAACTTAGATCTTCAGTATGTTTTCACTAATGAGAACTACATGTTCAATTCCCCATGCTGTGGGTCTGCCAAATACTTATCATGTGCTAGGGATGAGATCAAATAATTTTTGCATCTTGATCCTGCCCCCAGTCCAGATTTGTACCGTCTTTTTTTCCTGTAAATTCTGCAAGCGGCCCAGACTTGTCCTTGGGGTCCCAGGGCTTGGCTGAACTTCTTCCACCTACGTGTTTGATTTTCTGTGTCTGGTTATTCCTCCTGCACTGCCAGCTATCATTTCTATTAAAAAGAGAAAAAAAAAAAAAAAAGACATGTATTTGACATTCTGGCCAGAGTTTAGGAGCATAGAGTTCATGAGGTATTGACCTCTAAACAAGAACCTGAACCTCTAAACAGCATGGAGCTGCTGCTGTTTCTCCTTAGCAAAGCAGAATAGGCTTTAGTCCTTGAAGCAAAGAAGCTGAGGGCTGAGCTTAGTGCAGATCTCCCTGAGGAAAAAAGATTTTGTTTTTCAGTTGCCCAAACATCCTCTAATAATATCTCAGTACAGAAGAGGAATAGCCTTCCTGAGCACTCAAGTCTCAGCTGGCCTTCTCTAGCCCAGAGCCTTGCGTGAATCTTAAAAGTTCAACCCAAGCTCTTGACTCCAGCTGAAGGGAGCTCCAGTGTCCTGTTCCAGTTCATGAGTGAGTAACAGTCCCTCAGCAGGAAGTCTGGCATTGTTCTCTTTGCTTTCCTTCCTCCCATCATTCCCCCAAGAGGAAGGTCTGGATTTTTCCAAACTTTCTGCCTTTCTAGTTGCATATCAGTGATAATGAGCAAAGGGACTTGACCCATCCATTATTGTTTCCTCTATATATCTACAACCTCCAGAGAAAGGCCAGATCACATTGTGCTGAGTGCTGTACAAACATTGAGCGCAGACTGTATTCCCATCTGGGATCTTAGCAATTCTCTACCCTGCCCTCTGCTCTTTCCCCACAAGCTGAGCACCAGAAGGGAGCTGTTTGTTCTAATACGGGGACACAGATGGGTAAACCTGCTCTTTGCACCCATATGCCATTGCTTAGAGAATAAATGGAGGGAGGAAGAGTCAGAAAACAAAAGGGGATGGGGAGGTACTGATGAATTTTGCAGGTTTGGATTTTGCTTATTTTGAAATACTGATTCATGCTGACTGTAGGTTTCAGAAATGTGTCTTTTGCTTGAAAGTCCACTTTTCACTTTGGAGATTCTCTTAACAACTGGGTTGATGCATTATACAAATAGTGCACAGTCTATCACTAAGATAAAAGTGACTTGCAAGGTGAGGGAATACCTGTTAATATACTAAGCAAATCCCATGCAAGTCTTATTCATTCATGAATTTGATATGCAGCTCTCTGTTATATTATGGAGAATTTGTGTTTTATTAATGTCCTAGGGAATAGGATTTAACTTTGCTTAGTTTCCCATCAACTTACATGCCTGGTTAATCCTCTCTGTCTTTTCAGTGACCTCCCTCCTTCTGTGTGTTTCGAAACTAAGGAGAAAAGGGTTGAGATTCCAGTCCCAGATAGCTCCAGCACTGTGACAATAACTACAAACAGCAATTCTGGAATTCCTTTTGCTACCAAAGAATTTGAAATTCACAAGAAGGATATCTGTAAGCATCAGGTTTTATGTGTATATGTAATGCCATTATACTGCGATTAACAATGCTCCAGAAGTGTGTATGCTCACTGTTTTCTTTGGCAATGTTCATGTATGTGAAATGTTGATGTGTTGGGTCCATATGAACCTACCATACATACAGGTATGAGGGGAAAGAAAACCTCTCATATCAGAGGACAACAAAGAAAACAGGCTAATCACACTTAAATTTTATTTTTTTTTTCCCTAGTTGCAGATGAGGAAGGGTTTGTAAACAAGTTTCTAATCTGCATACTGATGCACCTGAATGGGGCATAAAGTGCATTTGGTCAGACTTGGCGTGGGAAAGGCAGAATAAACTTCCTAATGCCTGTTCATCCATCTTAAATACTGAATAGCTACAGAATGAAATTTATTCCTGCAATTTCACAGCATTTTAAGGGAAGTTATATCATATGTCTCTCCTGACAAGACCAGATTTTCTTAATATATGCCCAACTTACCCACTCTGTTGAAAAGTATATAAAACTGAGCGAATACATTTATTCTTGAGAGGTAGGTTGCATCATGTTGGAGTCAGATAAATTAGACTTTTGCCAAATTCCTTCCTTCCAAAGGATGAAGTTGTAAGCTGAAGATGGCATTGACACCATCTGCCATACTTGCTCATAATTTAGTCTTTGATATTGGTTTGTCTCATTGTTCCTTTATGCAGTCAATCTAAAGTCAGTAGACTTCTAAGTGTCAGTAGCACTTCTTACCTGTGGGTTCAGTTTGCTTTTCAGTTAAGACCAGCTCAAGAACTTTAACCAAACATTACTCAAAAATATGTGGGCAGCACACTGGGTTTTCCAGCATCTTGCTTACTTCAGGGAGGATAAATCTTTCAGTTCATCACAGGTTATCCCGAGCAGTGTATTGACTGTGATGAACACTTTGCAGGCTTTCAGAGGCTTGGCCAGGCATGAAGTTGGATAAATCACACATTTAAAAACCAGGAATCATCCTGCACCAGGCCCAATGAACTGCCATTAACTCCTGTACTACCATAATCCTCACCTGTTTCTCAGCCTCTTGCTTCACCACCACCCATTCAAAGAAGAGATGCTTCTGTTTAGTCTCCCTGTCTTGTCCCCATCACCATGTCATGCCTTTAATATTTCCTCTAGCTTAAAATCACATTCCCCATGATACTTTTCAGAGGCTCATATGAGCTTCTTCCACCCTATGCTTTTGCTCTCTTTTCTTCCTACTCTTGCTTTTGTTCCAAGTCCCCTCTTCCCTACTGGTGTGCAAAACTCACTTCCTCCTTTGGGGTATTTTCCATCATCCTCCCTAGATGTGTCCTCATGTACACTTCAAAGACTGTCGCCATGTTTCCTCTATCTCTGCGGCACTGAATGAAGGTTGTCTTCCTTACTATGCATTATGAAGAGTCATATTCGTGATCTTACACATCTGCATGCTGAGAAGTTAAAATGCTACCTGGTGACTCATCAGCACCTGTGCTTTCCTGGGAACTTTCATGTTCAAGTAATGACAGAGCCCATCTTGCTCTAATTACAGAGGTTGAGTTGCATGTTTGTATGGCTATTAGCCAGTTCAGAGCAGAGATGTGGCTGTTAAACACCTGTAGGGCTGTGTTGCTGACTAATGACTTTAATACTGATTTTTTTCCCCTCTCTTTTTCAAGTGTTTGTTCCTCTTACTCCACGCATCCTTAGTTTGACACCTGACTTTTCAACTTCCACCTTAAATCTGAAGTGGAGCGATAATGGATTAATCTTCCCATATGGACTGGATGCCTTTTGGCAGATTCAGGTACTCCGTAAAGAAGCAACAGAAAAAGTCACACAAGTAAGTCCTTTTCTTTCTCTGTTAAAAATGTATATATATTTTTTGCCCTTGGTAATACTGTAGGAGATCATTTGAAAAAAGCTGAGAATAATGAAGATTGTAGAGCTTTGCAGAACCTGAGTGTAGACATGTTTCTGTTAGGCAACCTTATGAAGTTTCAAAGTTATGAGAACACTGGCTACTATCCTGTCAGTACTTATTCATAGTCACAGCATGTTTGTTTTTAATCTAGTTGCAACCACAGTTATTCCAGGACAATTTGTAGCTCTGTTTTATAACTTTTGGGAATGGAGAAAAGATAAAATGTATAGCCTGGGACTAATATCAGAAGTTTCATTTTGGAACAGTTGGAATATTTCCCTGCCCGGGAGAGGCCCAGGGTACTGGGATGCAATATATACATTTTAAAATGTGTGCCAGGCTTCCTGTGCTCTCTCAAATGTCTGCCCTCTGGTATTTCTGGCTGAGAGTCTACCTGGCTGGTGGGCTGTTTAGTATCTTAGGCTTTTGTCCAAGGAAATTCACAACACAATTCAAAGTTAGGTGGGACACTCCAATCACCTATCAGGATTTTATGATTTACTTCACTTAATTTGCAATTCTGTTGACACCTGGGAGATTGTATGTCATTACTAACAGGTGTTCATAAACTCTCTCTTGGTTGTTTCTTTTTGGGGGGGTAAAACTTTGTAGGTAACTTACTACTCGAAACTGACTCATGAAGACGTCATTCTGTCTTGGAACTGGACATCAGATATGCCTCTGGAGTGTACATCGCACTATGTGAAGATTCGCTGTTACATTAATGTAACACAGTTTGCTGGCCCCAAGGACTGGAGTGAATGGAGCCCAGTAGGAGAGGTCCCTGGTATGTTTGTTCCCTTGCCACCACATGGCTTTGGTTGCTTTATGAAAAGTAAGCCGAAATCAGAGGAAGAGCATTAGGTAGTGATTGACTGCTGCCTTTGGGAGGTGCTTTGATTAGAGAAATAACGCAATCATTAGTTAATGAAACCTAGTAAACGTTGATTTGTATGCTTCGGAGTGCTTCTCAGTCATGTGTTAGCTGATCAGTGCCATGGTTCTGTTTTTTGTTTCTCTGATAGGAAAAGATACCGAGCCCAACGGGAGTGGGGTCTTTCCTCAGGACATTGTGGTGGCAGTAGGTTCAGATTTGACAATTTGTTGTGTCCATGAAGAAGGACAGCAGATAAAACAGATGACTTATGGACCAGAAATATATCCAATGATACCTCTGAGTAGCCGGAGCAGTGCAATCAGAGTGCTGAATGCCAGTGCTTCAGATGCCAGTGGAACAAATGCAGTGTGCACACTGTCCGAAGATGGGACTGATGGAGCTGTCTTATTTGTAGGATGTATGTATCATGTTTACTAACCTTAGGGAAAAAAATCAACATAATTTTGAAACTGTTAAAGTTCTGCTAGAAACCAAATACTACTGTGGCTTTTTTCCCCTGACTTTTTGTTTCTGAAGTTTCAGTTGGGATTGTACTGGTTTGATTTCTCTGTGGAAGCCCTCCATTCTTAGAACCTGGCCCAGTGCTTCTCTCTTTCATATCTTTCTAAGGTGCTTCTTAGTGATCTGGAATAATTAGTTGTTTATTGCTGTATGAAGATTCATCTGCAGTCTCCATCAGTTTAGGTTTTACATCTGTTCTATTTTGGTCCATTGCAAGGCGAGAGTAAGAGCAAGAATTGTAAGTGAAAACACTTATCTTCCAACCATTCAAATTTAAACAGTAAAACAGTTACACTTGCAAAGGCAACAGATGCTTATCCAGAGCAGTTGCTCTGTGGGAGCTAGTCACAGCGAAGGAACCTAGTTGACAGTTCCTCTTTCCTGGAAAACCTTCTAAACATTCTCTTAGTATTTTCTTTAAATATACTGAATCGCTGTGTATCTTCTCTGTGTAGCCATGCCAGCCTCAGAAATCTCTTCCACATACAGATACTTCTTAAAGCAAACAAGTGAAAGTAGCTGGTCTTCTTTCCCAAAATCGTTCACTTTAGAGATTTGTGGGTTTTCTCCACAGCGGTTTTAGAATCCTGTTCCGCATTACAAATGCCTGCCTGTGAAGTTAGCGTCCTTGTGGCTGAGGAAGGGAGAGACTGGACTAGTTCTGAAAGTCTGTTCACAGTTTCAGCCTGTGTCTCCTGTCACTGACTTTGTGTATTAAGTGTGTGCAACAAATGCAAGACAATCCAACTTCATATGACTTCCCAGTGAGATTCCTTCTTTACATTATTTGTGCAATATTTTCTTTTGTGGGAGAATCTTCCTGGTAAATAAGTCAGTGGTTTATGATCAGAGTCTGTGATAATTCCCCAGGTTTCTCCCATACAGTGATTTTGAAGAGCTGGGATATGGTCAAGTCTGTTTCCTGCCAGCGTTTCTTCTAGTACCTGCTGAGTGAGAAGGGAGAGAACTTGCCATGATGTTTTTGCTTATGACAGACATTTTGGGAAGAAAGGATAAAGGAAGTAAATGTGTATGGACATCACCTTAGTTAAGTCTAGGTCTGGCAAAATAAGTGCTCTTGGCCTGCTACTCACATTCTGAACTAAGCCTGCCACAGTGGCCTTTTGTGTTAGGGCAAGTACAGGATATTATTGTGCTATCTTTTGGAGAAAAGTGCATGAGTCTTGAAATAAGTGTTCTGATTAGTCTTACATTCTTATGGTTATCTTCTCTGCTGGGATCATTGCCTGTCTTTTCCAGGTAGGCACTCAACACCACTCTAACATGGGAGCAAAGATCAAGCTTTAAAAGAAAAAAGATGGGCATTTCCAAAGCACCCGTGAAGGGGATGAGCCATTTGGGCCTTGCTTTAAGTTTCAAATTCAGTCTGGAATTCATGCTGAAGGGAACATCTCCTTGACATGACTTGCTTAGAGAATTCAAAGCAGCGGTGGGGTTGGCACATAAGAAAATGTGACGCACATGCAACGGCATTCCTACATTGCTCAGCGGCTATGCTGATGCTCAGAATTTTGGAACAGTCTTGCCAGAGTTTCAGTGAAACACTTCCAGGTCAGAGCCTGGAGCTTGTGAGCATACTTGCATGTGATTTACCAGATTACCCACCCACTTAGAGGCTTAGAATGAAGTGTTAGTCAGATGGGGCTGATGATAATTACCCATCTGCTTCACTGGGGTTTTTTTAAAGCGTATTATTTGTATGGTTGGAGGATAACTATTACCATGTATTTCTGAGGTACTCAATCTAGACCCCGCAAAAATGAATGGTGATGATTTCAGGAAGTTAGCAACCCAACTGCCCCACTAGGATGGTAAAACATCGGCTAACTCTTTTGGTTTCCTTTTGTGCTACAGATGCCCCTGACATTCCTGAAAACCTCAGCTGTGAAACATCCAACTTCCTGATAATAAAATGCACCTGGAAACCAGGCAGACCCAGTGGACTGTACGGAAAACGACGTACTAAGTACAGTTTATTTGAAAGGTAAAATATTTCAGCACTAAAATGAGTAAAAAGGTAGAACTGGAACATATCCATCGCTGCCTATGACTTACTGCACCATGCCTGTTTAAATAAGATATTCTCCACTGTTTAGAGCCTAAAATACTTCTCAAGATTTTGTGCAAACTGAAGGAAACTGAACTTGGAGAACCCTTGTCCAGCTCTGCAAACTGTCAGTGGGAATTAAGGCTGACTTTTCCCAAAGAGTTATGCTGTTATGAACTCCTGAGAAAGTGAAGAGCTTAGCGTGTCAGGCTGCTGCCCACATGTAGAGGAGACCAGTATGAAAGTACGGGGAGATAATAGGAGTTATTCATTGCTTTTTAAATACTTTTGTATGCAACCTGTATCAGATCATCTGTTAGACATTTACTGAGTTTCTGATATGCAAATGACAGAAACTCACGAAGAACAACTGTAAGACAAGCCAAGGAGCATTTCTCAGAAGCTGCTAGAGAAAATATCAGTAAGCCTGCATCTGTTCTCCCAGCATTAAGAACCGGATAGTGTAGAGCAGGCAAAGTGCATGTTACCTGGAAAACATTGAAGGGAATGACTTACACTGGCATATCCATAGAAAGAAGTGAAGACTCATATCCTACTAGTATGCCTTATTAGGCCACGTGAAGCCTTGAAAGTGAAGAATTGTTGTTTCGGAATAGTACTTGCAAATAGGATTCCTTGGTGGTTAGAAGTTAGTGAGGAGTTAACAAAATTCCCGTGGCAAGGAGGCTCCCCTGTCATGCCAAAGGAGCAGTCAGGGAAAGGAGCCAGGAGGGGCCTGAGTCACACAAACTGATGGGAAATGGAGTCTCATAGTGGTTTTGAAGCAAGTTAGAGGCAATGAGGATTGAGTTATGGTCACAGATGTAGTTCAGAATGCTAAAGAAGTCATTGGGTAGGATGCAAAGAGATGGACAAAACAGAGCAGGTATTCAATGGAAAGGAGCTCCAGTCACTGGCTGCCCATATTCAGCTCATAAATGAGGATGTAGTTCAGGCTTGTTTCATTCAGCCCAAAGCTGTGAGGAGATTAATGTGATGTCTTTCAGGGTAAATATTCTCATCATTGTTCTTAGCCCACACTGAGACAGTGAAATTCTGTTTCAGTAGAATAGATTACAGTGTAGAGAGAGCTCAGAGCTCAGCAAAAGCGCCTGAAGGAAGGAATTAAACTTCTGCTACTGAATAAGAGGTTTATACAGATATTAATTAAAGGAACTTCTATATATGTACATACATACATACAGAAGCACACTTTAGGTTTTACCCCTGAAGATGTAACTCTTGTCTTGGCTGTTACCAGAATGACTTTCCTGCTTTTGATTTTAGAAAAGACTGGGACTCATGGATGCATCCCAGGTAACAAATCATAGTTTAGATTTGGCAGGGTTGATAGAAGGACTTTAATGTGTGTCGCATCTCCCTAGATCAGAAGGCAATTAAGAACATTCTTTAAACGCAGATGTATGCTGATCTGAACAAAGATATTTTTAATCAGAATCTTAGTTGTGACTTGTGAGGTGGTTTTACAGGACCTACCTGTTTTCCAGGCTTTTGAGAAGTGAGAGGATGGAAATGTTAGGCTAGTGAAAGAGGAGAGTTTCACGTGAGAACAGGGCGAGTCATGTCTGATGCCACTTTTACCTGTGTTGTGGTGTTAGATATGCTTCTGCAGTCAAATCCTGCTGTAAGCCGTGTGTCAGTGAACCCATCATTCTTTACTGTGTTTTCAGTCTAGACTTGACTGCTTGAAATGATCTAATTCAAAAATAAAGTTGTCCCCTCTCTTTTTTTAACTTTGCAGAATATCTGGTAAAAACGTTTCATGCAAAGTCAATGAAATGAACAGAGAGCGTGTCTGTGGCTTTCCAGTACTGGCTGATCAAAAAAACTATGATTTCATATTAGGCGTCTCCAATCCTATCGGGCGAACAGAGTCATCACTTTTAGTTGATTTAACTCAAAGAGGTAAGACTTAAGAATTACAAAGGCAAAAAAATACATGTTTACTACATGCTAACCATTTGCTTGTTTTGAGTTTGAAGAACTCTGACATTTTACTCTTGTCCTTATGTGCTGTATTGTCACCAGTATTTTTCCATGTTTGATAATTTGCACTTCAGAAGAAAATGGCTTAGGACATGTCCTGAGGCGATGATTAGGTGTACAGGGAGAAGCCAGTTGTCAACAGCAGTGCTACCAGATTGGGTATGCTGCTGTGTGGGTAGATGCTACTTGTGATCTAAGACTTTAGCCAGCTGGTGTTTATGGATTTCTTCATATTCTATTACATCAGTAATTAAAATTTAGATGTAACTTCATGAACTGTATCTGACCCTGTACTTCAGTGTATGCTTATGGAGTAAGATACTATGCAATTTTACAACAGGATTTGGAATATTAAAAAGTAGCACTAAAAGGTAAAAGCTAATAGCAGGACTATTACCTGCTATTGGTAATAGCTATGATCATCTGCTGTCATGGTTTGTAGAAAGAAATAACTTCTTTCATTAGACCTTCAGTTTAAACAAGGAAAGAGAGAAGATGACTACCTTGTCACCGCTGTCCTTCCCATCCTTGCCCATCTGCCTCCAAAACTGCAGCTGATGATTCAGGGGTTCCTGATGGTTACAGCGTTCTGCTGTTGTCCTAATGGTTACAGCGTTCTGCTGTTCTCTCTGAAGAACTGAATTTAAACGTGAAGATGGTGCATTTCTTTTGCCCATGTCTGAGTTCAACTAGCCTGAGAGTAGAATTGTCAGAGTAAATTGACAGGTCCTAGTAAAGCATGAATTGTTTCTGTTAATTACATACTGGGCTGGTTTGCAGCAAGTCAATATGACTGCTGTTTCCTATTTGTTTCCTTTCTTTCCCTCACTGTCCACTCAATTCTCAGCATAGAGTACGTATTTCCTTATGGTAACTGGACCAGTTCCAAGAGTAGAGACTTTTTTTGTCTGATAGCTATGAATAGTAGTAGTACTGAATATTGTTGAAAAGTTCTATTAAGGGAGTTTTGGGGGAGAGAAGGGTCATATAGGAGTCCTACCCTTTCCTATTCTGCAGATTCTAACTTGAAAAACTCACAGAAGGTGAAAAAAGTTGAATAAATTTCATCCATGACTGTGGTCCTCTGAAAATAGCTCATGTTTCACTTTTGTGATAAAAAGAAGTTGGAGTGTAAAGGCTTTTTTTTGTCTCCAACTCCTTATGCTTAGCCTTAAGTAAATGTTCCCATGTTTGACAGCTGAGTGGCAAAAATGAGAATGCTTGCAGGTGCCTTCCCAGCACCAGCTATACTAGCTGCTGATCAGATCACTTACGTATCCTGATTCTGTGTGATCTTTTAAAATCAGATTTTTCTGAACTAAAATGAATGTATCTTTTCTTGGAGTTGAGGTGTTTGGTTTTTTTGTTTGTTTTTTTAAGTTCATCCAAAGACTCCAGAAAAGTTAACTGTTTCTGGGAGAA
Source organism: Neopsephotus bourkii (assembly GCF_033783945.1). Classification (NCBI taxonomy): domain Eukaryota; kingdom Metazoa; phylum Chordata; class Aves; order Psittaciformes; family Psittacidae; genus Neopsephotus; species Neopsephotus bourkii. The sequence continues at coordinate 387,192 of NW_026901510.1, read as the reverse complement.
GCTCGACAAGTGTCCGTCTGCACTGGTTTATAAATGGCAGCTTTGCTGAGATCAGGCTTCTGTGTCAAATAGAAATTAGCACTGGTCACTCTGAGCGAAAACTGGTAAGTGTTGCTTTTAATGGATTTTTTTTTTAGAGGGGGCGCTAATGTTGATCTTTTTCACTGAACTAGTCACATTTCAAATTCTTTTCTCTCCTAAGAGCTTCATTCTGATCATCTTATTAAATGATTAATCCAGTAATAACTAGAAGTTCATCTACTAAAATTGGAAAAAGTTCTACTCATCTCTGTTACTGCGTGCTTTTTTTTTTTTTTCTCTTTTTGTTTGTTTTAAACATTCTAGAGGGAAGTCATATTACCCACCATGTTATTCAGTACTTGGAGAAGGTGCATAGTGCTTTATGCTGACCCTTTAGGTAGCGGTCCATGTGCTTTGTCCTTCCTGGTGCAAATGTATTAGCAAGCATAGGTTCCAGGACATGCTGCTGCCCTGCTGACTTCCACAGTGGTTGTTTCAGAGGGCCTCTTACAGTCTGTCACTGAATTTCTTTTTTATTTTTTTCTACCTAGAGAACAGTTCATTTGCTTGTTGTCAGCAGTTGGCATGCATGTGGCTACAGTAGGGAGCTGCTAAACATAATGGTGTAGGGACAGGATAGAGAAGGATTCTCCTGCTGGGTGTGTCAGGAGAGAAGGTGGTATTTCTGGTTGGAGATAAGATTTTCCAGCATTAAATCTTCCAGCTGCTGCCCAGCTTTGGTGCTGTGTGTCACTGACAGGAGCTGCATATTTTCTCTGCTATCAGAGTCACTGAGGATACTAATTTAGACACCAGCATCAGTAGGTGGTGGGAATATAGCCTCTTCTTCCGTACTGCCTAACATAGCATGGGGTGATCTGTGTCACTGGGAAGCCTAGTGGCAGAACTGCATGTTCAGTTGGCCTGAGATTCATCCCCAAATTCTGTATTTGTGCCTTCAGGTGGAGTATTTCTGACCAGCTTGGGTAGGCATATGCTGAATTGGCAGCTATTGATGCACACAGCCTGAATTTGTAATTTGAGCACATTAACCTCAGAGGCTGCTTTTTACAATGTTGCTTGATTTTTAGCAGTATTCAATTACCCACTGCATTTAGCTGCCCACTGGGCACAGCTGTTGAGCACAGCCTTGAATAAAGTCATTCAAGCCACAGAAGTGATACAGCTAAGACTGAAGATAATTGTTATCTGCATTGCCTGTAAAATAATAGAGTGGTAGTTAAAGCATGCTCTGTAAGAGTATTTTTTAAATATTTTCAAAGCACTTAATGATTGTGGGAAACTTAAGCTTTTACGTTTTCTCTCTAATGACGTGTTAAGTAGTAATCAGAGATTTGCAAAGAAGTCATCTTTTGGAATTAACAGAAGGAGATGGCTTTTAGAAGTATATAACAGCTCTGACAGATGAGCTGTGTTGGGTTTTGGGGTATAGTCTGATCCATCATCACCCACAGCTGTCTGCAAGTCTCTGCTCCCAACGGTTACTGCTTCTGGAGCCGTCAGCAGGGTAGCGAGCACACTAGTATCACTCACCCCGTGCTCAGTTAGCTTAAGCTGCTAAAAAGTAGATTTGCACCGTTCTGTGTAGCCAGAGTTACACTGCGTGAAGCCTGTGGCATGCACTTGCTTGGGAACTGTGCTACCAGGTCAGTCATCTGGGGCAGTGGAGTATGGTCAGGTCTTAACGCTGCCTCAGCAATTTGATTCATGGCACCTGTACCAGAACACACAGCTACAGATATTTTGAAACACAGCAAACAGCCTCATAGAAGCTTTTACAGCCTTGTTATGTTGTTCCTGGTTGCTTAATAAAAAAACCTCCAAGAGTTCTCTGTAATAAACAAAAGTAGCTGTGAAATTGTTATGGGGTTTTACGTGGTATTTTGGAGATGTTTTCAGAAGCTTTTCCATCCGTATGAGAAATTGTTGGCTTTTTTTTGTGTTTTTCAAGTTGTCATTTGGATTTAGAAATGCACAATTAGTTGCATCTTAAAATCACTTGGAGTCCAGTTTTTGGCAGCTGTGATGCACATGTGTTATAATTAGATTCAGTAAAAAAATATTCCCAGGCTTAGGGTTTCTTTAAGCAATCATGAAACTGAAACATTCCCTAGACTTGCACCATTTTAAGACTAACAGGGAGACTAGTCCTGTCACAACAGCTGTGAACAGAGATCACCTGGGTAAGGCTTAGACACTATCTTTTGGAGGAAAAAGGGCTGCCTAGGAAAAATACTGCATGATAAACATCTTGATCAGACAGTCTTTAGTTTGCTTCTGTGCATGTGTCTTAGGAGAAAGGCCTCTGTCCACCCAGTTTGATGTGCATATGGACAGTGAAAGAGTGGGTTCTGAATACCAAAGGTGAAATCCTGGCCTGCCTCATGTGAGCAGTTTTGCTGTGTATGGGAGAGAGGGGAATTGGATGGTATAGATGGGAAGCAACAGCCTGCTACCGTGTGCAGAGCTTGTCTCTCCTCTTCATATTGTGTGTCTCAAAGGTGCTACCTACTGTCATTATGTCAATTTCTGTGCTATAGCTGTAGCTTTATTTTGCTATGTATGGCTTAATTTTGTTCAGACCTCTGAAAATCCTTTACTTAGGTGGCTGCATAGGAAACGCTTTTATTTTTCATTAATTTCTTTGTAAGGCTTGACTGCAACTTTTTTTTCACAGTGTCACTGTCCCAGGGACAAATTCCACTTTTTCAGGTGTTGACGTTCAGCATAATGTAAGAGCAAAAAATATATATGTATCATGTAAATTTATATACATTTTTAACAGCACAATGTCTCCATGCCTGGTGGAAAATTCTCGACTTACACAGCTGAGCTGAATTCATTGCATCCATATACAAAATACCAGTTCAGGGTGCGCTGTTCGGCTGCTAACCACTTTTGGAAGTGGAGTGACTGGAGCAGGGTAGAGGAGCACACAACATTAGAAGCTCGTAAGTTTATTTGATTCTTTGATGACAAAATGTTGAACTTGTGAAGTTATGCATTTTAAAATCAGACATCTGCAAAGCTAACTTTTAATACATGGTAAACTGCCTCTATTTTTCTTTTTTTTTTTTTCTTCTCTTTAGCTCCTACAAGAGGACCAGATATCTGGAGAGAGAGAAGTCCTTCTGGAAAAAGTCTAAAAATCTTCTGGAAGGTAGTTAGGGCATTTAAAGTTTTAAAATATTATGTAATATAACTCCATAAAACATTATTTCCTCACGTATTTATAAATAAGTGAAGTTTATAGTCAGTCAATGAAATGGACTTCTCAACTTTTTATAGAATCATTGAGGCAAATATTTTTCCCCAAATGACACTATTATTAAAGTTTTATAATTGAAACATTGCACTGAGATGCATTTTACATGGGGGTTTCAGTTGTTAATACATCCCAATAGAAAACTTACAAACTTGTGTGTTAATTCTCAAAAGTCACACTTGAGTAGCTGTCTTTTCTGCTTTGCAGTTCCATATAGTTGTTAGAGTAAATCGGGACATTAAATTCCTATTATCCTATGTTTTTTACGGTTTATTCCATTTCTGGTTTAATGCACTCTCGGTCTGTTTGTAGCCTTTATCCCTTTCTGAAGCCAATGGAAAAATCGTGTCTCATGAAGTGTCCTGCTACCTGCTAGAGACACCATTGGAGCATAAAGAAGTCACTGAACCATCAAACAGTACAGAGATAAAACTTGGAAAAAACGACTGTGTTATTAACGTTGTAGCCAAAAACCATGCAGGCTCATCTCCTCCTTCAAGAATAACAAGTGTGGAACTTCCAAGCGGTGGGTGCTCCAGCAGATTGCTAAACATCCTCAAAGCTTCGGGAAACCTGGGCGAGGTTGTTTATTGAAAAATAAGATAGATATGTGCTTTGTTTGTTTGTGTTTGGTTTCTGGCTAATTTCCCCATTCAAATCTACTGAGTTGGAGAAGAAAAAGAAATGCTGCTTTGCTTTTGCTTGCCAATTAATTGTGCTCTGTGCATAAAAGGAGGGTGCTAGTGTGAGGTCTCTGCAGCTATTTGCACTTTCCTGAAGACCTCCCTGGTACAGCAATAATGAGGCTTCTAAGCATTGGTGTTGATCTCTGATATTTAGGGAGCTCAGTTTATTTCTGCGTGTTCTTGTTGAGACACTGAAAAGTGTTACATGCTCAAAAGAATCAGAATAAAGTTTTGGGGGTATTGTTTTTAAGGAGAGAATTGTCACTTCAGTGCCTCTGAGCTCTGTAGGAAAATATTAATTGGGCTGCTTGGTAAAGTGTTGGCATCCTTGTGCTAGGAGCCACTGTTTGAAAAGGAGGTATGACTTCAGCTTCCCAATTAAAACACTGCCACTCTTGCTGTGGGCTTTTGTAAAGGGAAATAGATGAGCCAAATAATGATTTTCTGCTCCAAACACTGAACTTGGTGAGAAGTTAATACTGCATGTGGCTATTCAGAGTCCATGATTCCCTGCACACCAGGAGGAGTGTAATCTCCCAAAGCCCAAACCTTTAGCTCCAGATCTGGCTGGTGCTCTGCAGGGAGAACAGGTTTAGAGGCTTCTCTCTGCTTGTTTGCCAGAAGCATATATGTTGCTGCCTCTCCTTCCCAACACAGAGAACAGGTATCATCACCTTTGCTCGCTTTGCAGCTCAGGTTCTGATAAGACAGGGCTGTTCTCTCAGGAGAGTATGTGCTTTGATTGAGATTCACAGTGAGAATAAAAACAAATGTTTCTTTGTGAAGGAAACCCGTGTTCTTAATGTTTCTCTTGATTCTCCAGAACACCAATACCTAAAAGTCCATTTTCAGTCTGCTCCTTGGACGGAAGAGTAGTCGTATGGGACAGCTGAATGAATGAAAATGCTTTTATAGCTCTCTTTCAACAGAGAAAGAATGAGACTCTGTGAGTTAGGGAGGTCTTTGTAATAGGTATGTGGTGTGGTGCAGCTAATGGCAGCTGGAGCTTTGCATTCATTTGTAGTTCTCTCTCGGGTGTCTGAGGTTCCCTTTGCTGTTACCCAACTTGTACTCATTGAAGGTTTGCTCCCAAGTTGGTATAGGAATTATCTGAGTCACTGACTGGAGTCATGAAAGATGACTCATTCGGTGAACTGGATGACATTTCTGCCCAAACATCTTTCCTGCCTGCTTCATGTGTACGGTCTGTAAGTGCTCTTAATGTCTGTGAGGGAGCAGTGGCTCTGAAGCTTGAGACCTACTGAGGCTTTGTGAAAACTGAAAACACAACCAAAGGGCACTGAATTAACTTGTCACCATCTCTAAAAAGTGCTCTGTAGAGGATCAGGGAATGTAACATGGCTGTTACAGGCTGCCTTGCCACATTAGTACTGTAGTGCTTGTAGTTATTTCTACTAGTCTAGATTGCAGCTATAAATACACCAAAATGAGCAGTACTGCCCTGGGTGAATTTCTAGTCATCTGGCTCAGGAAATAAAATTGAGTGTGGTGTATTTAAGCATTTTTTTAGAGATTAAGTGCTCACTGTCAGTTAAAAGTCTTTCCTGTAAATAGGAAAATTAAAGCAGTCTAATTAGAAATATGCTCTTTTCCAGCATCATAGAAATGTAGTTTCACTGGATGAAGTAGTTTTTAAGGAAAAGTATTGAAAGACTTCTGGATTTGACTTGCTTTTTTTAATCATGTCTATCTTTCTTGCCATGAGCAAGCTAGTTGAGGATTGTATGCTTAGCTATATGTTAAAGTTATTTAGAAATAGACAGTCCTGTGACATCCACACATCTGTGAGACTGAAGTTTTCACAGGACTGTTTCTTAAAAACTGCCCTTTCCCTTCAGCCTTTCATAGTTTATGGCTTTAATAACATGAAATAATAGACTCAATAGGGAGCATAAATGAGAACACTGAAAAAGGAAAAACTGAAACCCTGAGATTGTTTTTGCAGATCTGTTGTGGGGCCACCGCTGTTGTGGTGGCCTTTGGAAAACATCCCTTAGCTCAGCGGGGTCCCATCTGATGGACAGCCATGGAGGAAAGCTGCAGGAATCAAAAGTAGTTCCCAGATCTGATCACTTCAAGGGCAGCTAAACCTTTGATAATCAGAATAAAGAAAAACAGACTAAAGAAAAACAAACTAAGCTTGCTTTTTTTTTTTCTTTCCTTTTTTTTTTTTTTTTAGTTGTTTTATTTACCATTGGTAGACTGAAGCCTTCATAAAGTTCACCAGGGACTTGACTTTTGCTGATGATTCTTGGTGAAAAATGGTTGTCCGTGGTCGGGCGAGTGATAGCAAGACACTTTGAGGGAGACACAAAGCAAACTGTTTGATGAAATGACAGTAGGAATTTATAGCTGGAGGCTGCTGCCAAATTGGTGTCAAGTCAGATCTGAACCTGACGTCTGCTGCAAATCCTTACCTTGAAAAAGTGCTTTTTAAGCCAGTCCAGAGCTAGAGCATTTCTCGTCGTCATACTTAAGTCTGGCTAAGGGATTTGCTGCAGGCTACAGTCTCATTTCCAGCACTTCAGAAAGCCTAGCTGAGTGCACCGCTTCAAATTTCACAGTACAAGGAGTGCACCTCTTGTTCTTAGAAATGACTGTAGCTTATAAATCCTTTGTACTGTGGCTGGAAAGCTTTCTTCCAGCTTGGACAGATAAGTGTCTGCTCTCTGATGGATTTTTGTGTCATCTTTGTTGCAGACAATGTCAAAACAGATCGGGCAGTGGCAATGGGGAATGGAATTTATATTTCTTGGAGTTCTTACCCTAACATGACCTGTGGCTATATTGTAAAATGGTGTCATTCATCTGGGTCTGAACCCTGTACTGTGGACTGGCAGAAATTTCCTTCAAATACAACAGATGCAGTGATAAAGTCTGGTAAGTCAAAAGTAATTTTTTTTTGTGAGTCTGTCTGGTTGAGAGGCTGAGCAGCAAGTGGAATGAAAGCAACCAATGCAATAGGTTGAAGATTGTTGCATTGCTGTATGCTTGTGTATATAAATGAACCCCTTCTTGGTACTGTCTGTGTTCATTTTTATTTCTTATACTTACCTTACCAAATCCAAATATCAGTCTTAACTGTTCTTATTCTGTGTTTATTAACTGGTTTGAAATTACCTCTTCTAGCTACACCCGCAGATTCCTAACTCAGCTTAATGCATAATGGTTAATCTAGGGTTTGGGGTTTTATATGGATTCTAATCATGAACAGCGGTGCTCAGGATGAGGGAAGACTAATTTGTTGTTTTTACATGAGGCAGATTTTTTTTAAGTGTGACCTCCATGTGTTGGCTTCCTGACAGCAATTGAAATTTCCTGTAACAGGGCACATTCCAGGTCTCTAGATGCTGGTAGGCAGACCAGGGAAATGAAACTCAGCTGTGGTGGGACTCATAGAAGCAGAGAGGAAAGAGAGTACCCAAGAAAGATCTGGGATTTTTCTCTGCTGTCTGAAAGGGTGTATATTTGCTTTTTAGAAGAGTTTAGTATATACAGTCTCAGAGAAAAAACTCGGAGCTGTCTACATATCAGATCTGGGGGAGAGTAGGAACTTAGGGACAGGCAATATGTTTTACTGCCTGTAACTATAACACTGTGTCCATATTGGTTTTGGTTGTGTTAGCTAGAGCTTCCTTTTTCTAGGCAGACAATACTAGGTCCATCCAGTGATGTGTTGCTGTGGTCCTGAGCTCTTCTGTGGGATGCTTCTCGCAGCATGCTGTGGGAGTTACTAGGCTGCTAGAGCTGGGCTCAAGCTGGGAAATACACTTCTGTGCTTAGTCCTGCCAGAAGAGTTTCTCAGGCTGGATCTGAACTCTTGCAAAACCCACTTGACTTCTGTAGAGTTTCACAGTGACATCTTGTTTAGAAAAAATCTTGAAAGTAGTATGCACCCCTGGCTTCAGAAAATCCCAGAAAGTGGTAAACTATTTACGCGTTGTAATACCAAACACCTCCACCAAAGACATGTGAAGCAGAAACTTGATGGCTATCATGTTCTGCAAAGTCAGTTTAGGCCTGGAGTCCATAGATAAAGTGCTTCACTAACACTTTTTGGAGCTCTCTGAATTTCTTTTTAAGCATTGTTGTAATAAACCTGATTATTTCAAAATGTGTTTGTATTTCTGAGGAGGAGGCAGGATCTACATGGCTGCTGTGGGAGGAAAGGAAGGCTGTTGTTTCTGGTAACTTCAGTTTGTGTTTCCCCATGGAAAGCAATTTATGCAATTTGAGTAGCTTGTTTTGAATCCTGTTTTTTTAGAACCAAAATTTCTCTAGAAGCTAATTTGCTTCCTGCTCCTAAACCGCATCTGATGGCATAGCTTTTGTAGGAATTACAAGTAGGGATAGTATTTATATATACACTGTGGTCTAAGAATTTCTAATTTTTTAGTACGTATTTAAATAAATCCGCATAATGTGAAAGCTAAAATTATCACTCATCACAGGTGAAGTATTCTCACAGTGATTTTTCTCTTGCAGCTCTGTTTAGGCCTGGCGTGAGGTACAACTTTTTGCTATATGGCTGCAAACCCAGTGGATATCAGTTATTGAAAAACATAACAGGGTATATGAAAGAGCTGCGTAAGTGCATTTTATCATACAGGATCTCTTACAAAGTGAATTTAGATGGTGTCTGTTTTCAGCTAGGTGCTGGCAAAAGACTGAAACCACGATCCCCATGCAGTACTACTGATTTCTGCTTGATTTTTGATATATAGCTCTAACACATTTCTCCAGCCACTTTGAGTTCCCAGCCTGCAATAACCTTGTGTTCTCCAGCTGCTGTGGTGCCACAGGGTGTCACAGAGGTTTGCTCTGAAGGTGGTAGTCTTCTGCATTGAAGTCATAATTTGAACCACAGTAATGGATTCACTTCCACAGGAGAGGAGGCAACTTTTTTTGATTTGTCAAATCAAAGTAAACTTCTGAGCACGTTTGGTACAGCTCAGCAAACATAAAAAGTGTCCACAACATTTTGGTTTAAAAGCACTTCTTAGACAAGAACTAGATCCTAGTGTATAAGCCCCTTTGAGAGTTGAATTCCCTCCCATACCAACCCCATCTGGGCAACTGCACTTTGATCCAGGGCTGAGCTTTGCTTGCCTGAGATGCATTAATGTCTGAAAGCTAGCTATTCCCAGGTATCTGAACACGGCTTTACCCTTTAACATCACAACTGTATCCCATTATAACTACCCATTTCACTTTAGAGTTTGATGTCTTTTCTGCTGAAATAGTTTGCTTGGAAAACTAAGTTGCTGACATAATCTGAGCCATTGGAAATGCTGTTGTTTATTTTATTGTTAAGGTTGAAGGTGAGGTTAAGGCAATTTTACCAGAAACTCAACTTTAGGCTGTGTGTGCCTCTGTAAAAGTAATGAACAGTTTCCCAAAAGGTTTTTCCATACATGTTCTCAAGAGATTGGAATCTTTCAAGGTAAAAGGATAAAAACTTTGGAAAACTAATAATGCATTAAGCATGCAAAAGAAACTTATCAGGAATTGAGAAATATATTCACTTTGCACAAGAGCATAGATTCATTCTAAAACTTCAGATTTGCCTTTGGTCAGATAACCCTAAAGACAAAAATAGATGTATTTGTAAACATGAGGTCAGCACTGGTAGATCAATGCCAAATGTCAGACTAAGTCCTGATGCACATGACCTTACACAATATCTGCTGTAATACTTTCAGTGGGGTGCAGGTGTTCGAATAAGGACTTCTGGTGCCTGCTGAGAGCAGTTCTTTGAAGCTGAGAGAGATTTCCATGATAGGAACGTGGACTTTATTTAATTTGAAGACAAGCTGTGAAGTCACAGGGTTAAAGCCTTTAAAAGCTAATTTGTATACTCTGAATGTTTATTCTGTCTTTTGGGTTTTTTTGCAGGAAGAAAGACATTTACATTTATGGGTCTGCAAAAGACTGCCGAAGGAGAAATTTTTCTTTCAGCTTTTGTTCATAGATAATACTGCAGTAGTTAGGAACAATCCGACTGACATACCTGTATTTATGTAGTATCACCTGATATGTCTTTTCACATATTGTTGACAGTGAGGGAAAATACTTTTTTAATAAAAAGTTGAAAATGCTAGACCTGAAACAAAACTGATGAAACACTTAATAGATATAGCATTTAATTATAAGGTGTTTTCTTACAAGCTTTTTCCTTCATAATTCTCCCTACAGCGCCAAAACGTGCACCAAATTTTACTGTAGAAGAAACTTCTTCAGATTCTATATTGGTAAAATGGGAAGACATTCCTATTGAAGATTGTCAGGGGTTTTTAGAGGGATATCGGCTTTCCTTTGCAAAAGGTGAAAAAGATGCTTTAAAGCCTAGGCTTTTGGAATCAGGTAAATGAAACATATAGATCACAACTTCCTTGCTCAAGTTGGGTTGTTCTTGTTTTGTTTTGTTTTTTTACTCTTCTTTATTCTTAAATAATTTAATTTTACTTAAAAAAACCACCAAAATCAAAAAAGCTTTATTTATAATTCAGTTGCATTACTCACTGGCATAACTGGCCCCTGATCTGTGACAAAGACATTTGAAATAATCAATTCCTTGTGTGGTTGGCACATTTGTTTTTTAATGTATGGCGAAAGTTGGAGAAAATCCTGGCTAACTGAGGCCAGAAAGCTATGCAGTGACTAAGTGGCAATGTGACACACTGCCCTGTGTACAGATACCCTGGGTAGATGAGACATGGGGGAGGTTACATAGCTATATTTAATTTAGTATATTCTTCCAGTACCCATCTTGTAAGGACATCTCTATACAGGGCTGAAGCTTGACTCACATTAATATGAGGACACACAGGAATGTAAGAAACTGAAGCCGACCTGCAGCAACAGCACACTCCTGTGCCATTTGGTGCTGCATAAGCAAGCAGCACTGCTAGGATTCTTTATTTCAGTGTCCCTCTACAGACTGTTCTTCAGGTTTCCTATGCTGACTTTAAGAAAGTCGTGCTAAAGCTGAGGCTGGCTTTGTGAATCCCTTATTACAAAGTTTTGTTTTTCTTACTTCTTCCAAAAAACAGGAAATCCAGAACTTAAAGTTAAGAATATTACTGACCTGACAAAGAAGTCCTTGAAAATACTTGATCTTCAAGGCAAAACGAGTTACCAACTGGACCTACAAGCCTACACTGCTGGTGGATTGAGCCCTCCAAATAGCCTCTATGTGGTGACAAAGGAGGACTGTAAGTTGAATATCCCTGTTCATTAGTAGATTTCAGCACAGGGGCTGTACAATGTATGCAAAGATGAGCTTATTTTGTTGTTTTTTTGTTTTTTCCTGGTCCGTTTAAGAAGTTTGGGCCTACCTTCTGGTTTTTAATATATTTGGTTGGTTATTTTTAAATACAAAAATGTAAATTTTTAGATACATTAGGGTACTCAAGCAGCTAGTTGTTTTTGTTAGGTTTCCCATCATGAATATCTGCTAATACATGATGGGAAGAAAGACATTGTGGAAATATTTACCACTTTAAGTATTATTAACAGATGCCTCTCTGGTTTGAATTCAGTTTTATCCATCCCTTGACAGAAACAAACACAGAAAGAGAGTTAGAAAAAAAGAGATTGACTGGGGAATAAGAAAAGAAAGGAAAAAAAAGGAACAATAGGAAGAACATATTTCGTATGAAAGACAATGCTGGGGTGCAACTAAAATACATGAAAAATCAAACTTGAGGCAATTAACATCAATGGAGGAAGGCAGGGGGAATGTATCAGAGCTAAACCCTGGGGAACAGAAGCAATGTAAACCATATAAAAGCCAGTGCAGTTTGTGTAATGAGTCCTTGGCCTGTAGGAGCCATTACCAGAGATTTGGCCAGCTCAAGTAATACGAAAGTGCAGTTCCAGTGCTTAATGAGCAGAATTACAGTGGCAGTCCATCTTGCATTGCACATGAAGCTTTTCACAATTAAGCAATCAGAGAGAAGTATCTGCTGATTCGTGTAGTTATCACTGAATCAGCTCTGATTATGGATGGACTTTTACCCTTCCAGCAAAGGGGAAGTGTATGGTGTAGGTTACTGCAGACCACTGTTAGGTGAGTTTGGTGGAACTGTCTCTAATCTGTGGAACTGTTAGAGAAGGCATAAAAATTGCTGGTAACTTTGGATATATATTTACTGTGTTTTATTTTTTTGTCCCCCAGCTGTAGGATTAATCATTGCAATTCTCATCCCTGTGGCAGTGGTTGTGCTGCTTGGAGTGGTGGCCAGCATCTTCTGCTACCAAAAGAGGGAATGGTAAATGCCTGCATTTGGTTCTGATCTTTTCCTGGATTTGTTTGCTTCAGTGCTAGAGTTTTCCATTATTTTAGTTACTCTTTGTTATCTCCAAGTACCCAAAGATGTCAGTGTGCTTTGTTCAAAGGTGCATGGCAAAACACATTGTAGAAGGTGGGGGAGAAATTGAATTGAAGGGAGGTCAGAGTGAGGAATGTAAAAAGGTTTTGCAGGAACCTGTCTCCCAGTGAACACTGCTTAGAAATAGTTCCCAAATGGAAATAAGCTGGCGACATGCTATAATTGAGTCATCTACAAACACTCAGGTAGACATCCCATCTCCAATTTCTGTAAACGTGGCATATCAAGTTTCCAGTTTAAAAAAAAAAAAAAAAAAAAGCTGTTTTTTCCATTATATACTCAGTGAAAGTGTAGCACAGTAAATCTTTGTGCCAGATGTCTTCAGTATTCTGAATTAAAGGGCAATGTCCTGATTCCTTTTGTGTATTTACAATTAGATTCAGTGTTTGCTAACTTTTGAAAGTTTGTTCTTTCCTCTTTAAAGGATTAAGGAAACATTTTATCCAGAGATCCCCAATCCTGAGAACAGTAAGGCACTGCAGTTTCAGAAGAACACCTGTGAGGTAACCCTAATTTTAAAACTAGTATTTTAAACTTCCATCAGGTATTGCAAATAAAGAATTCTTTTGCAAACTTTGAGTCTTTTGCTTCAGTTCTAGAAAAAGCTCTGTAGCATGGGGGAGTAGGACAAGTTACTGACTAACTTTTGTCAGGTGCTGTGTAGAGCTTTCTTGTTGTTAATGTAGTTACTTGCAGTATTTGGACTAGGAAAGGACTCTGGATTTCTCTCCTCCTGCACTAATGAGAAGAGTGTCAGTACACAGTAACAACATGGGACTAACGTATCCATCTTTGTCACAGTGTTAAGACAAATAGAATGTATGGAGAATTGTACATGCAGTATTCCTAGCCTCCTGGTAGACACAGTACCTGGAATGGGGCATCACATTTAAACAACGTTCTGGAATGGGTTATACAAAACCCACATGCAAGATTTGGAGAAAGAGTTCCCAAACAGTCACTGAAAGGCCCGAAGTCTCTTTAAGATGGCTAAAATACTTCTAATGTTAACGGGAATGTGTGAGGAGCCAGGAAATGATAACTAAACTACTTATTTATTTATTTATTAGTTGTACTAATGGCAGTGCAAGCCACAAGCCAACATACTGGTTTAATTTGGGCAAGTTGTTGCTTTCAGGCTTTCCAGGTCTTTTGGCTTAGTCTCTATGCCTTCTCCTTTTTCTTGCTTCAGGGGAATAAGACACTTAAAACACTGGAAATGAACCCATGCACCCCCAATAGTGTTGAAGTGGTGGAAACACAATCTGCAGCTCCCAAGATTGAAGACACAGAGATGATTTCCCCAGCAGCAGACACTATTGTCCCTGAAGATGGCTCTGACTCCGAAACAGAGAACCACGTGGTTGTGTCCTATTGCCCCCCAATCATTGAAGAGGAGATCTCAAATCCCCCTATGGATGAACCTGTGGGGTCGTCTCAGGTGGTTTACATTGACATTCAGTCAATGTATCAGCCTCAAATTAAACCAGAAGAAGACCCAGAAATAAACTTAGTGACTACAGCAGGCTATAAGCCACAAATGCAGCTGCCGATCAGTGCTCTGAAAACAGAGAGTCGCCCACCTGCAGAGGAAGAATTGGATAAAACTGCAGGTTACAGACCTCAAGCAAACACAAATGCCTGGAACATGGACACTCCAGACTCTCCTGGATCAGTTGAAAGCAACAATGAAAATGCATCTTTTGGGAGCCCGTGCTCCATCAATTCCCGTCAGTTTCTCCTTCCCCCAAAAGATGATGAAGACTCTCCGAAACCCAGTAACACAGGGTGGTCCTTTACACACTTTTTTCAGAACAAACCAAATGATTAACAGTGAGTCCTTGTTGCACCTGCCTTCTAAATAAGCTCTTATTCCTGTTGTTGTGAAGATAGGAAGAAGAAAAGTGCAAAAGGCATGAACTATTCTTGGAGACAGTCAGCAGAGGTTCTAGTGAGCTGAATGTTACCATGTTTAAGTTAGTGAAAGTGTTAATGTTCCATTTTCGTAGAGGCCGAGAGGCCAAAGTTATAGCAATTTAGTTATTACTCTAGTAAAATATATCAGATATAAGGGGTATTGAGTTTAGAGCTCCTGTTAATTGTAGTCAAAGAACTCTGCCTAGCTTCACACAGCGCTCCAAGATTAACATGGTCTCATGCAACTTAAAACTTGGAAAGATTGCTTTGCTTTGTTGTAGTTGTTCTAAACTGTGCATAATCAAATGATGCAGCCCAAACAGGTTTCCTTACTGAAGGCTTCATTTATCATAAACCTCAGCCTAACACATGGAAACAATGTGGTTGGAAACTTGAAATCTTTTACCTAGTTATAAACTAAGAACAAATGAGAGTGCTATGTTTTTTTCTTTTCCCATATGGAAGGGTATTGTCACTGTTTAACACTTCTGAAGCAATGGTCATTCAAATCTGTTGCTTTTTAACTAGACACTAGTTTCTGTACCTACTGTACAATGTTTATTCAATGTTTGACTCAGGGGTACAAACTTGGGGAAAAAAGTGTAACACTGTTTTAAACCTCAACAAGAACTGCATAGTTTAATTTTTTTTAATTTTTTTTTAATGTAGAATGCTCTATTTTTTTTCTATCTTTTGGTTAAGGAGTTAATCTTTCCTAACGTATTGCACTAATGCATTTTGTATTTCATAGTTTCAGCTCCAGAACTGCTTCAGAGTGGTACAATACTCCATTTGCCCCTAATGTTTTGCAGTCTTTGCACTATACAGTACGTGTAAGTCATGGGGAAATCTCTACTAACATTAACTGTCCAAGCAGTTTGGCACACAAAATTAGAGGTAGTAGTACTAACTTCCTGAGAACAAGTTGTTCTTTGGATGGTCTTCATTGTATTAGTTTTGCCACCTGCTGCCTGGCTGCTCTCCAGTGTCTGTCCAACAGGACCTTCTCTACAAATCCCACCTGGCAGTACAAGGTGGGATTTCTCTAGTCGCCAAACCCAAGGAGGTTTTAGTGCCACTAGTTCTACCTCTCCTTTATGAGACACGTGATGCAAACAACGCTTTAATTACACACAATTCTTTGTTTCAAGGGGTGTTCAGAACAATCATCTTTGAAAATGCTTGTTTTCACATTTGCATCCATAGGCAGCTGTAATCGTAACATTTCACTGCGTAAACTGCAGACTGTGGCACACAAGATTCACTGTCTTACAGGAAAGTGCTTTCTAATTTACTGTCCCTTACTGTAAAACACAGCGGTGAGAGCTCAGATGTTAAAGAGCTTGATCAAAAGGGGTCTCCATAAAGACCTAACCAAGTATTTTTTGTTTTTTTTAGATGTCAGTTCCGTCAGCTACTTTGTGTTGATTGAATAAATAAGATAGGGAAGTAGTTTTCTAGACAAGATCCCAAAACAGATAAGGAGACTTATCTGGCTAAGTTGCTAGTTATGAGGGTGTGGGAGCAGACCAGGAGGATAGCTAGCTTGGCGGACAATTGCTTTTCAGACCATGTGATCTGGAGAGTAAAGCCAAGCTTTAGGTTAAACCTAATCACAGCAATGGACGGTACAGTTTCAGATGTTGGTATGTCTCTGCCTTCTCCATACAGTGACAATACAGGGGGATTCTAAAACTGACAAAAAGGCAAAACACTAAACAGCATCCAAGTAAAGTAACAACTGCATGAGTGAACTGTGAAGACAGTAAAAATAGATCTTTCTGTACACCTGCCAGAGTGTGGGGTGTGTCTGAAAGAACTCAAAGTGCAAGTAGGATTCTGCTTTTGAAGTTGAATCTTCGCATTAGCAGGACTGCAATTGAAAAGACAGATTGGCATTGCAAATAGCTGGTCAACTATCGCTAGACATCACCACAAGAGAAAGTTTCATGCCTAATGTATTACTGCGTATTACTCAGAACACTAAATTAATACATAAAAGAAAGCAGATCTGCCCTTTGTGCTTGATAGCTGAGAGGTAGCTAAATCCTAATAGTAACGATCGTTTCTCACAATATCTCTTTTGACATGGATTTCTTTTTGCTAGTGCAGATTTAGCTTAATGTGTTGATCTTCTAAGATGAATTTTAGGTTGTGTTGCCATATGTTTTTAATCGAAAGCAGGAGTTGTCATGGACAGCGTGTCAGGGTGGTGGTTTGGGTTTGTTATGGAGCAGTTTCTCAATGCAGAAGAGTGATCAGTGTTGTATGATGAACCAAAGAAAGATAAAACCTTCTGCAGCGGAACAGCTGATCATGAGGAGTGACTGTGCTTTCATATGGCTCTGTATTGTAAGAAACAAAGCCAGACTGAAGTTTGGAAGAACTAGCAATTTTTAATTTGGCAGACTGGAAGCTCGGGCAGCTGCAGAGAGCACACAGAGCTTGCAGGGAGCAGCCTACCACCCTTCACAATGCTCCCATGCTAAATCACTTAAACACAAGCATCGCGTACTCTGGTGTTCCAAGGTAACAGCATTTTAAATGGTTCTGTGATTAGGTAAGGTCCGCAAACACAGGGTCTGCCTCAGTGTTATCAAAGCACTCTCATCTAATTATCCTTTACTTCCCCCCCCACACACTTTGACTATGTATTATATTTAACTGGTGTTCTGACCTCCAGGATGTGGGGCAGAAGATTCCTGTTAATAGTAGTGGCTTAGCATACCCATAATCTTGTATCAGTAACGGAAGAGTGAGGCAAATGGGGGAGAGACAGGTTTGTGCAGTGTAGTATCATTTACTGTAGCTTCAGGTTTGTGCAGTATATGTAGTATCATTTACTGTAGCTTAATGGTTATGAACCAGTAAGCAGTTTTCATCCCCGCACTTGAAAGCTCAGCTGCTTCATCTCTGTTGTTTCCTTTGAGTGCTATCCTATTCAGTGCTTCTGGTGAGGATTCCTTTCAAATGCCTATCTTAAATCTTTAGCAGTGAATCCAAATACCACACGGGTAGTCAGAGAGTATGTACTGATTTAGTGGAGACAACCCTAGGTGCATGGAACAGTCAGAATGAGTGACAAGGACTGCCAGGGAATGGACTTGCTTTCTGAGCCCAAGTTCCATGTTAAACCAATAAAGTGTCTTTAGGAATGTCTTCATACCAAATTTATTTTCAAAGCACAGTGCCGTTTAGCCTTTACATGCATTGGTAACAATTGTTAAGTCTAAAACTCTGGGCTTCAGAGGGGATCAGACTCCTTGTGCTAGTGCCTTTGGGCTTCCTGGTGAGCCTCTTCAGTCAAATTGTTCTTGAAAAATATCTTAGGAAAGTTAAAGTACTGCGTTTCTTAACCATCATTTCCTGAAAATTCTTATTCCCTTATCGAAGATCAGTTTTGTTTAAGTTCTTTTTGGCTTTTTGCCTTTTTTTTTTTTTTTGCCTTTTTTTTGCTTTTGTTTTTGTAGGATAGAAAGTTCATCTTAAAAAAAAAAAAAAAACAAAAAACAAAAAATCCCCCAAAACAGACAAAAAAAAAAATAAAAAAAAAAAACCTCCAAAAAAAAACTTCTTCCAGAAGGGATACAACCAGAAGGGATTTTTTCCAAAACACTTACTCCTAATTCAGTGCTTCATGTTCAGAGATGTAGGGTGTTAATGCCAAGCAATTTCTTTCTGAAGCAGATCGCCAGTGCTGCTGCTGTTTCTTTTTGAGCCATGCCTGTCATATGTGACAATTTGGGGTTTGTAATGGGGTTTTGTATTTTTCAATGTATGCATGGAACATCAGTCACGTGTGATGTAACATTGTGCACTCTCCTATTTGACACATTCATTGTTTTTGGTGTTCTGACATTCAAGGGGATCTTGGTTTTGTAAATTAAATTTTGGGATGGTAGATCTGCATGTGATATACCTCACAGAACTGCTAGTGAATATATCAACAAAATAGTAAGCTAGTGTTACAGGCAGGCAGTGAATTACCTCCCTTGCTATGCAGTGGCTGCACGGGCAGACTTAGGACCCAAGGCTGACATTTGCTGTGGTAGCTGTCTTTAATATCTGTAGTTGAGGCTTTCATGGGTAAATCATTTCCAAAGGGAAACAGTAGCCGTTCTTTCCACCATGGCACAATTGGAAAATGGACCATTTATGTTCATCTTTGGTTTATGTTGGGGACCAGAGCTTTCCTTTGCTGGGAACAAGCTCGTCCTGACCTCAAGTTTTGGGGCTGCTCTGAAGGGGCACGTTCAAGCCAACTTTATTGTTTATTTGTTTGTTTTGATACACTCAGCTGGGTAAAGCTTAGTGCTGCAGCGTTTCCTGTGATCTTGGCCTCCAGGACACTCAGTTGAGCATACATAGTAGCAAAAGTGAAGGCCATTGGATGCATTGGTGTGGGAAGGTGTTCAGACATGGCTCTGAAAAGGCAAAAAGAAAGTGTATGCTCTATTTTTAGACAAGTATTGCTTTGTAAATACAATATTTGTATGCCTACAAGTAGATAGAAATATAGTAAAGAATTTGAAGTACATAGGGAAATGTAACTATTTAAAGAATCAGATTGCTAACAAGGCTCCACTCACCATAAACCTATCAAGAGCTTCCTATGTAAATAGCATCTTCTTTGATGAAGACTTAAGTGCAAATGGCATTAAAGTTTTTGACACTAAGAGAAGTCCTAAACACTTATGCACATATGTACTTACCTCATTAGGTACCTAGGTGCATATTGCAAAGGAGATTGGCTTGCAATTCCCAAAGCAATTTTTTTTGGAGCACTGTACTTTATTATGTGAGTTCTGAGATGCAGTTTTGTCTAGAGGAAATAGATGCTGTCTGCCCTCTTCCCAACACACTACACAGAGTTTGTGCTGATGTGCATTAAGCAGTGCTCTCTGTGGCTGATTTTCAGATATGCTGTTGGCAGTTTGCAAGTTTTGTTGTTGGCTTTTTCTTTCTGTTTTCCTTAGGAAGCTTTGAAACACAGCTGCAGACCCCAACTGACATTGATTCAGAATGTTTAGTTTTAGTTAGAAATTGGTTTAAAAACGAATTTCCTCATGCTTCTTGAGTTTCTAAGTATCTCCTTAGAATCTGGAAAAGTTTCTTCCATAACAATTTCCTTCTTCCCCTCCCCTATTTATGTAACTCTGGATTTTCCCCAGTGTTTCTAAGATTGTCAGTGTTTGTTTGCTTTTAGCATAGTATGCAAACAAACCTCAGATGATACTGGCAGGGGTTTCTGTAACTTCACCAGTTGTCCCAGGGTGCATGACAATACTTCTTCCTCACAAAAAATGTCTATTGATTCTTTCTGCTTTTGCAATACATAAATATGTCTCCAGAGAACTTTTGAATTCGGAGGGCAGTGGCTCAGCATCTCCATGCAGGTGAGCTGGTCTAATGGCGGTGTGTTACATGAGAGGATGGGGTCAATACCTCTGCAGTATTACCCTCTTCTTGAGACAGTGCTGCCCAGATGACATACTTATTTTTTAATGTGATACCCAACAAAATCTTTAGGTTTTGGATGGCCCCAAACCTGCACTTTGACTGTTGCTACGTGAAAGCAAGCTCCAGGGGAAGCATATGCACAACTTCCATGAGAATGTTCAGTATCTTTCGAACTCACTTGGTCTCATGTTGTGCAAAATGTAGTAAGTAAACTTAACCAGGAACAAAGCAAAAAATGAAATGTTTTCATTTTCATTATTTGAGCTAAAAAAAAATTAAAAAAGAAATTGATCAAGCAGGGCAAAGTAAAACAGAAACTGGCAAGGTCTCACACGTTTAGTAGTAATACAATAAAAAAGGAATCCTTGAACATCACTTTGTCAATATTTCCTTAAATGTGATTCAAGAATGGCTTGGGATGGACAACATTTTATGCTTCATAGCGTGTCAGAAAAGTTTCTAACACAGGGGATAGCAAAAAAAGAAGATAACTGAATCGACTCTGAAATCCTACTCGAAGGTAATAGTAATTTGAACTTTGATCCAGTTGTGGCACACAAAGAAGTGGAGCTGATGGAGGCATACAAGTCACCTGAAAAACAAAACAATGTTGTACTATAATGCTGTAACTTTCACAATATATACTGTGAACAGGTTCAATTATTTTTTTTTTTAGGTCTTTTTATACTGTATTTTTTAAAGCGTAAATAATTTGTTTAGAGATGTTTTTATGTTCTGTTTTTACAAAGATTTTAATGGACTTCTGTTTAATACTAGTGAAAATATTGTTTGCCAATTTGAAATAGTCATCTATAGAAAATAATTCAGAGAATAAATCAATAAATCAAGCTGACAAAATAGTCTTCCTAACACACTAAATCTAATCAGTCATTTAACATAATTCTGTTGCTGAATGATACTGAAGTTTTCCAGCTTCCAAGTCCAGTATTGCATAAATATTTCACAATTTAAGCAAAATCATCACAAGGCACTTTAGTGAAGTTGTAGCATACCAAGTAAAATACTGATTCAGCAGTGTATCAACAAGAAAATTTATTAGCTAAGCAGTTAAACAAATGCATGCTTGAAAAAGGAAGCGTGGGATCATGGTGGGGAAATAATAGTCCAGTGTGGCAGATGGCATTTAAGACTAACCTGACCTAAGATACCAACTTTGCATACGTTTTAAACCTAGTTTGCTTGGCTGTTGTAACTCCTGTTGTATTGCTTGGGTGTCTAAAAATACGCATGTATTTAACAATTTTACCATAGTATTGCCATGGAATTTAATAAATATATTTTCTTACACTCTTATATGTTTTCATATTCCTTGCTTGCATGTTTATTTTTAAGTAATAGTTAAATTCTGCTCATGCTCCAGTACAAATAGAGGTATTTTAATTCTGTGCCAGAGTAAATAACCACAGGATCTGGCAAGCATAGCCTTGGCTTCTTGATCGACAGAGCGGGTAGTAATGCAGATACTCTCTGAGCAGCTTCTCAAAGCACAGCATGCTGTAGTGCATTCATACATGGTTCGCTGAAGCCCTCTTGTTCCTGCCATGCGATGTGATGATAGGAGGAAGGCCAGTTGACTTACCCATGTCCTCCTTGGCTTTTGGCTCTAACACAGCTGGGGGTTTGAGATGTTATTTTCTGACAGGCTTGGGCTGAGGGGTTGCAGAGGTGAGCCAGAGGGTCTCTGCTGGAGACGGGTCTATGTGGTGAACATCACTATTCCAGGATGAAGGATGTAGTGGCAGGAAGGAGGGGCCCAGGCTTCAGTGTGTTTTAGTGGAATGACAATGATCAGTTCCTATGGTGACTGTAACATGGGCCTTATGTTTGAGGCCACTTATGTCACAGCACTTACTGGTCCTAGAAACAGTCATGGATTTTTGTGGCTCATTGAACCACAGATGACATGAGGGGCGACATGCAGTCTTCATGTGCACACAGACAGGTGCCAGACAGCATGTCACATGAAGCCATCATTGCATGGTGGTATGCTGCTCTCTCCAACTCTTCAGAAGCAGCCTCGAAAGTCAAGAGTCATTGGTGCAGCTTACTGGTGTGACAGCAACTAGGCATGATGTGTTAGCTTCACTGAGCACTGGGCAGGTGTGGGGTCAGTTGCTGAGTTGAGTAGCTCGAGAGAGGACGCCTTGAACACCAGAGCGGAGGGAGATCAGCGTCCAGGAGCCTCAACTCAGAGCGACAAGAGCAGAGCCACCGAGGGAGCCTCAAGTCCTCGACAGGACCTGCCCAGGAGCCGGCAGCTCCGCTGACGCGAGTGGGGACTCACCGGGGGCGGAGCCAGGAGGAGCGGAGCTAGCCCTGATTGGTTAAAAACCTGCCCCAGGGAGCGCGGGCAGGGGAGCGGGACGGTGAGCACTCACCGTATGAGCAGGGCCCGGTCTGGAAGCTCTGCTCTGGCTGCCCCGGCGGTCACCACTGTAGGCACCCAGACAGAGCCGATGAGAGGGGAGGCTGCAGCGCAGACCTCGGGGTGTAGAGAGTGCCTGCACTGCTCTGGTGAGGGAAAGGTGCACAATGGGCAGGGCTGCACTGGGTGCTCCCTGGTGGAGGTTCTCCTGCAGCAGGTGGCTGAGCTGCAGGAAGCTATTAATAGGCTACAAGATGTCAGGGTAGCTGAGAGGAAGCAGGAATGCTTGCTCCCTGCCCAAACTGTGCAGAGTCCTCAAGCTTCCCCTGTAGTTCATGGAGGAAAAAAGAAGATTGTTAACCCTTGAAGCTGGGAATTGGTGACCAGAAAAAAACAACAAAAACAGGAGGAAAAGGACAAAAGCAAGGCACTTCCTCCTAAACCTGTTGCCCCCACGCAGAACCGCTTTGCTGTCCTGCAGAGGGCTCATGAGGAAATGCACTTTTGCCAGAAACAGCGAGGCGATGGACTAGTAAAGAAGATTTCTACTGGTGCTGCCAGGAAAAAGTGGCGGGTCATAGTAGTAGTGGATTCTACTTTGAAAGGGACAGAAGCACTCAACTGTTGGCCTGACAGGGTCTCAAGGGAGGTGTGTTGCCTACCAGGGGCACGGATGAGGGCTGTGGCAGAGAGGCTGCCTGCTCTGGTAAGCCCCACGGACTATTACCCACTTCTGGTGATACATGTGGGTGCTAGGGATGTAGATAGTAGTAGCCTGGGGAGCATAAAGAAGGACTACAGAGCTCTGGGAGAGGTGGTTAAGGGCTCTGGAGCTCAGACAGTCTTTTCATTTATTCCCCCGGATACAGCAGAGGACCTAAAAAAAGCTAGGAGGATTAGCCAGGTTAATAAATTGTTAAAAGGGTGGTGTCACAGTCAGGGGTTTGGGTGTCTTGAACATGGGACCCAAGTTTGTAGGCCAGGTCTAGTGGGGGCTAGTGGAGCTGGTCCGGAGCAATTTTGCTAGGAGGCTTGCCAGGCTGGTCAAGGAGGCTTTAAACTAGATGTGTTGGGGGAGGGGGGCATCATTCCATCCCAGCACTCCCAGTCAGTTGCCAGCACCTATAATAAATGCTCGGAGCAATGTAGAGATATTTCAGCTGCTCCAGGCAATGAGCCGGCTTCATTTGGAGCTCGGCTCAGATGCCTCTATACAAATGCCCATAGCATGGGGAACGAACAAGAGGAATTAGAGATGTGTGCTCGTCTATGGGGGTATGATATTATAGGCATCACAGAAACATGGTGGGATGGCTCCTATGACTGGAATGTTGGAATGGAAGGTTACAGACTCTTTAGCAAAGACAAGGCCTGGCAGGCGTGGAGGGGGGGTTGCCCTTTATGTTAGGAATAGGCTGGAGAGTATGAAACTCTGTCTGGGGACTGGTGAGCAGTTAACAGAGAGCTTGTGGGTTAGGGTTAAAGGGGAAACAGCAATGGGAGACATTACTGTGGCACTCTATAGGCAGATAGGAAAAGCCTCACGCTCACAGGCCCTTGTTCTCATGGGTGACTTCAACCACTCTGACATCTGTTGGAATGACGGTATGGCCTGGCACAAGCAATCCAGGAGGTTCCTCGATTGTGTGGAAGACAACTTCCTTCTGCAAGTAATAGAGGAACCGACAAGGAGAGGTGCCATGCTCGACCTTGTGCTCACCAACAAGGAAGGGCTCGTTGGAAATGTGGCACTCCAGGGCAGCCTTGGTTGCAGCGATCATGAGATGGTTTAATTCAAGATCCTCAGGACAGTGAGAAGAGCGTGCAGCAAGCTCACTGCCCTGGACTTCAAGAGAGCAGACTTTGGCCTCTTCAGGAACCTGCTTAGTAAGGTTCCATGGGATATAGCCCTAGAGGGCAGGGGGGCTCAAGACTCTTGGTTGGTCTTCAAGGATCACCTGCTACAAGCTCAGGAGTGTTGCATCCCAACTAGAAGGAAGTGCAGCAGGAGGGCCAGGAGACCTCCTTGGATGGATAAGGAGCTCCTGAGGAAAATTCAAATGAAAAAAGAGTTTTATAGAAAGTGGAAGCAAGGACAGGCGGCCTGGGAAGAGTACAGGGATGTTGTCCGGGAAGCTAGGGACCAGGTTAGGAAAGCTAAGGCCCAGTTAGAATTAAACTTGGCTAGGGATATTAAGGATAACAGGAAGGGATTCTACAGGTACATAGCAAATAAAAAACAGATTAGGGAGAACGTAGGCCCCCTCAGGAAGCTCTCGGGTGAACTAGCTACACAGGATTTGGAGAAGGCTGAGGTTCTGAATGACTTCTTTGCCTCGGTCTTCTCTAGCAAAGGCTCTGACCGCACCACCCAAGTCTTGGAAGGCAGATGCAGGGACTGTGAGAATGAAGACCTTGGGCCCACTGTAGGAGAGGAATTGGTTCGAGACCATCTTAAAAATCTGAACGTGCACAAGTCCATGGGTCCTGATGAAATCCATCTGCGGGTCCTGAAGGAGATGGCAAATGAAGTTGCTAAGCCATCATATTTGAAAAATTATGGCAGTCAGGTGAAGTTCCCAACAATTGGGAAAAGGGAAATATAACCCCCATTTTCAAGAAGGGGAAAATGGATGACCCAGGGAATTACAGACCAGGCAGTCTCACCTCTGTGCCTGGCAAAATCTTGGAGCAGATTCTCCTGGAAGGCATGGTAAGGCACATGAAAATTAACAAGGTGCTTGGTGAAAGCCAGCATGGCTTCACTAAGGGGAAATCCTCCCTGACCAATTTGGTGGCCTTTTATGATGGGGCTACAGAACTGATGGACAGCAGTAAAGCAGTGGATGTCATCTACCTGGATTTGTGTAAAGCGTTCGACACTGTCCCACATGACATCCTTGTCTCTAAATTGAGGAGACATCAATTTGATGAATGGACCACTCGGTGGATAAAGAACTGGCTGGATGGCCGCACACAAAGAGTGGTGGTCAATGTCTCAATGTCCAGCTGGAGACCTGTAACGAGTGGTGTCCCTCAGGGATTGGTGTTGGGACCGGTCTTGTTTAACATCTTCATCACTGACATGGACAGTGGGATTGGGTGTGCCCTCAGCAAGTTTGCCGATGACACCACGCTGTGAGCTTTGGTTGATACGCTGGAGGGAAGGAATGCCATCCAGAGGGACCTTGACACACTTGTGAGGTGGGCTGATGCCAACCTCATGAAGTTTAACCATGACAAGTGCAAGGTCCTACACCTGGGTTGGAGCAATCCCAGGCACAGCTACAGGTTGGGCAGAGAAGAGATTCAAAGCAGCCCTGCGGAGAAGGACTTGGGGGTGCTGGTCCATGAGAAATGAACATGAGCCAGCAGTGTGCGCTTGCAGCCCAGAAAGCCAACTGTATCCTGGGATGCATCAAAAGGAGTGTGACCAGCAGGTCGAAGGAGGTGATCCTGTCCCTTTATTCTGCTCTCGTGAGACCTCACTTGGAGTATTGTGTGCAGTTCTGGTGTCCTCAACATAAAAAGGACATGGATCTGTTGGAACAATCCAGAGGAGGGCCACGATGATGATCAGGGGCTGGAGCACCTCCTGTATGAATATCGTCTGAGAAAGTCGGGGCTGTTCAGCCTGGAGAAGAGAAGGCTGTGTGGAGACCTCATAGCAGCCTTCCAGTATCTGAAGGGGGCATATAGGGATGCTGGGGAGGGATTCTTCATTAGGGACTGTAGTAATAGGACAAGGGGTAATGGGTTAAAACTTAAACAGGGGAAGTTTAGATTGGGTATAAGGAAGAAATTCTTTCTGTTAGGGTGGTGAGGCACTGGAATAGGTTGCCCAGGGAGGTTGTGAATGCTCCATCCCTGGCAGTGTTCAAGGCCAGGTTGGATGAGGCCTTGGGTGACATGGTTTAGAGTGAGGTGTCCCTGCCCATGGTAGGAGAGTTGGAACTTGATGATCTTAAGGTCCTTTCCAACCCTATCCATTCTATGATCCTATGATAAATTGATGATTGTTTTTTTTTTAATTCTGCTTTGCTGATAGCTGTAGCAAGAAAAAAAAAAAAGGAAGAAAGATGAACTGAAAATAAAATACTAAATATTGCCTGTCCGGTGTCTTCAAAGGACAGGAAAATGGAGGAAAATTCCACCATGTCCACAAAAAGTGACCACAAATGCTGCTGCTTTTGTTACTACAAATTATTTAAGGGTCTGCAAAATAAAAAAGGAAGGCTGGAAAGCTGCTGGTTTGTGAGCCTGAACATGGGGTGTTGGTGATCAGGAGCCCCATTTCTTCCATGCTGTTCTCATACGTAAGACCAAAGTACAGAACTGGAAAACATGACATGTGCGGATGGGTGCTGAGAGAACTGGCACTGTTGTTTTCCTAGAAAGGAGGACTGAGGGAAGCTTAAAAAGAAATATCAGGGGGAAAGGAACAATGTCGTCTTTGTTTATTGTGCACAATGAACAAACTGAAATGCTCTGACAGTGAACGGATATTTGAGAGAAATAGGGACAGTTGGTCACAGTGCTGCCAGGCTGTCTCCATTGCAGGGGTTGGGAAGAGGGCACTCATGGACCATCCAGGTCCTGTCCTGGAGGGCAGAGAGCCAGAAGCTCACAGAGCTTCCTACACGGGGCTGTTACTCATCTGTGAGACACCCAAACACTGGAGTGGGGACACCTCATTGTCTGACAAGGGGAATAGGGGTGCCCCTGGTGACTTAAACCAACAGGAAAGTGGAGCAGTACAGACGGATGTGCTCAATGATGCAGGTGATGCCTTGACTGAGACATCAGAGTAAGTTACTGCTTTGGAGAGGGAAAATCTCCACTGTGTGCATATACACACCAAGAAATAGAATGCTGACAAAAAGACACATCTGGCTGATGGTACGTGGCTGCTGCCCTCCATGAGTAAACCACAGCTGCAGTTTATCTAGCCTTGTAAAGTGAGGAGATTTGCCCCTTGAGGGATGATGCTGCCACGGGGGGAGCTGTACATACAGAGCTGGAATGATTTCCCACCTGGCTTATTTTGCTTCAGGAACAGAATGAAAAAGTTCAAAATCAAAGCCTGGCTGACAAAACAGTAACTTTTAATAGGCACCTGTGGCAGGCTAATGCACCAGTGGGGAATCTGCAGCTTCACAACCCTGGGTTTGGGGTGGGTTTTTTCTTCCTTATTTTGCTTCAGGATGACCTGAGTAAACCCAACTGCTGACTCCCAAGTGGCTGGTCCCCACAGTGATGGAGTAGTGGTGGAGAGCAGCAAGATGCACTATGCCCTGGGCAAGGTGAGGAGCAAGAGGAGAGTATCTCTGCCCAACAGCCAGTGCCCAGCATTAAGCCTAACTCAGACCATCCAAAGCTGGCACCAAGGTGGGCATTTAGACTTAGAAAGTGGAGGGGGTTGTCTTTTGGGATTCATGTGGAAAATCAGGAAGCAAGGTAAAAGCTGCAATTTTGGGAAGGGGATTAAATTGCAAAGAAAGGCACAAGCACCTGGGACTGCTGGCTACATTGCTGGTTTGCACAGGTACCTGTGACAAAAAGGACATGGCTTTGTCAGTGGGCAAGAGCTCCTACTGTAGCAGCACCAGGGTCATGCTGAGCATCTGATATGGCTTGAATGATAAGTAATATGATTAATAAAAAGCCTCGGAGACATTGAGCAGCACGCCCAGGCCAGTTCCTGGGAAAATGACTAAGCAATTTGCCATGGGCTATCCACCTTTGCCCAATGCTTCCTTGGCCCAGCTTTAGGGAAATAGGGGTGGGCAAGCCTCCACATCTGGTCAGATGTTCCTGAGTTTCTGTCACCTATTTGCTGCTTAACCCTTTGAGAATAAATCCCTGCCTCTCACTCAGCCCCAAGTTTCACCAGGGAGACAGGAGATGTGGATGCGGGATGCTTCCCTCTTCAGAGGTTTCTCAGACTGTAACAGGATGTAGAAAGGACTTTGTCTTTAAAAGATACAAACCCCACAGCATCTTTGCTATTCCCCCGCCTGGCTGGCACCATGCAGCTCTGCTGCTTGTACTCCGTCTGTGCTGCAGTGGGGTGATGCTGCCAGCTCCAAATTCCCATGTGGTGATACACATAGTTGGAAACAGGCATTTGGGGAACTGCAGTTTGTCGCTCTTCTTTTTCCACAACAACAACAGAGGTATTTCCTACCCACTCCTCCCCTACCCTGCATTTCAAAGAGCAGCTTTTGTTCTGGAGAAGTATGGCCTTGAACTAAAATGCCTGTTATTCTGCAGTAAATTATCTTAAAATAGAGACCTCTCCCGCCAGATGTTTATCTTGGAAACAGTCTCCAAACCCTGTGACAGAAATGAAAGGGTGGGAAAGGCGAGGCACATGTGACAGAGTGGAGGCTCAGTCTGTTTCTGGACCAGTGTTTTTCCCTTGTCACCAGCAGCACATAAGGTCCCAAGGACTAGGGGTGCAGTTGGCTGATCTCCCTTCCCTGCCCGGGTCAGGACAGTTCACTACCATCTGGGAAAGTCTTTTGAGTTGATAAAATATGAGTCCTCCGTCTCCAGATGCTGAGCACCCGCTGTGTCTGGACACTGCTGCAGGGCTCATGCAGTGGGTAGCCAGCATGGTTCTGTCTTCAGTCCCTGGCGATTTCAGTTTTCAGCACTTATCAAACCCTACATATTTCCCCTGTATATCCCATGGTATCAGATTCCATTTACTTTCATTTTAAAGCCACATCTTGATTGTGTATACTTCGTCCTGCTTTTTCTTGACCATGCACTGTTTCCCTAAACCAAAAAATACTCCACTTTTCCTGGGAGAAGAGCCATATCTCCAGCTCTTTTGCAAGCTGCTTGTATCTGCCATGGACAGTTTTTTGAAGTGTGATTTGAATAGTGGGCAGCACATGGGTGCTGGCACTACCATGCATTTTTCTGCTCCTTTCTAGTTCTAACAAGTGCCTGCATTTGTTTTACACCTCTTGACCATGGCTGCTATGTCTACAAGGTGCACCAGATCATCTAAGTGATCAGGGCATCCCTTTCAGTGTGCAGGAGACGACTTGAGGTCTCTTTGGTAGTTATTTCTATGTGTCATTATCTAGTATGAGGTATTATTTTTCCCATTCAAGCCTGCAGCTGCTCAGTCACGTGAAGATAGGACATGTTTTAGCTTCCACAAAGCCAGGAGCACCCTGGACAAGGTAGAATGGATCAGAAACCTCCTGATCTCCTCATCAAAAGGTTGCTTTTGACTCATCAGCATTCAGATGAGCCTGCACCATCGAGGAGGTTTGTTCTCCTCATGCTTCTGGCGTGTGGTGAGCCATGGTACACTCCACCACACAGCTTATCTCTCTTCTCCCCCCAGCTCCTGATGGCTCACTAATCCTCTCGGAACAAAGAGTTAAGGAAGAAAAATCTCCAAACTATGACATTCTGGACCGTTTCCTTAATGTCTCGACAGCACTCTGTTTGCCTGCTTATATTACAGCTTGGCAATCAAGGTTGCATAAGTGTTGGTCCTGTGCCTAGAAAACATATTATTTTAAGAGGACTGTGACCCACCACGGTCTCTCACACAGCCCTTTTCCCATTTTCAGAAAAAAAAAAAAAAGTGATTTATAACACCACAGTAGCAAGCATTTGCTAATTTTTTTTTTTTTCTAATCTTTTAATCTGTTTAAGCCAGGAAAGCTTCATAATGTACAATCTTAAACTGTCCAAATTTACAAAACAAAATGAGTGAGATTTAAAACTGGTCATAACGCACAAATATCCCCATCAGAACTGTATAATACAGACACTAAGCATCCTGTATAGCAAATTTAAGCCACAGGTGACTTTGCTATTTTTAGGAAAGTGTGCAAAGAGCTAATAGTACACCTAAGTGTTAAAGTTACACCATGTAGGCAGGTCTGCTGCTGCTGCTATAAAAAATATACAAGTATAAAATTACTTCTACAAAATCGGTTCATTGATTTTGTTGCTTGTAATAAAAAATTAGACTTTCAGAGCTTTCCTCCTGAACAAAGAGCAATGTTTTGAAATCAGTCACTGTAGCTGTTATTTACACAGGACGAAACATAATTTAGCTAAATCAGAGAGTGGTCAGGAGGACTGCTGTTCCACAACATATATCTGAATGCACAGATACACTGCCTGATGTTGTATCTGTTGAACAGCAGTCACTGTAGCATTGCAGGGTAGGAGGAATGCAGGTGTTTCAAGACTTCCTTCTTGGGTATTACAAAAGATAACCTAAGGACCACAACAGTCATTGAGCTACTTGCAACATCACGCATTTCTTTTTGCTGTTTGCAGCAATGCACTACCTAAACACTTACTGGGAAGAGGGGACGGTTCATACACAAAATACCCGATTTGGTTTGCTCAGGAAAGGACAGGAAAGAAGAGGGAAAAATGTTCTTTTTTTTTTTTTGAGGGGTTAGGGGAGGTTCCCTTTGGTTTTGTCACCTTCCCAGGTAAACATGGGCTGGCTGCAGAGGGCTGAAGCAGCCAGCTCATGCTCAGCCACACACACAAGAACATGACAGGTCCTCAGCACCGGGATTCCTCTCTTGTCACTTGGTCCCACACGTGTTGATGTTCTTCCCATTGGCAGCATCCTCCACCAGCGAGATGTGATAGTCAGTTGAAAGAGTGAGGTGGGAAATGCAGCCCACCAGGCCCCGCATGTACTGTCTGTTCGTGTGCAGGGCTATTTCCTTCATGCCACCTGGGGGAAAGGCAGTGATGAGAAACATTTCCCCAGCAAGGGTGTTTGTTCCTGCTTAGCAGCCTGCACACCTAGCAACACCATTAGCCTTCCTAAAGCACCTCAGAGGTCAATCTTAACTTACAGCTTTCTTCATGTTTTTTTTTTTTTTTAATATAGCTTCTAAGTATTTGAAAGTACAGAGAAGATAAGCAGGAGATAATAAACTTTAACACTTTAACTCGGAGCTGAATAAGTGTGTGCTCAGGTTCCCACTGAGGTGTAGGGTTTGCACCTGCCACTTGCTGTTTGCCTATGTACTTGCTGGGCTTATACAGCACTCCATGATGCTGGTCCTTTCTCATACCAGTCCCCCCCATCCCATGCAGGTTGTGGAGGACCAAAGGCTGCCATGTGAAGCCTTCACCCTGAGATGGATGGGCTGGAATGCCCTGTGTTGCAGCTGAGTCCTGAATGTGAAGGGTGAGCACTCACCTACATAGAGATCTCCATTGATGTTTAACTGCCTCATCTTTCCAGGGGATTTACCAGTCCTGGCACCATAATCATCCACAGTTACTTTGCCAGATTGTCCATCCCTGAAACAAAAAAACCAAACCACTCTCATCCAGCCTATAACCAGGCAGGAGGAGCAGCAGCATTTCCTCCTTGCCAGGAGACCAGAATGACTCAGTGCTTGGCAGGGTTCATGGCAAAGGCTTGGGACGGGTGTTGGGGAGACCCACAGACAACAAAGGTTGCTAAAGCAACCCAGACCCTTCAGGGTGCTTTATTTCTTTCCAGGGACTGAGATGTCAGAGATCTGCAATGTGTGGGACCAATCTGAGGAGGAGAAAAAAGCTGGGAAAGAAGTAAATGACACTTGTGGGCAAAAGGGGAGGATGGACAGGTGCTGACATGTTAAAAAGTAATCATCAGACATACAAAAAAAAGTAATCAGCAGAAGCTTCAATGGAAGGGAAGAAATAGACAATAGACAAGCTAAGACAAAACATAGTTATAAGCAGTTTTGTTTCTTAGTAGAGCTTTTAGGCCACTTCTATTTTATATATGGTCAATAACCACACTGAAAGAAAAAAACACTTTATGAGGTCCTATTCCAACTGAATTTGGTAACAAGCTGTGCTAATGTCAGCCTACGATTTCCAAGGACACAACACCTCATGAAGAGAGGGGTGCATGCTTTCCCTGCTGGGCATACTTGCCTCCCATGAGGTAATGAGCTATAAATATGAGTTATATATACACTGCAAGATGTCTGCACCTCCTCCAAATAGAAAAAGTAGGTATACACTGTCCATGCTCCACTGCTTATGCCAGCCCATAAAATACTCACTGGGCAATTTCAAAATGCAGACTATTAAAAATAGTCTTAACACAAATGGCATGGGTTTAATAGAATGCTTGTCACAGCCTAAGAGTAGCCCTGTGTGACTTTGGCAGCCTGCCTTGAGCTGTGCCAAGTTGGCACTGTCATCTTAAATACAATAATCTTTGTGTGCATCGTCTTGCAACAGTTGCTAACAGTTCAACTCCTAAGAGATGTGAGAGTGTGGAGCTGCAGCGATTCACACCCGATCAGCATCCAAAAATGCCAGCCAGCACCTTTAATGGCAGGGCGGCTCCAAAACACCTCACATGAAGCATGGCCACTTACCGAACAGCCTTGACTCTGTGCCACCGGCCATCGCTGAAAGAGCCATTCACCATGATGGAGGCAATGCCACTGCCCAAATTGTAGCTACAATTAAAGAGAAAACATAAATATTCTGTAAATGTGAGCAGCAGCTGCCGCCAGGTTGCTTGGATGTCCTTACTCTGTGCCCCACTTGCTCAGCCCCCCAAGCTCCCCTCATGGCTCAGACCCTGGGGGAAACAGTGGAGTCCTTTGGAAGGCCAGCAGCAACACACTTGTTTTGCAGAGCCAGTCATGGAGCAGCAGGTAAAACTCACTCCTGTTCAAGTCAAGAGAGGGTACTACTGTTCCATGGGAGCAAGAAGGGGGCCTCTGAGTGGCAGTTCCTCCCCAAACCAGGAGGTTATGAAAGTCAGTGACCTACAAACCTTTGGCCTAATTTGAGAAAGTAGTGGGAGGTTACAAACATAGTTAATAAATAAACTATTACAAGAGCAAATAAGCAGACAACCTATAATGGATCTACAAATCATGTGCATTAAAAACAAGGTTGAGACTTGTGATGTTAGAAATGACGAAGTCTAATAAGCAAACTCAGAGATAATCATGAAGTTGCAGCTCAGATTATTTCTTTGCATTTGCTGGTACTAAAATTACCCAGCAGATGTAATGTCCCCCATCACATTTACTCTTAGGCATCTTAATTTCTGGGTCCCAGAAATCTGGGCCAAACTTCATGAAGGGGAAGTAGATGCTACAGCACAGTGAACTGTTGGGTGCTCATCTGCCTAAATAAGCAGGGTCAATTAGCCTGAGCCAGCCACTGCTGGCCTTCAGCCAGTACCAAACTAGAGAGATTAAAGCAAACATCATCATCTCTTCAAACAAGGCTAAGCCTGGAATTAAGTTCTGGCCAGGGTTAGGTACTTGAGAACAGCATGTTAGATCATGAAGAAAATGGTCCTAAACTTTACTCCTCTCCAGATGGTTACGTGAGTCTCAAGCAAGCATCTCCTTTTACCCAGGATGCAGAAACCAGTCTAGATCGAGAGCTACAGAATGTTTGGGTGTTCAGGATTGTATCTAAACGTTAGACCTTTGGTAACAAAAATTAGATTAATATCCCTAGTGGAAGGGGATCCCCTACAACAGTGATATAACCTTATACAGATGTAGGGAACAACAGAAAGGATTTACAGCAGCAGTTACAGTGTATAGAGAACCTACTCTGCTAGGCCATAGAAAAAGGGAAATAAAAGATATGTTTTGAATTTCAAACTGTACCAGAACACAGGTACATAATTATGGACTGCAGAAAAATACTTCTGATCAATTCATCATCATCATGGCTTGACTTCGCGAACGAAGATTTGGGAAGGGCTTTTACCCACGCTTACTACAAGCGTGCTGATGACTAAGAAGGCCAATGTGGGATAGGCAAATCCGGCTACAAAAAGCACAGCAGAAGGTCTCCTTGGGTGGAACAGGTGGAGCGCGATTCTTTCTGCGTTGTCTTTTCTCCTCGAGACTAGTTCTTCGTGAACTCTCAAAGGAGTCAGCGGCATTATGTATGGTGTGCCTCCAAGTCTCCCGATTGGAGGCCAAGGTGGACCACTGATGGTAGTCAATATGGCCAAGGCTAAGGTATTGTTTCAGGGAGTCCTTATATCTCTTCTTTGGGGCACCTCTCTTGCGGCTACCAGTGGCAAGTTCACCATAAAACACGATCTTGGGGAGGCGGTGATCCTTCATTCTAGAGACGTGCCCTGCCCAGCGCAGCTGCAATTTCAGCAATATGGCCTCGATGCTGGTGACCCCTGCCTGTTCGAGGACAGTGACATTAGACACATAGTCAGTCCAATGGATGTTTAGAATTGTACGGAGGCAGCGCTGATGAAAGCGTTCCAGGAGTCGCAGGTGCTGATGGTAGATGACCCATGATTCAGACCCATATAAAAGAGTAGACAATACAATGGCTCTATAGACACTGATCTTTGTACTTTTCTTCAGGTGTTTATTACACCAGACTCTTTTATGGAGTTTTCCAAAGGCTCTATATGCCTTTGCTATTCTGTTGTCTATCTCTTTGTTGATCATGGCATCCGAGGAAATGATGCTTCCCAGATAGCTGAACTGCTGAACTGTCTTAAGGTCTGACTCGCCGATGGTAATATGGGGATGGCGATAATCTTCTTGCGGTGCAGGTTGGTAGAGGACTACTGTCTTCTTCAAGCTGACTTCCAGCCCAAAAACCTCAGCCGCCTCCGCAAAGCAAGATGTCAAACGCTGCAGAGCTGCTTCTGTGTGGGCAACAAGGGCAGCATCATCAGCAAAAAGCAGCTCACGGACAAGATGGTTTAGGGTCTTAGTGTGGGCCTTCAGTTGCCTTAGACTGAATAGGCTACCATCGGCACGGTATCGAATATAAATGCCGTCTTGTTCATCGAGGTCTGCTGTAGCCCTTTGGAGCATCATGCTGAAGAAGATTGTGAATAAGGTCGGTGCGAGAACGCAACCTTGTTTCACACCATTGGTTATTGGGAGAGGCTCAGAGAGTGCATCACCATACCTGACTTGGCCTTGCTGATCCTCATGTAACAGAATAATCATTTTCAGGAACTTGGGGGGACAACCTAATCGTTCTAAGATCAGCCACAAGCCTTTCCTGCTCACAGTGTCAAAAGCTTTGGTGAGGTCAACGAAAGTTACGTATAACCCCTTATTCTGTTCTCTACACTTTTCTTGCAATTGTCTGAGAGCAAATACCATGTCTGTGGTACTTCTATTAGCCCTGAAACCACACTGACTTTCAGGTAGAAGTTCTTCTGCGATGGCAGGTACTAGTCTGTTCAATAGTATTCTTGCAAGAATTTTACCAGCAATGGAGAGCAGAGTTATACCACGGTAGTTTGAGCAGTCTGACTTGACACCTTTTTTCTTATACAGAGTGACGATGATTGCATCACGAAAGTCAGACGGTATTTTGCCTTGTTCCCAACAGCACACAACTAGCTCATGAAATTTAGCGTGAAGTGCTTGGCCTCCATGCTTCCATATTTCAGGTGGGACTCCGTCAACCCCAGCTGCCTTGCCAGTTTTCACCTGCTGTATGGCCTTAAGAGTCTCTCCCATGGTAGGGGCTAAATCCAATTCGTTTTTCACCGGATGTTGCAGAATGTGCTGGATTCCTTCGCCTTGGACTACACGATTAGCACTAAAGAGGTTTGAAAATGTTCAGACCAACGATTCAGGATGGAGCTTTTATCTGTAAGAAGCGTTTGGCCATCTGCACTAAGTAAGGGGCTTTGAATCTGAAATGTGAGTCCATACACTGCCTTCAGCCTTTCACGGACACCCTCTTGTCGTGGGGAAAGAGCTTGCGTGCCCTTGTGAAGTTGGGAGCTATGCTGGTGGTGGCTTATGCTTCTGGTAGGGTCTCCCATGCCAGTCAGGTCTCAAATGGAGGGTCAGACAAAGTGTGTCCATGGGCAGGATAGGCTCACTAGCCTTCAGGCAACCATCCTAGGAGAAGGACAACTCCAACTTCAAACTCGGGCAGATGGAGCTCGTATTGCCCTGTAAGGCCATCCATCTAAGAGAAGGATACTCTCATCAAACCAATGACCTGAGGACTTTGCTGTCACCGTCCAAGCTCGCTAGGGCCTGGCAGATAAACCTCAGGTGTAAAGGGTGAGGCCAGTTCTGCGCACGCTGTGCCTCACCTAAAATAAATCCACTGCGCAGGCCCGAAGGGTTTACCCACACTTGCAAAGCCCTGTAGCGACAGGCGAGGGACGAAACGGCAGGTGATAAGGTGCACTGGAAGTCGCAGACCCAACCCTGCATGCAGGCGGTTCAGGACATTGGTCGCTCAAGTCTGACCCAGGAGATGACAGTCTTGTTCGGCAGCATCCTGAATAACCAAGCAGCCTTTTTCAAGGACAGCACTGCTTGCTCCATATGGAGAGAGGCCTAGAAAAGGTGGCCTAACCAAAGCTCATCTCCCCCTCCACCTGGTTGGCTAGCCGCGGCCAACGGGCATCTTCTATTGCGGTCAATTAAAAACAAAGAGACAAAGGCATACACCTGCCTCCAAAGGTGTGTCCAGATTGACACTCGCATGTTGGAACATCAGAACCATGCTTGATACAGTGAACAGTGGGCGTCCTGAGCGCCGTTCTGCGCTAATTGCCCATGAATTGTCACGTCTTAACATCGATATCGCTGCACTCAGTGAAGTTCGCCTTCATGAGGAAGGTAGCCTCAAAGAACATGGTGCTGGCTATGCACTCTACTGGTCAGGCAAACCCAAAACTGAAAGTCATCTTTCTGGAGTCGGCTTCATGATTAAGAACTCCATCATCTCTAAACTTGAAAATCTGCTGATAGGTCATTCCGACCGTATTATCTCCTTACGTCTTCCACTACACAATAAGCAACACGTTGTTCTTTTCAGCATATATGCTCCAACTCTGCAAGCCGACCCTGCAGAAAAAGAAAAATTCTACTCCGACCTGCGTCACCTCACTCGGAAAGTTCCTATAGAAGATAAGATCATAATCCTCGGTGACTTCAACGCCCGAGTAGGAAAGAACTTTGAAGCCTGGAAAGGAGTACTAGGCAAGCACGGTGTTGGCAGCTGCAATGATAACGGTCATCTCTTACTAGAGTTCTGTGCAGAGCAACAGCTTACCATCACCAACACTATCTTCCAGCAGAAAGACAGCTGGAAGACAACCTGGATGCATCCTCGATCTAAACATTGGCACCTTATTGATTATGTTTTAGTGCGCCAGAGAAATATTCGTGATGTCTGCCAGACCAGAGCGATGCCTAGTGCAGAATGCCAAACAGACCACCGCCTTGTGCGTTGCAAACTTAATTTCCACTTCAAGCCCAAACCTAAGAGGGGCGGCATTCCGAGGAGGAGGCTCAATGTTGATAATCTTCAAATAGCTGCTGTGATCAATTCAAAGCACCAATATTCTCCTCACCTCACCTCTCAAAAGGTGTAAAGGTAGCATGAAGATCACTCTTTCTGAAATAAGATAACATTTTTCTGTATTTGTCCTTTCAGCATCTTCTTTGGTGCTTCCTTTCATTATGCAGTGATAGTTTATGAGAGTTTTAATTTGGGATCTTAATTTTTCACCTGACTAAATGTGTATGGAAGGTACAGATATTTCAGTAAAATTCAGCTGTTTCAGTCTAAAACTTTCGTGTATCTTCATCTCTGGGGGATGGCAATAACCCTAATACAAATGCACTGTGCCTAGAAAACAGACACAATGGCGTGGCCACTTACATATGTTGGGTGCATTCTCAAAGACATTTAAAAAAATGCACCATTTCTGCAAAATCAATTCCTTGTTTATAAAACAATGAAGAAACTTAGAGTTTTTGCAAAGTTAACCACAGAAAATCTTTCAAAAATTAATCTAAACAGAAATGTGTGACCTATCTGCATGGTCCATGGTATCAAAAAACAACCAGTTAAGTCATAGAATCATAGAATCACAGAATCATAGAATAGTTAGGGTTGAAAAGGACCTTAAGATCATCAAGTTCCAACCCCCCTGCCATGGGCAGGGACACCTCGCTCTAAACCATGTCACCCAAGGCCTCGTCCAACCTGGCCTTGAACACCACCAGGGATGAAGCATTCAAAGTTTCCCTGGGCAACCCATTCCAGTTCCTCACCACCCTAACAGGAAAGAATTTCCTCCTTATATCCAATCTAAACTTCCCCTGTTTAAGTTGTAACCCATTACCCCTTGTCCTGTCACTACAGTCCGTAATGAAGAGTCCATCCCCAGCATCCCTATAAGCCCCCTTCAGATACTGGAAGGCTGCTCTGAGGTCTCCACACAGCCTTCTCTTCTCCGGGCTGCA
Organism: Neopsephotus bourkii; assembly: GCF_033783945.1. Taxonomy (NCBI): domain Eukaryota; kingdom Metazoa; phylum Chordata; class Aves; order Psittaciformes; family Psittacidae; genus Neopsephotus; species Neopsephotus bourkii. The sequence goes on along the minus strand of NW_026901510.1, from coordinate 348,760 downwards.
CAGCCCCAACTTTCTCAGCCTATCTTCATATGGGAGGTGCTCCAGTCCCCGGATCACCCTCATGGTCCTCCTCTGGACTTGTTCCAACAGTTCCATGTCACGTAGAAGTCACATAAAAGACAGCTTCAAATCAGCTTAAATGATGAACAAAATCTTTGTCATACAACCAACGTCTCATGACAATCCATAATAATGATGGCATTTTTAGTTTGTTATTTCAATATTTGTCTTACACAACCTAAAAGGGGATCATGAGGAAAGACAAGCCTTTCAAAAGGCAGGAGTCCCAAAAAAGCACCATGCAAAAACTTACAGTCTGCCTAAATTTCTGCAAGGGTGAAAGCGATTCTGGACAGAGAACACAAGTTTGGCCCAACATTTCTCAGCACTTCCCAATTTCATCTTTTGGACAGTACTATGATTTGTTCCTTGTTTAAAGAACAAATAATGTAGAGGTTCTGTAGATGGTGACAGTAACAAAGCCTGGTGATAGCTGGGTTTGTGTCACAGGTTTGGATACCTGGGGGTTTGAGAAGGTGGAAGCCCTGCTCCCATGTGCATTCTCTGGTGCAGGGCGAGCCTGCAGTGATCATGGATGTCAGCACGGTTTTTCATTGACCCCTGCTCTCTCTTTAAACTGTATACCTGATCTGCTTAACGGAGATGGCAAGAGCTTCAAGAAGCATCGGGGGAGTTACTGGCAGTACTCGTATACTCATAAGGCGACTTTTAGAAAATCACTTGAAGAAATGGTTGTTTTAAAAATCAGGAGGGAGAAGGGGATGGATGAAGTGGGAATGATGCAAAGCTTGCAGCACATTACCTCTTCAACTCACATCCTTCCCCAGATAACGAGACCCATCACTGAACAGAACCTTGAGGATATAATTGTCTCACACTGTACCAAAAGATAATAGATATGTTGTGGCAATTCCTTTGAGCCCTTAGTGTATTGTGTGCAACACAAATAAGGAGAAAAAGTTTACCTAAATATTAATGCTCCATCTTGAAGGCCTAGGGAAATGAAATCACTGTTAGGTCGCATGGGACTGTCTCCTCTCCACATCAAAAGACCATCTTTCATTGTGGTTTTAAACCTCATGAACACATTCGTTCTTGATCCTGATACCCTGTTTAACGTAGAAGAAAGAAATAATAGTAAAATATTGAAATGGGATTGTCTTCTTTCAAAGAAAAACATAAAAGATATATTTCATCTTCAGTGGTCTTGAGGGTTACTGTCTTGCAACTTGCCTACATGCTGATGTGCGACGGATACTGGTTCACACCCCCATTTCCAACATTTTAAAGTGGGGGAGTTGAACTTGTCCCTCCAAAAGCCCAAACACAATAGGTACTTTGTTAATCCACACAAATAAGACACAAACAAGAGAAAACCATTTTTCTCCCAAGCCTAATGAGAAATTCAATCCAACAAGCAAATTTTCAGAACATGCAGTAGATCGGTGCCCTCAAAAGCCAGTTAAAGAAGCTTAAGGAGGGCAAAACAGAAAGTCCTGGTAGGTGAGACGTACCAAGCTACAGCTGAGGACATCTATGAAGCCTTCTCCAGCCAATGGCTGAAATACAGACAGATGGAGGAATTTCTTGAAACAATCCCAAACTAGCTGGAAATTACGCATCTTCTAAGATACAGAGCAGCCAAAAGGAGATTTAGGTACCTAAATTTTAGTCTAAAACAGGAGTTAAAATCCTTAATCTCTTTACAGATACAGGCTCTGGATGTCTGCTCTTTGCTCTCAGAAAGCTCATACCAGTCCTTTTCCATGCCAGACATACACTGTGCGTGCCATGTCTTTAGAGGTTGCAATATATACTCAGATATGATATCAGAGCCATAAATGTATGCATGGAAAATGTGTATTTTTCCTGAAATTTAGAAATATGGCAATTACAACCTAAACCACATAATTATACAACACCCTCCCACATGAGGCTCCTAGCATTATGATGGTTAGAAAACAGCGTATTTACGTTAACAGTATATACATTACCTTTTCAGGATATCTGGATTATCGTACGTGAGGTAACTGCGACCAATAAATTGCGGGATTTCAATCGCTTCTGTAATGGCTGAAAAGCAAAAAAAAAGACAGAGATGAGGATCAGAGAGCTGACATGGAAATGGAATTCAAAAAACAGAGACAAGATTGTCTTATTGCTATATTCCCATACTGGTAGGTACCTGCCGGTGACATAGAACCGAGCTGAACTTCCACTGGTTTTCAGAAAGGCAGCACCAGTTTGTTCCTAAATGATGGGGCATTAGTTGAGGTTGTTGAAACTGCTCACAGCTACTTGGAGCCTTCATATCATGGGCCTAACGTACTGCTCCACCATCACTGCTAGCACAGAAAAATAAGTAGCATGAGGGAAACTGACCATTTTATTTTATCCCTGTTTCTACATTCCTGGATTTAATGTGTTGCTCAAGCACCCTCCTGCCAAAGCTTATGCATGAACTACCCTTTGTTCTTAGTCTAAAAAACTTGCCCCTGACTACATGGAGCACCGTATCTAGGAGGCAGCACAGGCAATCTGTGAGCTACTTGTTTTCTCCTTTTGTGTATATGACTTTGCACATCATGGCTGCTGGACGCACTCTGGGGCACAGACTGGGAGGAGACTGTCTCTTAGGAGGACATAGAGGGTGCCCCTAATAACTTTCATAGGATCATAGAATAGTTAAGATTGGGAAGGACCTTAAGATCGTCTAGTTTCAACCCCCCTGCCATGGGCAGGGACACCTCGCACTAAACAATGCCACCCAAGGCTCTGCCCAACCAGGCCTTGAAAACCACCAGGGATGGAGCATTCACAACTTCCTTGGGCAACCCATTCCAGTGCCTCAACACCCTCACAGTAAATAACTTCCTCCTTATATCTAACCTGAACCTCCCTTGCTTAAGTTTTAACCTGTTACCCCTTGTCCTGTCACTACAGTCCCTAGCGAAGAGTCCATCCCCAGCATCCTTACAGCCCCCACTTCAGATACTGGAAGGCTGCTATGAGGTCTCCACGCAGCCTTCTCTTCTCCAGGCTGAACAGCTCCAACTTTCTCAGCCGATCTTCATACAGGAGGTGCTCCAGTCCCCTGATCATCCTCGTGGCCCTTCTCTGGACTTGTTCCAACAGTTCCATTCCCTTTTTATGTTGAGTACACCAGACCCCTGCACACAATACTCCAAGTGAGGTCTCACGAGAGCAGAGTGGAGGGGCAGGATCACCTCCTTCAACCTGCTGGTCATGCTCTTTTTGATGCAGCCCAGGATACAGATGGCTTTCTGGGCTGCAAGCGCACACTGAAGCTTTCTCATGTTCAATTTCTCATTAACAAACACCCCCAAGTCCTTCTCTGCAGGGCTGCTCTGAATCTCTTCTCTGCCCAACCTGTAGCTGTGTCTGGGATTGCTCCGACCCAGGTGTAGGACCTTGCACTTAGCATGGTTAAACTTCATGAGGTTGGCATCAGCCCACCTCACAAGCGTGTCAAAGTCCCTCTGGATGGCATTCCTTCCCTCCAGCGTATCAACCGAACCACACAGCTTGGTGTCATCTGCAAACTTGCTGAGGGCGCACTCAATCCCACTGTCCGTGTCAGTGACAAAGATGTTGAATGAGACCGGTCCCAACACCAATCCCTGAGGGACACCACTCGTTACTGGTCTCCAGCTGGACATTGAACCATTGACCACAACTCTTTGTGTGAAGCCATCCAGCCAGTTCTTTATCCACCGAGTGGTCCACCTATCAAATTTATGTCTCTCCAATTTAGAGATAAGGGTGTTGTGCGGGACAGTGTCCAATGCTTTGCACAAAAGCAACTGAGACTACATTAAATGCTGTGTGACAGAGGCTGCAAGGCGTTCGACACGCTTCAAATGTCAAGTGCTTCCTTGGAGGTTGATTTGCTCAGAGCTCACTGATGTCCCACACATAGCATCTCCCATTTCTCGAGGGACAGCCCCTGGTACAGCTGTGGTGTATGTACAGCTGCTGGTATGACAGCATGCATTGCAACCAGTCCTGGAGTTGCTATACTGCTGCCATCAAGAAGACTGGCAAAATAACTCAGATATGTAACATAAACCACTGACTATTCCTGGTACACAGCCTTCAGTAGACTATGAGCACTGGCCTGAACAGATTTTCTTTCACGTGAACATCCTATAATTTGATCCTGATCTTTCATGACTGACTGCTGCATTAATATAAGCCAATTTTATAAATTCCTTAAAATAGCTGTCTTCATCCTGTTTTTTTTCCTGAGAACTAATCCCTTCAATCCACAGCTAATCCCTTCTATATAAATTTCAAGCTTTTCAGGGCATGGATGCTGGCTTTCTTTGTGCAACGCAGAGGCCAGCCAGGCTTTAAGAGCTCACTGTAACACAGATATGCAACAACTGGTGTAGTCTGGCAGCCAAAAAACAGCAATATGCAATTTAGCTCTAAGTGCCAAGACAGGGAATTTTAGATAGTGACAAATGCCTGTTTTCATCCATAGTGAAATCAGGAAAGCTGCCTAATTTGTCTGAAGAAACCACCACAGGCAGTTCACAGCCTACAGCCTGCCAGCATTGTTGGAAGATTGCAAAAGACGTGTTACACTTGGCCAGAGATTCCTCACCAGGTCTGATGCTTTTGGCACTGGACAGTTTCTGACCATGGTGGATGGCAGCAGAGAATGAAAGGAGCCCTTCTTGCCCCATCAGATCCCACACTGGCACTAGAGCCCTGCTTCTCCTGCCTTCAGCAGGGAAAGGTGCCTGTGCCATGCAACTGCCCTTGTGCTGCCTCTAGCACTCTGATTTCCACTGCGGAGCTTGATGTACATTTATCTCTGCTTGCTCTTCTCTATGCTTGTCACTTGCTGCACTGAATTTGATGCTAGGAAACCCAAGTAAATTTTAGCAGTACCCTTGATACACACAGAATCTTTGTTGGAACAGGGCCAGTAAGAAGACGTAGGACTAAACACCTTCACTCTGTTCACTGCAATTCAGCAGAGAGGCACCAAAGCTCTCATGACAAGTAGGAGTCAGCTCTGATCTGCAAGGCAGCCTGAAGTAGCACCTACACCTACAAAGCACTCAGCCAGCAGTCTGGCTCTGCTGCTTTGCCAATATAGGCACCAGCTTTACAGCCACTACTTCACAGGTGCTCTGGATGCAGTTTAAAATTTCATCAGAATGAGATTTTAGGATGTACTATATAACACCAGAATATATTTTATCTTATTGACATAAGCTTGCCAGACTTAACAGAAAGTCAGCTCCAGCTTGGTAGAGCAGACACAGACACACAATGACAGAGCAGTTTTCACATCATGTGCAGTACTTACTGTTTAGGCAGTAACTTCCACACTCTGCAGTGAGTCAGCACAAAACAAAACAAGAACATTGTAATTTTATTTTTCTATAGCATAAAAATGCCCCTTTGTCCAATTTCATGCCCACCTTTCTGCAAATATGTGATCCTCACTTCCATTTGCATAAGCAACTATAACCACTTATGAAGATAGGATATTTTGCCTCAAGTATTTATATCTGCCTCCTCAAAATACACAAAGGTGCTCACAGGTAGGACCAGCACCAAACCCCTCTGATAGTCCTAGTTTTCAAATCCCAGTAATTCACCTTGGTTTAGCCAGGGATCAATTCTAACCAGAGGAGAGCAGAAGTTTAGCAGTTTTCTGTGCTACTTGATCTTACAATTAAATACAAAAATACCTTGAACACTCCCCATGTCTTAGATAGAAAATATAAACCACAATAATACAAGCAAATATTCTACTGAATCCTCAGCTAACAATCCACTACAATATGAATCAATATTTCATATATCTCCTACCAGCATCATTTTAACTGAGTTTGATAAATGGCATGTATAATCTTGGAGAATTAGGTGCAATCCCTCACAAACACTTTTTCAGGATGTGGGGTTATAGCAGCGCACCAGCCTCTCACACACCAGCCAAGTGCACTAACCAAAACAAACCCTGTTCTGAAATAGAAACAGAAGCAGACGTAGACATCCATCCTGTCTTAGCTGTGCTACTGAAGAGAAAGAGGTAAGAATCCTGAGAAATCTGCTCCAGATTCATCAAGGCTGTTGTGTGCTGATGTTCAGGAGCGGTTCCCATGCTCTCTGCATATCTATCAGCAAAAACCTGGATTTTCAGTGGCACCTGAGGCTGCACAAGTTAAGGGGGGTTGAAAGGCACCTGAACAGCAGCCACAGGGAGCAGGAACATAAGACAGGTGGCTTGTGCTTTTGGACACACTTAAAAGTCAACAAAAGTTGGATTCACATAGGAAGCAACACACAGGATCCAAAGGCACAAGGCTGTTTCAGACTGCTTCTAGAAGCCTGGACATCCATTCGGGTGCTCAGCACACTGCTCTCAGTGTGTAGCACAGGTCAGAAACAGAGGAGCTGTGACAAGCAGTGCACAGGAGCTCATCAAACAGGCAGGCAGTCACATACCCAAGTTGCAAACTGTTCGCTCTCCCTGACTCCCCTGGAGACCCCATACTGCTGCAGAAACCATCTTGAACGCAGGAGCTTAGCACCCTTCACATACCTAGAAAGCCAAAATCACAGTCCTTCCTCCTCCCCACAGAGAAGCCAGGATACATGACGTTGCTCCAGCTATTAGTCAGACCACAGTCACGTAAGTGAAGGGATTTCTTGTATTGTATTTTAATAAAATGTTTTTGTTCTATGATACTCTTTTTTTGAAGGAAAGGCCAATCCATTCATCTCAGTTTAACCAAAACCACTACTTTAAACTTTGAAGTTTGTGTCTGTGAGAAATGAAGGAGTGGGTGAAGACAATAATGTCACTTAGCTCTTTTGAACTGAGTTTGCTGTTGCATTATAAAACCCCTCAGGAGTTTTTCAAGATCAAGCCTGACAGAAGGAAAACATCTCCATCTAGTGGAATAACCCAAAGCACTTTTTTTTTTTAACACATGGAACCTGAACACTTTCCTGAATCTGAGGTTTGAACTACTACAGTGACTCTGATGAAAGAAGAATAATATGCATCTGAGCACGTTTTCCTCCTTGGTGGTCTCCACTGCCATATGAAGGTAGGGTATGGGCAGAAGGCGAAATTACCATCAGAGTAGTCAGTGTCTAAAAAAGAACTAGACCTTTCTCTACATGAGAACAGCACTTGTTGTGAGCCCTAGGGAGGATAAAATTACAAGGTTTATTGATGCGCATGCTTCAGGATGTAATACAATCACTGGCTTGAGAACACTGGCCAGAATTCCCCTTTGTATAGGACTGCATAATTAGGGAGTTATATGGAGTGTTCAGTATTGGCTACCATGAGCAACCAGATACCAGGCTGCTATCTACGGCTCATAGCTCTGTGCTCAGATAACAGTTACCATGTTCCTAAATAACAAAATGAATTCTTCGCTGGGTACATGGAATGTGCATGGATGCAAAGGGAGCTCTGGCCTCCAAGTTTTCTATTTCAAGGGATGTGTGCAACAGCAGTTGTAGGTGCTAAATCTCTCTTATTTTTGTGATCAGCTCTGATCTCTGGATTGAAACACCGCCTTTGTTACCTTTTTGGCAGTGTTGACCATCGAAGCCCAGGGGACAGTCACATTCATAGCTGTCCTTCTTGGGGACACAAGTGCCTCCATTTGCACATGGTGAGCTCACACAGGGGTGGGCAGCATTTGCTAGGTTGATTCCGAAGGTGAAATCCTGTTTCACATCAATTGTCCGGTCATTCAAGATAATCTATTTGTTAAAAAAAACAAAAACAAAAACAAAAAAAAATTTATGAAGAAAATAAGAAGGAAAACACACACTAAAAACTTCTAAATTCTCAGTATTGTACTGCTCGTTAGAAGACTTCTCCAGAACACTTCAGAGAAATGTCACCCTCAAAACTTAGTCAAAACCCTATTTCTAGTAATGTGTGTTTTCCCAGTCAGATGTCCAACTCATTATGTTGTTCACCCAGGCCCACTGGAGATTAGTATCTTTCGTGTTTTGTGACAACAAAGACAAAAGGCAACCCCCATATGGGCTGAAACTGTGTGTGGCAGAACAGTAAAATCATGTAAGCACGCTGAGGAAAAGCACTTCTGAGATCAGGAAACCCCCAGGAGACAAGTGCTGACAACAGAAATGCTAAGCAGAGCAGCTTGTTTTTCACATTTTCTATGGCTTTCTAGTATCCTATCTTGCTTGAAAGATATGAAAAAAGCCAAAGTTAAGATGGATTAAAACATAATTAATGATTTCACAAAACCATTTGTATATAAACTGAAGATAATTGTTAAATGTTGGGATTTTTCCAATGTGCCAGCAACATATGTTCTGCAATATAAACTGACATTTGTATGATCTCAGCTGATATCTTGGCAGAGAGGTTACATGTGTGTATGCTTCTGATCTTGGCTACATTAAAATAAGAAGTTCATTTTCACAAACAAATAGATTCTAAGGCCGGAAGTGAGAATGGCAATAGTTACTCCAGCTCCTGCATAACTCAGATGATGCATCTTAAAGGGTCCTACTAGGAGGAGGAGTTGGATCAAACATATACACTCAGAAACAGCACTAAACAACAACAACAGAAAAACATCCAGTCCTGCTGAAAAGATAGACCAGTGAAGACTCCACTACCTTTTCAGCTTCTTTGTAACTTCTGGCTACATTGTTCTAAAGGTTAACAGGCCTGCATTCCTAAAAAATATGTCTTATTTCTTGGCTTAAACTTATCTTCAGCTTCCAGCTATTGTCTCTCATTGTGCCTTTTTTTGCATCATTTCAGAGACAGGTACTCAAGGAAATCTCATTAAGAACTAGCAGACCACAATAAAGTCACTTCTTAGCCTTTTTCTTTTAGTAAACTAAAGAGATTGTTATCTTAGATCTTTCTATACACTGCATGTTTTCAAGTAGTTGGTGGTGTTTGTACCGCTATTTCTATACAGTTCTTAAAAATCCTGCCATCAATAAACACAACAGTCAAATAAGAGTCTCCCACTGCACAAAGGCAGGCAATACTCTTTTCCAATATCCCATTCATTCAGACCTTTGAGAAGGCAAACCCACCTTCCTAACTATATCACAGAACTAAGGGCTCACATTCAGAATTTCCCAATACTTAAGAATGCCTCTGTAGTCTAGGTTACAACCCCTCACCTTGTAAGTGTGACCTATATTAACTGCTCCTATGATCCCTATCTCACACTCCAAAATGCACTGTATTAAGTCAAGTCCACTTTTCTAATTATGTTTGTGTGACTGACCTGTTCCCACCACTATTACACAGTTCCCCAGTTTACTTGAGCTTCATGTTCTTTGCTGGACAGCTGACAAAGATGGTGAAAAATGTTTGATCAAGTGATGAAACCATTTGCACTGAACTGCAATTACCTACAAAATGCTCTAGATCAGTTGTTATAAGATGAATTAGTAAAGCTTTTTATTTGTTGAATAAATCTGATGCAATAATTCACCCATGTAAAACTCTGACAATTCAGTGACAATAATTCAGCTTTATCTGAATAATTTTAAGTATGCCTAAGGAGTGTAAATGGTAGTTCAGTTTGAACTTTCTTCTGATTACTTATTGGGACTTATGATTTTACAGATTTATTTTCTGGATGAGAACTGCATGCAGGCACAGCTGACGCCACCAAATATCATCCCTAATGTCTGCCAACAGTGAAAAAGTAAAACTGTAAGAGAGAAAGGCAGTGAGGTGTACAGCTGTTGCAGGGTATAAGAATAGGCTAGATGGATTGGGATCCACTTCAATTTGAAAACCTTATGAAGTTCAATAAGGCCAAGTGCAAGGTCCTACGCCTGGGTCAGGGCAATCCCAAGCACAAATCCAGGCTGGGCAGAGAATGGATTGAGAACAGCCTTGTGCAGAAGGGCTTGGGGATGTTGACTGATGAGAAACTTAACATGAGCTGGCTTCTGTGTGCACTCACAGACCAGAAATCAACTGTATCCTGGGCTGCATCAAAAAGAGCATAACATTGGTCATGCATGGTCAAGGGAGGTGATTCTCCCCCTTTGCTCTGCCTAGGTGAGACCCCACCTGCAGGACTGCATCCAGCTTTGGGGGCACCAACATAAGAAGGACATGGGCCTGTGTAAGCAAGTCCAAAAGAGAGCCACAAAGATGCCCAGAGAGCTGGAACACCTTTGCTGTGAAGACAAGTTGAGAAAGTTGGAGTTGTTCAGCCTGGAGAAGACTCCAGGGAGACCTTATGTTAGCTTCCAGTACCTAAAGGCACCTAGAAGAAATCTGGAGAGGGGCTTTTGACAGGGACATGTAAGGATGGGACAAGGGGGGAATGGCTTTAAACTGACAGAGGGGAGACTTAGATTAGACATTAGGCAGAAGTTCTTCGAGAGGGTGGTGAAGCACTGGCACAGGCTACCCAGAGAAGTTGTGGATGCCCCATCCCTGGCAGTGTTCAAGGCCAGGTTGGAGCAATCTGGTGTGCTAGAAGGTGTCCCTGCCTATGGCAGGGGTTTGGAACTGGATTGTCTTTAAGGTCGCTTCGAACCCAAATCATTCTGTGATTCCTTTTTGCTTGTTACTATATTGGTTACTTCAGACATTTAGCTGCCTCAGTGATCATACATTAAAGTCTTTGAGGATTTCTTCTGTTCATTTATTTATATACGACGCTACAGGGTGCTCTGAAGACTCTAATCTTGACATAGCTTTGTGCATCATTCTGAACTCGATCTCATATGACTTCTGCTCACTTACTAGTACAGTATGGAAATTAATAGGGAGACTGGCAGTGGTAATACTTATTGGCTATTAAAGTCAGAATGACTTTTCACTGAGAAATGTGTGTTTAAACAGTTTGTGATGGGCTCCTGAGGTGAAATCTTGAATTATTTTGAATATTGCTAGTGGTATAAGGGCAAGCTTCCACCTAAAGTGTGCATTGGATGAGATGGAAATAAATGCCTCCAGTGTGTTTTTCTGGGCACTCACCTTCTGTATGCTCCCACTGAAGGGTCTGATGATCCCAGAGTTCTTCTTCACAGCATCGTAACTAGGGACTCCACCAACATATATTTCAGAGCTGCACTTAATTTGTGTGAAAGCCCCCTTCAAGAAACAAAAGAATAGCATTTTATTAGAATAGCTGGAACCATGCTTATATTTTCAGATTAGCCTATATGAGATGTTATAGCTTATAGTCTCTTTACTTCTGTTAATTGCATCCTTTGTACAATTCTCTCAAGAAAGCCTCTGTAGGAAACTCTCTACTGACTATATAGGAAACTGACTACAGACCAGGAAACTGACTACTGACTACAGATAGGAAAAGCCTCACGCTCACAGGCCCTTGTTCTCATGGGTGACCTCAACCACCCTGACATCTGTTGGAATGATGGTATGGCCTGGCACAAGCAATCCAGGAGGTTCCTCAATTGTGTGGAAGACAGCTTCCTTCTGCAAGTAATAGGGGAGCCAACAAGGAGAAGTGCCATGCTTGACCTCGTGCTCGCCAACAGGGAAGGGCTCGTTGGAAATGTGATGCTCCAGGGCAGCCATGGATGCAGTGATCACAAGATGGTCGAATTCAAGATCCTCAGGACAGTGAGAAGAGTGTGAAGCAAGCTCATTGCCCTGGACTTCAAGAGAGCAGACTGTGGCCTCTTCAGGAACCTTAGTAAGGTTCCATGGGATACAGCCCCAGAGGGCAAGGGAGACCAAGACTCTTGGTTGATATACAAGGATCACCTGCTACAAGCTCAGGTGTGTTGCATCCCATCTAGAAGGAAGTGCAGCAGGAGGGCCAGGAGACCTCCTTGGATGGATAAGGAGCTCCTGAGGAAAATTCAAATGAAAAAAGAGTTTTATAGAAAGTGGAAGCAAGGACAGGCGGCCTGGGAAGAGTACAAGGATGTTGTCCAGGAAGCTAGGGACCAGGTTAGGAAAGCTAAGGCCCAGTTAGAATTAAACTTGGCTAGGGATATTAAGGATAACAGTAAGGGATTCTACAGGTACATAGCAAATGAAAAACAGACTAGGGACAACGTAGGCTTCCTCAGGAAGCTATCAGGAAAACTAGCTACCCTGGATTTGGAAAAGGCTAAGGTTCTGAATGACTTCTTTGCCTCGGTCTTCACTGGCAAAGGCTCTGACCGCACCACCCAAGTCTTGGAAGGCAGATGCAGGGACTGTGAGAATGAAGACCTTGGGCCCACTATAGGAGAGGATCTGGTTCGAGACCATCCTAAAAATCTGAACGTGCACAAGTCCATGGGACCTGATGAAATCCATCCGCGGGTCCTGAAGGAGCTGGCAAATGAAGATGCTAAGCTGCTGGCCATCATATTTGAAAAATCATGGCAGTCAGGTGAAGTTCCCGACGACTGGAAAAAGGGGAAAATGGATGACCCGGGCAATTACAGACCAGTCAGTCTCACTTCTGTGCCTGGCAAAATCTTGGAGCAGGTTCTCTGGAAGGCATACTAAAGCACATGAAAAACAACAAGGTGCTTGGGGACAGCCAGCATGGCTTCACTAAGGGGTAGTCCTGCCTGACCAATTTGGTGGCCTTCTATGAGGGGGCTGATGCCAAACTTACGAAGTTTAACCATGCCAAGTGCAAGGTCCTACACCTGGGCTGGAGCAATCCCAGACACAGCTACAGGCTGGGCAGAGAAGAGATTCAGAGCAGCCCTGCGGAGAAGGACTTGGGGGTGCTGGTCAATGAGAAAATGAACATGAGCCAGCTTCAGTGTGTGCTCACAGCCCAGAAAGGAAACTGTATCCTGGGCTGCATCAAAAGGAGTGTGACCAGCAGGTTAAAGGAGGTGATCCTGCCCCTCTACTCTGCTCTCATGAGACCTCACTTGGAGTATTGTGAGCAGTTCTGGTGTCCTTAACATAAAAAAGGACATGGATCTGTTGGAACAAGTCCAGAGAAGGGTCATGAGGATGGTCAGGGGACTGGAGCACCTCCCATATGAAGATAGGCTGAGAAAGTTGAGGCTGTTCAGCCTGGAGAAGAGAAGGCTGTGTGGAGACCTCAGAGCAGCCTTCCAGTATCTGAAGGGGGCTTATAGGGATGCTGGGGATGGACTCTTCATTACGGACTGTAGTGACAGGACAAGGGGTAATGGGTTAAAACTTAAACAGGGGAAGTTTAGATTGGATATAAGGAGGAAATTCTTTCCTGTTAGGGTGGTGAGGAACTGGAATGGGTTGCCCAAGGAGGTTGTGAATGCTCCATCCCTGGCAGTGTTCAAGACCAGGTTGTACGAAGCCTTGGATGAGATGGTTTAGTGTGAGTCGTCCCTGCCCATGGCAGGGGGGTTGGAACTAGATGATATTGAGGTCCTTTCCAACCCTATCTATTCTATGATTCTATATTTTAACCTAATCAGAACTGAAAAAATCTCAAGTATTTCAAAATGGGAATAGTGACTGAAGAAAGGAGACAGACTCATGGTGATTTCTGACTGCACCCCAGCTCTCTTTGCAATGATTTGAGGTACATTAACGTAAATCTAGAACCAGAATGACATTCATAAAGTTAAAATTAGAGCAAAGTCCACACAACAGAGAGTTATTTAATGTTTTCAGTATCTGAAAAGATAATCCGTAGCAAATTTTGGTGTTAAAATAAAGAAACACTGAGTTTGCATTAGTTAACAGAAGCTGTTGCTCAGGATACCTGAATGGACTACCCTGGGTCCTGGAGTGAACCAAAAGATACTTAACAGCAAAGGACAGGATAGTCATGCAATTCCAGCCCTCAGAAGCTCCTGTGGTTTCTTTGTTGGCAGCTCCTAGCCAACCTCCTTCTGCAGCTGCACTGCAGCCCTTAGAGAAAAGAAATGGGAGTCTTCCTCTTGACCCAGCCATCTAAAGAACTCTTGCCTGCTCTGGTTGAATCTTTTGAACTTAATCTGTTTCTTGACAGACAGGTAGAATTTCAATTTATTCACATTTTTTCAAGAAAAGTCTAAGCTATAGTTTTCCAATCTGCAGAAAAACCTTTAGATTCTTCTGCTAACAAGATCTGGAGTCCTGTTCTCTGGCTACATTTTCCAGTAGGAAAGAATAAAAGGCATTTTTTAAGCCTTTCTAGCCTCAGGCTCTTGGGATGAAAAAGTACCTCTGTGTATGCATCTGGGTGCTTAGAGTGAACACCTTGCTCAGTACAGGAAAATTTCACCTTATTATACACTTGATTCACTATGACCTTTCAGTGAGGAAAGAATAAAATGCAATTCAACCATCTGAATATTCTGGCCCTTACTCTGTCATGAAAACTACTTTTGCAAGAAGACAAAGAAACAGTTCTCTTTTGGCCTACCTTTCCAGCACCATATTCGGAGACAGATAAAAAGAGGACTATGTGAACATAATTTTCAATATTATCCTTCCTTCTCCAGGTGATGCATTTCATGGTGCACACATTATTTAACACACTTAGCCACAACCAGGTAGTAGCGAGAAAACAACCACAAGAATATGTATGAACATATTCTTGTTTGAACACATGCATGTAACACAAAAATGTGAATCCAGTTACATGCAATAGCTGGTTAAGGGTGTGATTTCAGATGCCTTTACAAGGATCCCTGTCCTCGAAGGGAAGACTATGTGTGCAAATTTCCAATTTTGGGCTTAAAATGATGCCCTAACGCATATAATTTTGAGCTTATAATAGCTTGTATAGTTTACCATGCAATCATTTTATAGTCTAACAACCATATTCATGCCAAGGCATGCCATATACTCACCTCTGCCATCCCTTCTACTGGCTTTTGTTTGTCCACTTGTAGGATACCATTCTTTGCTGTGCGAGACACTCTCAACTCATGCCACTGACCCAGACTGACAGGTTCTTCACTCCTGTTTTAAGGGGAAGAAAACAGTTCTGCCTTTATGTATTAAACAGTTTTGCCTTTATGTTGTTTTCAAATATTGTTGTGACATTAAAAAGTTAAGTCTTTTGGCATGATTTTCTGAATAAAAAATAAAAATAAATCACTGTATTTCTTTCCTTATAAGGAAATAAAATGATTTCTGAGCCCCATCAGCAAAGGAAAACAAGACCATATTCCTACAGCAATAACAAGTGCTCTACTTTTATTTCTAAATGAAACATTTCTATAATCAGCATGCATTTAATCTATCTCTGAGATGATTTTTCTGCTCTGTCATTTACAATGCATAACAACAAATTTTTGTCTCGGCTGTACGTCCTCATTTCACAATGACATAAGACTTGATCTAAACCTTCCCACTTAATGGTCAGTATAGTCCCACATTCTTCATCCTCTTTTAAAATAGAACCACTTTGTGTTGCCTTATCAGTTCTATTTATGCAGCCTCTTACAGTGACATCTATACACAGACACACAGCCTCGCTGCTATGCATTAAGGGGAAGTAACTAAAATACGTTCCTAATGATGTGATGAGATCCTGATGAGGAACAATAACCCCCAGTTCTGCAAAGTATTCACAGGGTCAAAGGAAGCATTTTAAAACTGTTCTTACAATCTTCACTAGTTCATCACTAACATGAATTGCAGCCTGTATAAAGGGCAAACCCATATTCCCCTTTACAAGTTCTACAGAACTGTTATTTTACTACACTGGCTAAAGCTTTCCAAATCTAAATTTTATCTTGCAGCCTTTCCTCCAGTATCAATGAAAACTTGTTTTTGACTCACTGGTTAAGCTGCAAAAATCAGAAACCATGTTATCTAGAACACAGTTCTAGATAATGAAGACTTTTTAGCTTTAAATGAAAAAAATACAAAAGTGTTTGGGGTGAAATAATGCTTTGTATTTTCAGGCTACTTACATCTAGAAATTTAAAAAAAGATTCATTTCAAAATAAAGTAATTGAATTGTGATTTGAAATGGTGAGTCAATAGTGATTCATATGCTGATTAAAAATATAAAATTATGAAAATGTGAAAATAACAATTTTTTCTTTATGAACAATCAGTATGACCTCTCAAATCTTTTTGTTGTATCAATTTTGCTCCTCCAAGTTTTCTCAAAGCCTATCTATCTGAACTACACAGGCAATATTTACTTTGCCACTTGGTGCAGAAAACTTCAATGAAAGTATATTATCAAA
The DNA here is from genome assembly GCF_033783945.1 of Neopsephotus bourkii. Classification (NCBI taxonomy): domain Eukaryota; kingdom Metazoa; phylum Chordata; class Aves; order Psittaciformes; family Psittacidae; genus Neopsephotus; species Neopsephotus bourkii. The sequence continues at coordinate 332,605 of NW_026901510.1, read as the reverse complement.
CAATGCCATTCACTTGTCTTTATCTTATGCAGTAGCATTTATGGTTTAACTACTTTGGATAAATCAATAGGTAATAGAATTTAATCACCCTGAAGAAGTCAATACATACATATGAAGGAACAAGATAGGTTTGGTTACTGAAAAAGTGGCAATATGTACATTTTATCTTTTCTGCTGATCAGGTCATCATCACACTAACCCTCTTACTCTGCTAGGTTTAATTATGATTAGGGATGATTAAGCCTTGCAGAGTCATCACTTCAGAGTTGCAAGCGATTTCTTGGATTCACAAGCACTTTGAAACCAGCATGAGTTTGGTAACACTTTCTGCAGGCCTTTGAACTCTACTGTTTGTTGGGTTAAGGATTGTTTTTCCTCATGTAAACCAAACCTTAAAAAATGCACCAATTGATGAAGATCCTGTGAATGCCTGGCCAAGGAAAATACAGAGGACAATAAATTCTCCACTGATACATCTTGGTAAACAGCTCAGGTTCTGCATCTGCATGTGCATGGCATCCTGGCTCCTTCTTGCGTCCCCTGCACACACTGTGATGCTTCCATCCTGCCATGCTGCTTCAACCCCAGGACACTTCAGACAAGAACCTAGTTTCACCACCATCAGCTTTCCTGATGCTGCTGCTTACATACATAAATGAGCTTGCCTTAAGCTTAATTATAAAGACATTATAAGTGTGTTCTGATTATATTATAATATTTAACAGCCTGGTTCTATGGAAAAGGTAGTCAGGATGATCAGTGTTGTATTCTCACTTAGGACAAAGGGAAGGCATGAAGGGGTATGATGAAGTTCAAATGGATACTGGCTAAGCAGGCACAAAAACCAGGGAACCTATTTATCTTATTTAACTGCTGAGAGAGTTGATGACAGGGTGTGGGTTGCACACATTATCTAGAAAAAGGAGCTGAACAGGACATCCTGCCGACTTTCAATGAAGCCTGCTGGTCTTGTGTGTCACTCCATTACCCAGCTATCTCTCAACACTCTTTCACCCCAATGCACGTGACCCAGGTGCTAGCTGCCATCCCGCTTCCTCTTCTGATTTTGAACAGAAAGCAGCAGTTTCCACTCTCAGCCATATGCTTGTGGCTCTTGCCATGTTTTACAAACCTACATATTGGTTAAACTTTAGTCCAAGGGTTTTGAAGCAGTACAGTATTCTTGGGGAGGGAAAAATAATGTCTGCTTTAATGTCTTATGGTTGCTAGTAATAGGAACTAGACAGCTGTAATGAGATAAAGATTGAAGTCTGTTGTAAGAAAGGGCCATTTTGGGTTGGGCAAAGGTCTCTGACATTAGCTATTTCTGCTGCTTTCCAACAAGAGAAAACAACAGGGCAAGTACAGAGTGATTCTTCCCTTGATATATTCTCCCAGCTTCTGGCAACTTGTCATTTAGCAATTTCCTGAGTCTGAGGCTGCATCCGTACAATTGTGTTTGATCTCCCTCAATGGAGCTTTCTTCAGATTTGTCTTTTTTTTTTTTTTCCCCAACCTATTTATAGTTTTGGCATCTGTAACTTGCTGTGACAATTAGCTTCCACAACTTATTCATGTATCATATAAAAAAAAAGTCTTATTTTCTTTGTTTAATATTTTTTTTGGTTTGCAATTCCACTGGGCTCCTTCTAATACTTCCATATTGAAAAAATACAGAATCCCTTATTTATCTTCATGTCATTCACAATTCAAAAATCTTTATCATACTTCCACCAAACTCTTTCTTTTCCAGGTTGAAGGGTCCTGCTGAATTGTTGAAGCTGTTTCTTTCCCTCCCTGGATATCAAGACTGCTCTTCTTTTTTAATTTTGCTCATTTCATTTGAAATGAAGCGATCATAATGGCAACAAATTTTCAGGACAGCTGATATTGTAGATTTTTGCAAAAGACATTGTTCCTTACATCATTCCTAATAATTCTCTGCATTGTGCTTAAGATTTCTGTATTTATCTCCATGCAGCTAGCTGTTGCTTTCACAGAACTGCCCATGATGACTTCAGGAACCTTCTCTGTCTGACAACACTAATTGTACTGTGACAGCTGTGCACTGATAGGGTTGTGCATCATTTTGCATTTGCCCCCTTGAATTTTCTTCTTTCGCCCTGTCATCTGAAAGGGTTTGTTCGCTTGAGTCCTCAACCAGTGGAAAATCAGTACATTTCCCCTAATTGTGGTATAGCAAAAACCCCTGATGTCCATCCACAGCAAACATACGGTGTGCAAGACTTGTATGCATTGTACACATTCTGTGTAAGCTTTATATTGATTATTTCTAAATATTAAGTCAATCTGGTCAAACAGGCAGCTTCCTGGACCACATCCAAGGTACTAAGTGCCTCTGTCTGGCCTACTGCCTTTTTGGAAAAGCCCAGGGAAGAGCTGCCCAGAGACAGGGCACTCTGTTACACAGAGGGAGAGCAGCCCTCTTTGAGGCATTTCATTACTCCTGTCCCAGATATTAATTTTACGATGCAGTGCATCATTCTCAGAAGATCTGTCTTTGTCTGGGAGCCTGAGTGACTTGTTTAAAAGATATATTTATCTTTTAGACTGCTTAAGTTCCCCATAAAACTAGCACTATGAGGAGAGAGGGGACCTGGAGTTGTATCTACTTGTGACACCTACAGCCTGGTACATCCTGGAACTGGAGACCAGGGAGGAGGATGCTTACAGAAGTGCCAATATTGTGCAATCATGTGGCTAGAAAGCATACGTACAAGATATTTACAGACCCCCTTATTAGCTATGGTACAATGCCATGAAGGCAAGAAGGGCATTTCTATAATACTGTACAGAAACAAAAGTAAAATCTGTAGTTAAACCATAAATGCTACTACATAAGATGGTAACATGACATGGTAACTCTGATAATAAAGTTTGGAAACACAGACTTATGTAGGAAGAAAATCCTGTCCCCTTGAATACCACTCTAGTGCTTCTTTGCTTCCTCAAAAGTAGTCACTAGGGACTGATGGGCTCTGACACTTCAGAATAGGTTATTGCTATTTCCAGTCCACTCCTCCCCTGGATTAGCACTGTAGCACTGCTGGAAAGGAAGCACAAGCAACACTGTTTACCTGATAATAGCTGTTCCTGAGCCACAGTCGAACCTGAACTCCACGTAACCAGCCACCATGTTAATGGAGAGGAAGTCCTTGCTGTCTGTGTCGTAGCTGTACAAAAGGACACCAGTCTCTAAATCTGGACGAAATGTCATCTCAAACTCCATGAAGGAAAGGTAATTCTGTGGTTCCAAGGGCCAGGGTGTACTAGCAAATGACCTTAAGGACTCGTTGAACTGAGGAATGGCCAAGGTGAGTGCTGGAAATCCAGAATACACAAGCAGGTCACTTGAGGCTCATAGGTAAGGAACTGACTCCTGCCAACTAGTGTCAGCTCCCTTTGTTAGGTAACTTAAAGCTAACATTAAGAAAACCAACCAAAAAATTTCATCTTCCAAATTAAAAATACATTTTTTTTTATCCTAGCCACCACTGCTTCTATTCTTAATCCCTTCCTTTTCCAGGAATGTCCTGGTATTACAAAGCTTTGTGTTCCTTTTCTTTAGTGATTCACCAGTCTTTTTCAAAATAGCAAGCATGCACACAATGGGTGGTGGTATAAAAATTTCTGCAGCACAGAAAATAATGCTGTATGCATTTGACTCTTTGTATCTCTGTGATTTCAACAGAAAATTGATATTGGGTCGTGCACATTTCAGAATATAAAACTGACACTGGTTTTAGAAGAAAAGTGGGGATTTTTTTAGGGTTAAGGTGCAGCTGTGGAATGGCATATTATTTTAACTCCTGAAAAGTAGGTTGAGATGCTCAATTACAGTTAGTTTAAATAAGCAGAGTTTTGAGAATCACTGATTATGCAGAGGCTGGATGTAGCCCCAAAGTGAAAGGGGAAGGGGAGGTGTTCACTATGTGGTTTTGAAAAGATCAAGTAAAAAATACTCTTTTCTGTTAATGTAATAGTTTAAGACCTCCTTGGATGTCACTATGTGGAAAACATATTGAACACTAAATAACATGTACAAAGAAATATAAGCAGCCCAGCATTTCTCACCTTCTTCACAATGATGACCTTTAAATCCAAGAGGGCAAAGGCAAATGTATGAATCTGCTTTGCTTGCAGTACAGGTACCACTGTTGATGCAGGACGCCTCGTCACAGATGCCACTGCTACACTCACCTAAACACAGAGCCAGAACATAGATTTATCAGAGAAGCTTGTCAAGGAAGATTTATTTGGCTATTGATCATTGCTACTAACCAATACAATTTGCTCTCCTGTTTAAATTCTTTCCCAGTTTCTCAGACGGTGTGCAACATAGACAAGGTAACTTGATTTTTACCACTTTTTTAGTAGCAGACCAGCAAGAGACTTTACAGCAAAAAATTAGCCCCTACCAACAAACGACAGTTGTAGCTTTCAATTTCTGCTCGTTTCAATCTTTATTTTCTCATACAATAGAAATCTGTCTCCATTGTTTACAAGCATTGTGACTTTTTTAATTTTGGTTGACTTGAACACTTATTTATTCACTGTAAATTCATGCCATGGAAAGCTTGGAAGGTGTTCATCATCATCATCTAATCTTACTACCTAAAATAAGTTCCTCAGCTATCTTGTCTGCACTAAAAGTGATCCATAGCATCAATGTATGAGCTTTTTAAGAAGCATTTCTACTATTCTGGCACATCACCTAAAACAATAAGGAGATGATTTCTTCTTGCTAGAATTACACTGAAACTGGCGTAGAACAAATAGCTTACTCATTTAACTCTGGGGTCATCTGGTACAACTCCCTGCCAGCACTGACTTGTCTTATACTGTAGATCTACAAATCTCCTTTCAGGCCCATTTTTCATTGTAGAGAGGCAAGGTCTAAGTACAGCAGTCATAACACAGGGCTCGAGGACAACCCCAAGGAGCATAAGCAAAATATACAAGTTCTGCGGAAGGGTATAAATTCTCCTTCTATGTGGAAGGGGAGAATTACCCCTTCAAGTGGCTGCCCCACACACAGCCATGGGAGCAGGGGGGTTCGCAATGCTTGTTGAGCCATCTTTTCGCCTTCTGGGCTGCACTGTAACAGACATGGTGACTGGAGCAGGATTCCTATTTAGTCTCTCAGATCCTTCACACACCTAAAAGCTGTTGCAACACTGACAGAAATATATAGCACTAGCTATTTTATAGATGAGGAAACAGAGCCAAGACGTGGGTAAATAAGGATCTAGATGTAGTAGTTTAAGACACAAACAGAAAACCAAGACAACTCTCATCTTTACTGCATCTGCTGTACTGTTAGTCAACGCTGGCAGTATGTTTAAACACACCAAAGTTAGACAGTCTTTGAAAAATAGAAAAGGACAAGGAAGATAATATCAAATGGACAAGTTACAATCTCATTGGTTTGAGGGGCAGCTTAAACTGAAGCAGTCCTTGGTTTAAGTACAGGGTGCTCTCACCATGTTTCAGTTCTTACAGCCTTTGGGCCAGCAAAGGCGACTACACCAGAAAAGGCAAAACACAGGTCTGATGGCTGCATCTGGTTGGCTGCAGTGACAGATAAGGAAGAAAGGAAGGAAGGAAGCTGCAGTGGAAGTCCAGGGTTCTGTTGTGCCTGCTCCAAACCACAAGTGCTGCTTTCCCAACCAGCCTCTTAGATTACAGTCCTGTGGGACTTCTACTGTAGCCAGCAGAGATGGCACAGGGGCGGGACGGACAACTCTCCTCCCCACCGTCAGTTCTGTGGTCAATGTACCACAGCAACCCTCATTTATACACTGTGCCAATAGAAAGATACAGCATACTGGCTAGCAAAAAACACCCCTAAACACTAGCAGAGTTCACTTGCAATTTATGTCTTTTAAGCTTAATTTATGCAGCATATTTTTCGGAAGTCTCCCCTAGTAGAGTTTCATACAAGTGTGTGCAGTCACATAAGGACAGTAAGGCTCTATCACTCAGTTTCAAGTCACACATGACAGAATCCAGCATTTATTTTCATTGCTGTTGATTGCTAATGCAATAGTATGTGGAGCATTCATGGATGAGAATGAAGCTAGCTGCAACCCAAAACGCAATAGAGATTAGGGCTCAGAGAACTTCAGCAGGGCTTTCATCTATCTATCTAAATTCCATAGATTCTCACTCTATCGTGAAATTGTTCTCTGCTTCCTAAGTCTTATTCATTTTATCATCTGTTTCTTGGGCCACTCTGTTCTCCCCCTACCCTGCATGTAAATTTGGTCATGGTATCTAGAGAATACGGAGCAATTGCTAGGAAGTTTCTCATTAATCACTTCCTTTGGAATGCCAAATGCACAGCTCTATAAGAGAAGAAAGCTGACTTTGTGGCTGTAGCATAGCATGGAAAGTTCAGTGATATGGGATTTATTTCCTGCCTATATGACTTGGGTTTACTCTTAAACTGTTTATATTGGGACGTCATTAAAACAGGATTTTGTTCCCCTATCTTGTTTTTTAAGTGTCCATTACATGCGTGAAATAAAGATGAATAAATAAGGTACAAGTAGTTAACTAACTTCCCTACTTGTCCATCTTTTAATCTGTGAAGGGAAGATAGTATTATAATACCACTTCATAAAGCTGTTGAAAGAATTTATTCCATGCTATTTTTAAAACATACTGTGACTCTGGAAATTAAAAAACAATGAATAGTCAACACGAAAGCCTATTTACCTCAGCAGTGAAGAGGTTTAATGGGTAAAGCGCTCTGTAATGGCCATAGCACTGCTGTGGGTCTGAAAGGTCACTGTTTGGTTCGGACAAGTGCAATGATGTCTTTAGGCAAAACACATTTTGTTGGGCCCACAGTATTTTAAATACAAACACCATGTACATACTATTGATTTCTGATGACATGACTCTGTCAGTCAGAAGCATGAAGAGGCATCCTGAGAGATGCTGGAAGAAATACTCATGCAGACATAATTCTATCAGCAACAGAGTTTCCTGTTTACCTGTGAGAACAGATTTTACTATTTATTGTGTGGGATAACGGTGCCCACAACGGATTTTAGTATACTAAACAGTGATATTTACTTACATAGAATGATAAACCCTGCTACTACAGACTCATCAAAACTAGTGTGCAAAGGCACAGAGAAATACCAAGCCAAAACCAAAGATTGCACCTTCCATCTCTCAAACATGGACCATTGCTCAACTTCAACAGGCGAAAAAGCAACCCTTGTTTTATTGCTGATTGAAGACCCCATACAATTATACTTACCAACATCAGCACCACTGAGAGCTTTCCCTAATGGCCAGGGTCTCATATCAATTATCTTTCCATTGATGCTGAGCGACTGAACGCAACCCTGGAACCCACGGTTGGTGCCTGTGGCTCTGACCAGCCAGTACACGCTGGGGGCACCACCAACATAGAAAGGAGTCTGGAACGTAATTTTAGTGTATTGGCCCTGGAACGAAAACAGAGCATGACATGATGAAGAACAGACAGGAGACAGGATAATTAATTAAGCCACACTAGGTATAATCAATATTTTTTTCTCCACAAAGAATCGTGTCAGGGGGATGTACGTTGCTCACTGTTAGTTCTTTTCCGTTAGTCATTCCTCCAATCAGTCTAACATTTTAAATGCTACTTTTTGCACCCACATCCATCATAACTGGAGTATTCAAAGCAGGATAAAAACATTAAAAATCCCTCTGAGGAGGGATTGTGATCTTGCTTTCGCTGCAATTTCATCCTTTACTTTTGACAAAATTATTTGTCTTTTAAGCTCTTAGCGCTGCAGGACGTAGACTAATGTGATACTGCCTCTTGGACAAAACCCAGCAAGTGTTTAGCATTGAGTAATAATGAAATTACAAAAAACCATCAGTAAAACCTGTCAAGCAAAATTTCATAAAATTTCAATTTCAGTAGGCTTCTGCTCACTTTATGACCACTAAATTTACTCCCCATCTTTTTGTGTGTGTGTGTGTTCACCTGTTTATAGAAATGTATACACAGAAGTTTACTAGCACTGCTACAGTGCACAGAAAGGCACAACAGCAACAATAAAAACCTAAGAACTTTTCTGACAAGTGAGTCAAACTCCATGCTATTGTGGGCAATGGAGTCATGATTCCATCTATTGATCAGAATACATGTCTTTTGCCTTCTACTCAAAGGTTGTTTCAAAACCTCACTGTACTTCAGAAGAAAACACTCAAGATTCCCACATTTACTCATGGCCAGTTTTTACCAATGTGTCCTTCTAACAGCACTGACCTAAAATCTTTCTGTACTTCTCACTCTAATCCTGCCTTCATAGCATTTATAACAATAAATTATGTAGCTATATTTTGCCAAGCTAAATAAGCCCAGGTTATTGAATCTACAGGTGTTCACTGAACAGTGCACTGCAGAAACATATCAAATGGATCTCAACTTCAGCAGGAAAAATAATCCAGGTGGAGCTTGTAGCTAAAGAGAGTTCAGACGTCCGCAGGGTTTCATAGTGGGCATATGTCGGGGCTGTGGGCAAACAGCTCTCCAGTCTGCTTTCTACTTGCCATCTCCAATCACCTTTGGTGTTTCTCCCTGCCTTGGTCTGTCAAACTCCCCTTCTCTTGTAGGCACTCTTTAGACTGTTCAAGTCAAAATGAACTAGGTCAGAAAACAGTACCACTCTGCTGACACTAATTCACGTCATCCTAACTGGGAAGGGCTGAGGAGTACTTACTGGAGCAACAATACTACAGCAGCAGCAAGTTCTGGTGGAGAGCAGCACCTGCAGCAAACAACTTTTTTACTGCTGTAGCTGCAACTAGAAAAATGTATGTCCATTGTCAAACTCTTCTAAAATACTTTGTGAAGCATAATCCTCCTCCTAGTCTTTTGTTGCACCTTTTTTCTTTGACTTCATCTTTTTTTCTTTGACTTCACCTTTTTTTCTTTGACTTCACCTTTTTTTCTTTGACTTCATCTTTCTTGGCTATGGGTGTTCATAGTCCTGCACAGCCAGAAGCCTTCTTACCAAAGTGCCACGCAATAGCTTTAGTCTCTACTGGATGTATCTCACACTTGCCCTTTGCCTGGCCTCATCACACTGGTAACACACCACAATATGTGACAGACACTGAAATCCTTTCTTCTGTCATTTCCAGCTGATGACAATTCAATGCATGGCATTTTGTCTTCCCTTCAGTGTAAGTAAGTGCAAAGTAATAAGATGTTTGACTTTTTCAGGGTCAAGGATAGCATGCTAATAGTGGCTATCAAAGGGAAAAGGAAAAACATCTGAAACGATTTGAAACTGTCTTTTTTTCAGTGCCTTAATTTCAGTTCCATTTTCTGGCCTGCCAACAGGTGGGCAAGTCAAGACATCTTCCTCTATTATATTTTATCCTGGCAGCCTCATATGAAATTGTGGGTTTTAACATATATCAGCACAGAATTCATATCTCCATTACTGTGCTTACGTCTATGTCCATGGTGCACATGTAATTACACTTCTGTATACAAACCTTGTGTGGCCATACGCATATTATACATAAATATATAAACATATGCATCTATTTTTTTTTTCTCTCAGGAAGCAAAGCAGCTCTGGGAGGCTTGAAAGAGAAAGTAATCAGGAACAGCAGCTGTAAAACCTGGCAAACTTTTTAACTGGAGCTTGTATCTGAGGCTAACAAAGTGTAGCAGAAGGGTGGAAGAGCAAACATGGAGGACAACAAGAAAACTGTGATGGGATTCAGCAGTGGGATATTTATCAATGCGATTTCTAGACTAAGCATGTGAAAGAGTGATCTGTACACTGATCCTGGTTCACTAAATGTCCCAAAAACTGATAAATAAATATGTACCTTAAAAATCTGATCAGACTTCTGCTGGCAAAGAAAAATGTCAACATAATCTTGAGAGAGCCCAAGGTCGATCTGCAGGTGCAGGTCTGCCTACCTGAGATTTTCCCGTCACTGAAGCATCGTTGTCCATCCTGAGCCAGCCATTTGTCCCATCTCTGAACAATGTGACACTGTGCCAGTTCCCCAGCTTGATTTTGTTTTCACTCGTTATGACTGCAACTCCAGTGCCACAGTTGAACCTGGGAGTGTGAGACAGAGAGGGAAAGGTGACAATCACACATTAGCCACACAATTGAGTTATGTTTAGGTTTCAAACATTCTCTTCATTCCTGGGAACCTTTCTGCTTTGTGTTGCATGTTGCAGACCACATAAAAAATAGATACCAGGTCTATATATGATCTGTTCTAACTTTCAAGCTTCATTATCTGCCTCTCTCCCATGCAGCAAATGCTGCATTCTCTGGCTGTACCAAGTGCATTGCTAAGCTTGCCAGCAGGTGAAACCTGTTTCAAGACAGGGGGTATTACAGTCTGAGTTTCTGCTATGAGCAATTTCTCTTGGGAATTTTTCTAGCTCCCTGGTAAAAGGCAATGCTACATTAATAACGCTATAATTCAATATGAAACTCAGGACTGATTAACAAGGAGACCTCCAGGAGGTACCACTTTATCAATTGCCATTCAGTGCAGGTGAGTAGAAACACAATTAAGGCACATCACTTGCTTTGTTATTCCCCATTTTCAAAGGGCTCAACCTCCCAAGGAGATCCTCAATATTCTTTCACATGCTTCATTTTAAAAACTTGCAACTCTCTTCTAAACAAGGGATGCAAGATGAAGTTCCAGGCCCTTTGCTGGCATTAAATCCCTTCTTTTGCTACATTTCCTGCAGATTATTTTGCTGTGAAACAAAAAACACTGACTGTGCACAGCTCCATATAGCATCAGCTTAGCAAACACAGTGGCTCACTGGCATTTCTGATAACATAGTGTCCTGGGTTCAGCACAGTGCCCCTGACTAATGCCTTGAAAAAAATTTTGCCTTTACACCAAGGTCTGAGTGAAAAGAATTCAACAGAGCACGTGTCCTCTAAAGAATATGAGAGAAAAAAATATTGAAGAACTGTTAAATGAGGTAGCACCATCCATTTTGTGCACTGCATGGGACAAAAGTCAAAGACGTGGAAGATATTGATTACATATAGCACTCACAGGAGGCAGCAATGGGCCCTTCTCTTTTACATCAGATTGAGGACAGAGCAGGAGTTTTACCTGAACTGGATGCTACGTCGGATGATTGCCAATGACATAAAATCACCACGACCATGTTCATTTTCTCCACAGTACAGCAGCAAGCCATCTTCTGATTCAGCCTGCAATCATTGCATCAACATGAAAAGTCAAAGTCTAAGCCTCACAATAACAGAAAAATGCAAGCAGCACTGGAAGACTTTTCTCCAGAAAAGGCACATAATTTTTCAGATGGAGTTTTTAACTTGCAGAATCAGATTTTTTTTTTTATCAACTTTGAATCCAGCATTTGAAGAACCTAGAAAAACGTTTCCTTAATGCTTAAACTGGTTTAAGAACTTCTGTTTACAGTATGGTACTATCAGACCTGAAAAGAAGCCTGAAAGCATTAAAGGCTGTCAGACATCTCCCATATGATACCCTTGAGCACAAAGTGTAGCAAGGGTGTCCTAGGATGCCTGTTAAGTGTAAACACATCAGATTTACTTCACATAAATACATATACCTTGCTTCACATGTTCAGTGAGCCTGACACTTTTCAAGACAAACAACCTGTGCAAGCACCATTTCTCCATATGTGCATAGCAGGTGACAGAGTGGCTTTTTTGCAGCCATCCTTCATTTTAAGCTGACAAACTGATTGGAGCTAGCCCAGCTAGAGCCGCAGCCGGCACGCTACAGCGACCGCGAGCTTCTACCGAGATTCGGAAAATCAGAGGGGATAGCGGAGAGGCATCGCGGTTCCCGACATTTCCCGACATTTCCTGACGTTTCCTGATTCCCGAAGTCCCAGCAGCCCTTGCGAGACAGCGGCTGACATGGCGGGGGGCGTTCCCATGGTGAACGGCGACCACTCCCCTGCCCCTTGACTTGAAAGAGCCTTTGAGAGGGCAGCGACGTGTCGCTGCCCACCAGGTGAAGGGAAGAACAGGTAGGTCGTTTTGCTGACCAATATGGTCGTCTCCAGAAAGAGAGCTAGCAGTAAGAGGACTGTAGCAACTCAGACAGAGACCCCGGCCCTAACCGTGGCTGTTCAGGTCTCTGGATGCAGGGAGTGCCAGAGCCTGCTACTGCCGGGGGAGGGAGGACAGCATTCCACCTGTGTGAGGTGTGAGCAGGTAGAAGATCTGCTTAGCTTGGTGGCTGAACTTAAGGAGGAGGTTGAGACACTGAGGAGCATCAGGGAGTGTGAAAGGGAGATCGACTGGTGGAGTAACTCCCTGGCTGACCGGTTGGAGCGGCTCCAGGGAGATACCCCCCAAAAGAGGATGGACCCCCTGCCCTCTCAGACAGAGGGGGATGGCCTGAGACAGCCCCTGCCCTGTAGCTGTCGCCCAGAGGTAGGGGACCAAAAAGATGAGGAGGGTTGGAAGCGAGTTCCGGTTCGGCGTCGTGGGCAGCCCTCCTCCCTTCCTGCCCCGCTTCCCCAGGTGTCCCTCCGTAATAGGTTTGAGGCCCTGGATCTTGAAGGAGAGGTAGGTGAGGATGTGGTGCAAGGCCCACCTACAAGGCCACATAGGAAAAAGCGGTCGACTTCGCACCTCAAGACTGCCTCTGATAAGAAAGAAAGAAGGGTCATTGTAGTAGGTGATTCCATTCTGAAAGGAACAGAGGGCCCGATATGCAGAGTTGACCCTCATCATAGGGAAGTGTGTAGTCTGCCTGGAGCCCGGATCAGGGATATCACCAGGGCGCTCCCCAACCTGGTGCACCAGACAGACTACTACCCACTGCTGGTCTTCCAGACGGGTGAGGGGGAAGCTGCTTCCCGCAGTCTGAGGGGGATGAAGAAAGACTACAGGGCCTTGGGGCGGATGGTGAAAGACTCTGGGGCTCAAGTGATCTTCTCTTCACTCCTTCCATCTTCTATTGATGATGTGGGACTGAATGGGAAAATTCAGTCCATAAACGATTGGCTTCGAGGCTGGTGCTGCAGGCAGGGCTTTGGATTCTTTGATAACGGCTGGTTTTATAGGGCACCAGTCTGGACAATGGCATGTGGGAAAGGTTTATCACACAGAGGCAAAAGGATGCTGGGGCAAGAATTAGCAGGGCTCATTTGGAGAGCTTTAAACTAGATTCGAAGGGGGATGGGGTTGTAGCTGGGCTTGCCTCAGTGGGACAGCGCTCCGGAATTGATGAAGACTGGGAGGCCTCCTGTAATCCTAGGGTGAAATCGGTGTGCTCGGCTCGCTCCCTGAAATGTCTGTACACCAATGCGCACAGCATGGGAAATAAGCAGGAGGAGCTAGAAACCTGTGTTAAGTCAGGAGATTATGACCTGGTGGCAATTACAGAGACGTGGTGGGACAGCTCACATGACTGGAATATAGTCATGGAGGGCTATGTCCTTTTCAGGAAAGACAGGCCAGCCAGGCGGGGTGGTGGGGTTGCTCTTTATGTGCGAGAGCAGCTACAATGCATTGAGTTCTGTCCGGGGACAGATGATGAGCGAGTCGAGAGTCTGTGGGTGAGAATTAAGGGGCAGGCTGGCAGGGGCGATACTGTTGTGGGGGTCTGTTACAGGCCACCGGATCAGGGTGAGGAAGTTGACGAGGCCTTCTACAGGCAGCTGAGAGCGGCCTCACAGTCACAGCCCGTGGTCGTTGTGGGGGATTTTAACTTCCCTGATGTTTGCTGGAAGGACTACTCAGCAACCCAGCCACAGTCCAGGAGATTCCTCCAGTGTATAGATGATAACTTCCTCATGCAAATGGTGGATGAGCCAACCAGGAGAGGTGCGCTGCTGGATCTCATCCTCACTAACAAGGAGGGTCTGGTTGAAGGAGTGAAGGTTGAGGGCTGCCTTGGTTGCAGCGACCACGAGATGGTGGAATTCAGGATCTTGTGTGGTAGGGCCAGTAGAATATCAAGTAGAATCACAACCCTGGACTTTAGCAGGGCAAACTTTGGCCTCTTCAAGCAATTGCTAGGGGAAATTCCATGGACTAGGCTGCTTGAAGGTAAAGGGGCCCAAGGTAGTTGATTGACGTTCAAGGACTGCTTTTTCCGAGCTCAAGATCAGAGCATCCCAACATGCAGGAAGTCAAGGAAGAGGGTCAGGAGACCTGCGTGGCTAAATAGGGAATTGCTGAGTACGCTCAAGTGGAAGAGAAGAGTTTACAGGTCATGGAAGGAAGGGCTGGCCACTCTGGAGGAATATAAGGCTGCTGCTAGAGGATGTAGGAAAGCAGCTAGGATGACTAAGGCCTCCTTGGAATTAAAGCTGGTGAGAGGGGTCAAGGACAGCAGAAAGAGCTTTTTCAAATACATGGCAGATAAAACTAACACCAGAGGCAATGTAGGCCCGCTGACGAATGGGACGGGTGCACTGGTGACAGAAGATACAGAGATGGCAGAATTACTGAATGCCTTCTTTGTCTCTGTCTACTCTGCCGGAGGCAGTCCTGAAGAGCCCTGTACCGCTGAGACCTCAGATGAAGTCAGGTCAACGGAGCGGTTTGCCTTAGTCGATGAGGAATGGGTTAGAGACCAGTTGAGCAACCTGGACATCCAGAAATCCATGGGTCCAGATGGGATGCACCCGCGGGTGCTGATGGAACTGGCAGAGGTCATTGCTAGACCACTCTCCATCATCTTTACCAAGTCTTGGGAAACAGGAGAGGTGCCTGAGGACTGGAGGAAAGCAAATGTCACTCCCGTCTTCAAAAAGGGCAAGAAGGAGGACCCGGGTAACTATAGACCGGTTAGCCTCACCTCCATTCCTGGGAAAGTGATGGAACACCTTATCCTTGGTGCCATCTTAAGGCATATCAAGGATAAGAGGGTTATGAGGGGCAGTCAACATGGCTTCACCAAGGGGAAGTCATGCTTGACCAACCTCGTAGCCTTTTATGAGGAAATAACACAGTGGATGGATGATGGCAGAGCGGTGGATGTGGTCTACCTTGACTTCAGCAAAGCGTTTGACACAGTCTCCCACAGCATCCTCGCAGCTAAATTGAGGAAGTGTGGTCTGGATGATCGGGTAGTGAGGTGGACTGTGAACTGGCTGAAGGAGAGAAGCCAGAGAGTTGTAGTCTATGGGGCGGAGTCTAGTTGGAGGCCTGTATCCAGTGGAGTGCCTCAAGGGTCGGTACTGGGACCAGTATTATTTAATATATTCATCAACGATTTAGATGAGGGAATTGAGTGTACTATCAGCAAGTTTGCTGATGACACTAAGCTGGGAGGGGTGGCCAACACGCCAGAAGGCTGTGCTGCCATCCAGCGAGACCTGGACAGGCTGGAGAGTTGGGCAGGGAATAACTTGATGAAATATAACAAGGGAAAGTGTAGAGTCCTGCATCTGGGCAGGAACAACCCCAGGTTCCAGTATAGGTTGGGGAACGACCTGTTAGAGAGCAGTGTAGGGGAGAGGGACCTGGGGGTTCTACTGGACGACAGGGTGACCATGAGCCGACACTGTGCCCTTGTGGCCAAGAAGGCCAATGGCATCCTGGGGTGTATTAGAAGGGGGGTGGTTAGTAGGTCGAGAGAGGTCCTCCTTCCCCTCTACTCTGCCCTGGTGAGACCGCATCTGGAATATTGTGTCCAGTTCTGGGCCCCTCAGTTTAAGAAGGACAGGGACCTGCTGGAGAGAGTCCAGCGCAGGGCAACTAAGATGATTAAGGGAGTGGAGCATCTCCCTTATGAGGAAAGACTGAGGGAGCTGGGTCTCTACAGTTTGGAGAAGAGGAGATTGAGGGGTGACCTTATTAGTGTATATAAATATATAAAGGGGGAGTGTCACGAGGATGGAGCCAGGCTCTTCTCAGTGGCAAACAGTGATAGGACAAGGGGCAATGGGTACAAACTGGAACACAAGAGGTTCCACTTAAACTTGAGAAGAAACTTCTTCTCAGTGAGGGTGACAGAACACTGGAACAGGCTGCCCAGGGAGGTTGTGGAGTCTCCTCTGGAGACATTCAAAACCCGCCTGGACACGTTCCTGTGTAACCTTATCTAGGTGTTCCTGCTCCGGCAGGGGGATTGGACTAGATGATCTTTTGAGGTCCCTTCCAATCTCTAACATACTGTGATACTGTGATACTGTGAAATTGCCATGTGTGTTAGATCACCATGTGAGGCAACAGACTACTGCTGCTCTAGTGATGGTCTCATACTTAGGCTGTGAGTCTGGCAAGTCTGCTTTACATGGAAGCGGGAGAGCATTCAAGAGCTCAGCCACCCTCCCTGCAGGCAGCCCTACCAGCTCCGTCCATAATACACAGACAGCATTAACACAAATCACCGTGGGACGTACCCCACCACTTCAGACAGGTAGTTTAAGGAGTCCGGTATCTTGCAGGTATTAATAGCTGGTGTCCCAAACTTCAGAGGTGGAAAATAATGCCTACTTAAATCCTGCAAAGTAGGAAAGGAACTCTGGATATAGGGCAGTATTTTCCTCAGTACAACAAGATCACATTTTCTTAAATCACAGAATCATAGAATAGTTAGGGTTGGAAAGGATCTTAAGATCATCAAGTTCCAACCCCCCTGTCATGGGCAGGGACACCGCACACTAAACCATGTCACCCAAGGCTCTGTCCAACCAGGCCTTGAACACTGCCAGGGATGGAGCATTCACAGCTTCCCTGGGCAATCCACTCCAGTGCCTCACAACCCTTAAAGAACTTCTTCCTTATATCCAATCTAAACTTCCCCTGTTTAAGTTTTAACCCATTACCCCTTGTCCTATCGCTACAGTCCCTAATGAAGAGTCCCTCCCCAGCATCCCTATAGCCCCCTTCAAAAACTGGAAGGCTGCTATGAGGTCTCCACGCAGCCTTCTCTTCTCCAGGCTGAACAGACCCAACTTTCTCAGCCTGTCTTCATACAGGAGGTGCTCCAGTCCCCGAATCACCCTCATGGTCCTCCTCTGGACTTGTTCCAACAGTTCCATGTCCTTTTCATGTTGAGGACACCAGAACTGCACAATGCAAAGATACTACATGCCACCTCTAAACTGTAATTCACAAAAGTTCCAGGTGTACTTCAGGCTACAGCTCATTCACATGGCTATAACCTTGCCAATGTACATTGCTGCTAGCCTGCAATACTTTCTAGTCCCAGGGATTCTCTCATACACTGCCTATGAATAATAAATCCAAATATTTTAGCTCAGTTTACCAACTTCATTTGCATTCACTGAAGGTGAAGCAAGATATCTAGAGATTAAAATGATGTATTGGTTCACCACAATTACCAATTCAGCTATACTAACGCTAAGTTATTGTTCCGTTGTCGATAGAACAAGCAAATAAAAAATAAAGCTCCTATGTGAGCTTGGGATTGCTTAAACTTACCCTGAATTCAAGGGTAATTTGAAATGTCTGATAGGAGTTTTTCAGTGGTTCAAAGGTGATATATGAGTATCCAGAAAACTGAGGATACTGGATAGTAATATCTGAAAAGCAAAGACAGAAGCATGTTACTTAGCAGTCTTCTCCCACATAGAAATCAATATACATATTTAGCACTAAACAACATCAGGTGAAAACAGAAAGCAGAGTTCCTCCAGACACAACCATTTGTCTGCAGCAGTCAGCAATCAGTTAACCTATTGCCTTGTCCTCCCACCACCTTTCACAAGTAATTCCTTCATTCCCAAGGACCTGGTGAACTTGGAAAGATGCAGAATCCTGAGGGCCAAATAGCACTCAACAGTTCAAGCGCTGTGAATGCAGTGGAAATTTCTCTAGATTTCATCCTTGTTATGGAAGACTGAACCCATCAACTTCATATTTATCTCCTTTTAAGAATTCGTTTAGCAAAGAGAAAACAAAGTAATTTCCTATTCTGCAAGATTATAAAAACATATGTGGGAAATGTGTCCAGACTTTAAACCACATTAGTCACTGCTGCTCCATAGCTGCTGTGCTCAACATCTGCAGAATCCCTGGATGACTTATAAGAGCCAAGCAGCTTCCAGCACTTCCCTCAAGTCAGCTCAGGACAGAATCTAAAGGCAGTGATAGGGAGAAGAATCCCCGCAGGCAGCTCTCCATCCCTGGCTGCAACAGTGGCACTTCATATTGCTCTTGTCAGCTGGAGTTATCAATCCTTTCTTGTCTTATGTTAGAGTCCCACCCTGGCTTCAGCACAGAAAATCAGCGATATGTCTTACTGTTATGTTTGCAGCTCATTTTCCTAAGAAGCCCTGAGGACAGACATAGTTTCAGACCTTAATTGTTTGGTTTTTTTCAGTTTGCAATGGATCTATGTCTAATGAGGAAGGAAGGTTGAGGAGTCCTATTCCTTTTTGCTAATTGAATACTGAGTGTGTTTTTATTGCAGACTTGGATCTGGCTTTCTCAGCTCTCTCAGTGTTTTTGTTTGCAGTGCAACCATTTTAAGCTGAAGACAATTTGGTGTTATAAACCTGAATGCAACCGCAGGAGACAGCAACTAACTCATGCCCGCATCACAAGCAGAACTCATTGGACAAGAGCACCGTGCAGCTGTGTAAAGAAAAGTCTGTTTTCATTCAGATTAATATACTATTTAACAATATTGGCTGCATCAGAGAATTCAAGACACAGAAATATTGTACATGGTGCTACTGTTTACCAAGGAATAACACACTCCCTTGTGAAAAATGGTGGTTTTGGACTGACATTAACAAATCCGTTCTACAAGTTGTATATAGTTATGTCAGTTCAAATAAATAGTTGACTATTCATACTTGATCAAGGCCAAAAATCACATCTGCAGCTCTTCCATGTGACTGAGTCACAACAGATTGTTTTCAGAATGAGCCCTCTTTGCTCTAGCACCAGGAGGAGATCAAACACCTTCAGTGTCTGTATCTCCAGCACGCAGCGCTGTGCACCACAAATGTCTAACACAAGCCTGCAGAAGAAATGTGTCTCCGACCCTCTGCTGTGTGTCAGGCTCTTGGTAGATAAATCAGCATGGGGATGGATGGATCAGCTCTTTCTCAGCTGGTAGGACAGCGCCACTAGAAGCCACAGAACACTTTCTCTGCACAAGCTCTAGCATTCATCTGACCCCTTGGTCACCAAACCAGAAGAAAGGTAACTCCAGGTGGGGAAAAAACTATCTACCCATGGCCTGGTAAGTGAGCTGCACTGGCTCCTCAGGTTATCAGCTCAACATCAGACCCAGCAAAAGGGTGAGGTTAGGTCTGCAGAGGGAGAGAAGGTGGCAAGGGAAGGAGAAGAAGAATGGTGTCTTTCAGCTCAGCAAGCTCTTACCCCAGCTCAACCGCCCTGCAGAGCGGTGAGAAGACACATGGTAAATCCTGACTGGTCATGATTTCTGAACTGGGGAGGTGATTTTGTTCCTCTCTTGCCCAGGGCTGACTGATATGGGTGCTGAGGCTACCACTCCAGCACTTGTGGCCTACAGACCATGAAGAAAGCCTTCTCTGGAACTGGTTTTACAACTGGGGCTCTGTGTCACACCCCTGCTGCAGAATCAGCATCATCCAACTAACCACACTGTAAATGCAGGTGATTTAAGGCTTCAGCTGCAGGAAAAAGGCAAGGGTCAAAGGGGGGTTGAATGTCCCTGCTGGAAGCTCTGGATGCCATGGCTGGATCCTGTTAGACCTGGGTGCCTACCAATATATCTGGCTCCAACACCCTCCCACACCTAGGTTGGAGAAGGAAGATGAACCTCCCTGTGCACACTCACAGAGGTTCTGCATTCACATTTATTAAAAAATAACTTCTTTCACCTGAGGATGTCTAAACTGGATGTGGAAGCTCCTGCTGTCCTCAGGAATTAAGCCTAGCCATCTATTCCCAAAGCAGACTTTGGCTGGTTCATTGCGAAGCTGATCCTCGCGCTGGACAAGGGGAAGCCAGCAGCATTGGGCACACAGAAACCTACCTTCCGCACATGTCTCTCCGCCTTTTCCCAAGTTGCAGTGGCAGCGTGAGCCACCCCGGTCATAATCGTTGATGCAAAAGCTGTCTGCAGAACAGATGGCCTCATCGCAGGACAGATCAAAGAGGCGCGCAGCAGAATATGTGCTTCCCCTTCTTGAAGCCCGAGCTGTAGTCACCCTTGCTGTGGTTGAGGACCATGTGGTGGTGGGAATGGAAGTACTGGGTTCAGAAGTAGTTGTAAGGACCCGTGACAGGAGCCTGGAACTAGACCCTGGTGTGACCTTAGTTTCAACTAGAAATTTTCTGTTGCCCCCCTTAATGGCAGGAAGGGGTCTGAGCTGAAAGGAAATAAAGAAGCACAAATTCAGTAACAACTAAAATACTACTACATGGAAATTAAATTAATAACTTTCAAGATACAGAGCCAAGGCAATAAATTTATCCTCATTTAAGAAAAAGAAATATTATTATATCTGAGCACATAATATCACATTGAACTTCCTGACAAGACCAGACACTTGAAATATCAAGACTATGAAGAAAAGACGAATAAGAAGTGAAATCTTGAAATTTACCTCTTCTATGTAAATGTCATAGTCGGAGTCATCGATTTCAAATCCATCATCATCACCAGTCACTGTATCTGTGATATATCGATGCCCATAGCTTCCACTTCCTAGTTCCTCAGAGCCTAAAAAGACATGACTGGCATATTCAGTTCATGTATTTTTTTCTCTTTACAGGAAGTCAGATCTTATCACCTTCTCATTTGCCACATGGAAATATGTGGATGAACTCTACAGAAAATGCAAATGTCAGCCTGAAACGGGAGATGATGTCCTAGTGATATACGTGCAACTTAAAGTGAAGACCCTCATTTAGTCATTTTCTAAGTGACTAAACAAATTAAGCAGGCAAAACTGTTTTTTTCCTACTCCAAACTGACTTTTATCCATCATTCTTCCAGGACAATGGCTCAACTTTTTTGGTGTGGACAACACTTTAGTAACTGAATTGTTCTTCACAGAATCACAGATTGGTTTGGTAGGGACCTTAAAGGTAATCTAGTTCCAAGCCCCCTGCCACAGGCAGGGATACCTTCCACTACAGGAGGTTGCTCAAAGCCCCATCCAACCTGGCCTTGAACGCTGCCAGGGACAGGGCAGCCACATTAATTTTATTTAAATTAGCATAAATTTGAGACTAGTAGCAGGAAAGGGACAAAGGCCTTTATGCAAAATCAGAGTTTTCAGATCTGACTTTTCCCTTTTATAAATACACAGTCTCATACCTGACCTGTTGGTTACCAAATAACTAGAACAGCAGTAAAGATGCATCTAGGTAGGGCTTTACTGACATACTCTTCTTAGGACTCAGACAGGAGCATATTCCTTATGCTCCTGAAATTAGCATCCTAATCCTAGCCTTTTTAGGCTATTTTCTAAAACAATTTTGTACCTAGAAAAAAGAAACATGCACAGATATCATGCATTTTTCATGCATAATCTGTTCTGCCTCTCCCTACAGCACTTAACTGTGATGTGAAGGACACTAGGTTGGAAACAGGCAGTTTATACAGTAAGAGGGTCCTCACAGAAAATACCTGTGCTTTTCTGCACTTCACATAGCAATTTCCGTGTAAACAGTGGTTTATGCTTTTCAGCTATTAAATCAAAAGTAATGAAGAAAGGTAATATAGATAACAGCATCATTATCGTTGTGTCATTTTAGCATGAGTAAGAATAGACAAACATTTGATGACCATTAAAACAACAGAATTTGCACATTTGCTTTTTCCATAAAATATTTTGCAATCACTTAACACCAGCATGGGTAACCCTTGCTTTACTAAGCCCCTGTATAAGCTGATCACGTGTGTGTGTTTATTTTAGCAACCACAAGCTGCCTGTGTTTTCTCATAAATCAGTGTGTCCTTCATATTACAACATTCAGAGACACAGTCTTGCTGGGCAGTGGCTGTCCACGGAAAGGAGATATGACAACCCAGAAAATGCCACTTGATGGTAGTGAGAGCTTAACTACCACCACTGAACAACCCAATGGAGCCAGTGAGTGATGAAGCTAAGGAGGCTCATCAGACTTTCACAGGGAGCACTGTGGGTACAGTGCTGCTGAGCCATTTGAGCCAGTCTAGCCAGGGGCAGCCATCTTTTAACTCAGTGGAGAATAAAGGAAAAACTCACTGACCTGGTTCAGGCAGGAAAGCACTTGTCTAAATCTTTGTGTACTTTTGCTTCCTTGCCATGACTGCAACTCAGAAATCCTTGCAGACAGTTACGGAATCAAGCATATGTGCACCACATACACATGTGCACTGGCTGGCTAACTGGCTGCCTGCAATACGATTTGTAGGAGTTACTTATCAATGGATTTACATGTTAGATTATCATATAGAAAAATCAGAGTCAAGTGAGTAGAGGTAATGAGGCATACACACTTGCAACTAAAGCAGCATGCTAGACCAGAAGAGAAAGCGTATAAGCCTTTCCCTCTAACATTTATACCTAATCATCTGTAAATAATGCAGTTTAACTGAATGTTAAACAGAAGTATTCAGCACAGAGTTCTATCAACTGAGCTAAGCAGAGAGCTCGTAGCTTTACAACTGGTAATGAGATGAGGCCAACTGGAAAACCTACATGCAGATTATTTCTGCTAGTGACTGAATGCACAGGCAAAGGATTACTACTGACAAAAAGGGCACATTTATGAACTGGTGATTCGGAGAAAACTCCAGGAACAAACTTGCCAACAAAGTTTTCAAGCTGACAAGCAGGTATTCTTTATTGCAGCGCTGGGAGACACGAGGGATAGCTCCTCCTAATGGGTGTCCCTGTATTGCTACACAAGCCATCCTTTTATAGTCCCTGGGCATGCATACATATTCATGAGGCTACATATGGATTACATCACTTTCCAGAAAGTTCCCCACATGCGTACAGAATTGTGGTGGTGGTCTCTGAGGGTCATTTACTTCTTCCAACAATCTTCATCACTTCTGGCAGCCTTTGAAGCACGCACAGTAGATGCTCATACCAGCTTAATTGGTTCGTTAGCACCAGAGACATAATAATTCTCCTATCCTCATACTTACCAGTTAGTTTAACTGTAGCCCATCCTGGACACCTGCAGTTCCCGGATACTCCATATCCCTGTGTCCTGTTCTTCTAGACTGTTTTTCTTAAAGCTATGTCAACTATAATGATTTATCTTGTACAAGAATTCTCTGTATGCTCTCTAGCTGTAGTCTATTTTTTTTTTCCTGTGTATCATGCACCTCAGTAATTTTCCATTGCTACTGTTACAAAGCCATCAAACTTAACACTACTTAAAACTGATTCTAAAGGTTTATAAATTTCATTTTGTAATTTTGTCCTCCCCCTTGTCTCACTGGTCATGATCCTGCATTCATTTGAATTAATTCCACCATATGGAATAATATCAAAATATGGACAAAATCTCATATTCCTAGTATTCGCTTGTATAGTCACTCAGGTTAATCACCACCACAGGATAATTTTACTCCAGGTACAAAGAGTAGAGTAGAGCAGAGCAGAGTAGAGCAGAATAGAAGGATCTACAGGATCATCTAGTCCACCTACAAGGTTAGCTTTTTCCAATCATCACTCCATCAGAATCTCATTCTTTGGCAACAGTGATTTTATATGATGTGCATTTCTATTACAGAATTTCAGTGTGCTCTACCTGAAACACAAATATGACAAATACGACTTGCAGTATAACAAAAATTACATGAAGGAAGCACACCCCAGCACTAACTCAGCCAGGCTTTGCCACCAGATGCAGCCATTTTCAGCTCACTGGAATACTGTTGCTTTTAAGTCAGGTCTGTAATATTACTTATTGCCTTTATATTGTGTGTCTGAAACTATTTTAGAACTAATTCAGTACTTCTAGTGGATGAAACTGTAGTTTACCTAAAAGTAACAGAATCCATAAAGTTTGGAAAAAGAAAGGAAGAAACACAAATCATGTGTCAGGGAAAACACTCCAATCTGTATTAAACAAGCTGTGACACGCAAATTCCAGTTTCTAATTTAGAAGTCATAAGCTAAAAAATAAATATCTGTTGTAGTCCAAATTCTGCCATATATTTTTTTCTTCTCAAGCAAACTTTCTACCTGCTTAATGGGATTTAGGTTTAATAAGGATTGCAGGAATGGAGCAATACAGAGAATGAAGTAACTTTATATTCACATGTAGGAAAATCTTAGTCTGAAATGCACATTCAGATACATACATATAGAGACACGATTTTAATGCCATGTCAGTTTTACAGAAGTGCAGCTCTCCCGATTTGAGTGGAGTTACCACTAAACTACATCAATAAACACCAGCATGCAACGACACCTGGTAGCTTGGGAGAGATGGGCAGTTCCTCAAGCCAAAGGTGTGCTTCTTTCATCTAGCAGACCAAAATGTTCCATGCTTTTCCAACAGATGACCTTGGTAGATGAAATGTACCCACTGTTTTAAATGAGGCAAAGATTCCTTCTACCTTAGTGAACTTTTACAGCCTGGAGAGAACAAAGAAGGTATGGTTTATTATGACTGCTTTGAGAACCTTCTTCAAAGACCTTCAGGACATAATTTTGGCATCACCAGGAAAAGTGTAACTTCAGAAGGTCTTCTTTCATCCATAGGTCTATAGCACAGCCTCAGATCCCTGCTTTTGCTCCCCCCTGCCTCTACCTGAGTTTCAGCCAGCACATGCTGCATTACTTTACCTGCTGATCTGTGAGCAGTCTTGGTAACATAATGCACGCAGAATCAGCGAAGCATGGAGATGTACTCTCTTCTAACCATACCTGAATTTATACAGATGAGTACACACATAGATAATATAATCTAACAGCCCATAAGCTTTTCAGTTGCCTTGCTCTTTCCTACACTTGGTGCTGGCTCACTGGATGTAACAGGATAGTCACATGTGACATGACACAATAAAACTACAAAACAAACAGAAAGCAGAGAAGCTAACAGGACATTTTGCAGAGAAACCCCCACACAAGCCCATCTATTAAGAGCACTGCATTGTTTTAGTGGAGCGCTCATAGAATCATAGAATAGTTAGGGTTGGAAAGGACCTTAAGATCATCAAGTTCCAACCCCCCTGTCATGGGCAGGGACACCTCACACTAAACCATGTCACCCAAGGCTCTGTCCAACCTGGCCTTGAACACCATCAGGGATGGAGCATTCACAACTTCCCTGGGCAACCCATTCCAGTGCCTCACCACCCTTACGGTAAAAAACATCTTCCTTATATCCAATTTAAACTTCCCCTGTTTAGGTTTTAACAAATTACCCCTTGTCCTATCACTACAGTCCCCAGTGAATAGTCCATCCCCAGCATCCCTATAGGTCCCCTTCAGATACTGGAAGGCTGCTATGAGGTCACCATGCAGCCTTCTCTTCTCCAGGCTGCACAGCCCCAACTTTCTCAGCCTGTCTTCATATAGGAGGTGCTCCAGCCCCTGATCATCATCGTGGCCCTCCTCTGGATTGTTCCAACAGATCCATGTCCTTTTTATGTTGAGGACACCAGAACTGCTCACAATACTCCAAGTGAGGTCTCATGAGAGCAGAGTGGAGGGGCAGGATCACCTCCTTCAACCTGCTGGTCACAGTCCTCTTGATGCAGCCCTGGATATGTCTTACAATGGGTGGTAAACCAGGGACAATTAAGTAAAGTGGTACTCTGCAAATACTGAAACAATGACTACAGAGATTATACGCAAGCTATATTTCATTAAATCACTACTGCAGTGTACAAGGAGATGAAGCCTGTTTAAGACCCTCTACCAGGACCTATAATCCTGTTTTATAATTAATTGGAAAACCTGTGGGGGGTCATGCACTTTAGGCAGATCCTGTCCAAACAATCAGGGATTAAGTTCTACCAAAGAAATCTTTCTCAAAACAAACAGAAAGCCATGAGCATACTGACAAGGAGACATAGGCAACACAGGCAGACTCAATGGAAGTGTTAGCAGACTGACCACCTTCATGCAGAACCCTCACAGGTCTGAATCCAAAACACATTTTAATCTGAATTTTATTCTTGTCAGTGACTTACAGTGAGGCACTGCACATCACTTGGCCTATCTCTTGTTTTCTGTCCCTGTCCCTATAAATACACTGTTTTTGTAAAGCCTTTGGAGACCTGTGAAAACAGTTCTTAGGAAAACCTTCTCCATTTGCTATCTCCAGGACACATCACCATCATTTATATAAAGGTTTGGGCCTGAGGGACTTCCATTTTCCTGTGACTGAGTCTCAGCTAACGCATTCAAGTGCCGTGCAGGGTGCCTTGCCTGGTATTAGCCTGGCGGTGACAGCCAGGACCAGAGGAAAGGATGTACCCCTATTAAGGCAGCCCTTTCTTTCAATTTATTGTGGAAACAGGCAGGATGGTATTTTTAACAGAAGACACTTCCTCTGTTGGTTTGGCAAAGCTGAGGTCTGGTGACCTTCCAGGCACAGTGCAAACCCCATCTGTTTCCCTAGGAGAAGAAGGTTATTTAAGCAATGCAGGTGATGACACTTTGTTTGTTTGATTCTTTGGGACAGTTTATTTTGTTGTTACTAAACCGGACCTGTGCAGTCTTTTGTTTTCAAGTAAGTTGTCCATGAAACATTGAAAGTTTAATGAAGCAAAACCCCAGCAACCGCATAAGTGAAACACCCACAACCTGCATCTGTAACTAAGAAAAGCAACCAAAAATATTTATTACATCATTTCCCTTTAGGGAAAAAAAAAAAAAGCAAGCCAAATCACAAATAAATGAGAGCCCATGGGGAAACCTGCCCTCTCCTTCCTCCCTGAAAATGGAGCAATAAACCAAGCATGCCTTTTTTTACTAGGTAAGGGGTAACTGCTTATAATCAAGGCCACGTGTTCTAATTGCAAGGAAACTGGGAGGTCTGTCACATTAGGTGATACTGTCAGCAACCCTTCAGAGGACCATTTTAGTGAACAAAGACAATGGTTTCCTCTGTGGGGCTGAAAATGAAATCAAGAGTAAGGCAAAGCCAGACAGCTTTTAAAACCAAACTGCGAGAGCTACATGTGAGAATGAGATAAACTCCAGCAGAAAACATCCCTAAGTATCCTGGATTCAGTATCTGCAGGACTCATCTCTGTCTCAGACTGCAGAGAAGAGATGTGCAATGCAATATGGAACCTGAAGGTCCAGTGCCTTTGATGTAATGCTGGGAATTTGTTCTTCACTTCAAATAAGCCAGAAAAGCAGTAATCATTTCAAAATGAGCATAAAAATCAGAATATACAAGCATAAAGTGATAGAATTTTAGAATTCAAAACCATTACGGACCTTGGTGCCACACGGCCTCAGTGCAATGCAAAGGACCCAGATATCATGTGAACTTCTTTCAGCTTCCTAAGATATTTCAGGTATCTCTGAGGAATACACAGTCAGAAAATAGCATCAAATATCTGTGGCATGTTGCACTCCATGGAGGAGGAAGTGTAGTAATACTGAAGATACTAATTCCTACAATGTGCACCCTGAAGAGCAAAGATGTTTGTTTCAGAGATGTCAACTGTCTGACACCCTTCCAGCAGCAACAGGTGAGTAAGAGGTATCTGCAGGCTCTTTAGGAGAGTCACTCATCTGGTGCCATTTGAGATGCATTATGGTACCTGAGACATCTCCAGAGGACTGTCAGGTGCCTGGCAGATGCCTGGAAGGCACATGCCCTCCTGCAGCGACAGCTGAAAAGCACAGGGCCTAGAAGACATCAAGTCCACCTATTTCTGTATCTGAGAAATCAAATGAATGATTAACTAGGCCAAAGAAGGTAACTATTAGGTTTTTGGATACTTGAAGAGGGAAGATGCAGATACATCATGTGAACTTGAAGAGAATTTTACTTTGTTGCCCTTAAGCTTAACATAGATGTTCAGTGAAACTTGTCAACAGTTTAGATCACTCTTCACAGGCTTTTTTTTTTTTTTTTTTTTTTAGCATATTGGGGAAAAGTGAGTATTTAGGCTACGCATGGCACTAATGAGGAACATTTTTTCACAACGGAAGTTAGCTTTTCTAGTAATGCACAACATACTTGTGTATCTGGTTAACATTTAAAACAGTTTCTTACACAGACATGACAGCTAAAGTCACGTGAGGGCTGCTACACTGAGTTACACTGCTGCTTCCAGATAGCCACAGAACTTATTTTTAAAGGTATTCTCTCGTCTTTGAACACCACTCCTTGTTCTACAAAAATCTGGTTGTTGTGAAGGCAAGTACCGACAAGATAACACAGGCTTTCATGCACAGTGGCTATATATAGCTTTTAAGCCTATTTCCGAAATCCATCCTGGATTTAAGAGCAGACTGGCAAAGGAACCACATTCGTATTTGCTCAAAAGCCCGGCATTTGCCAAAGTAGCCCTAAGTACAAAAGACCTGATGCACGGCTGGAGCACGTCATGGACATGACATGGCGCCAGGCTCTAGGAGCTTTGCCCACTCATGAGGGTCTCCCCCAGGCACTGCCAGCCCCTTGGTGCAGGGAGACCAACCTCTCAGCAGCACCCATGTGCCTGCCATGGACTGGCAGAGTTTCTGAGCCTCCTCAGAAAGCAGTGCAATATGCATAATACATTCACTTTCAGATTTGATCCAGGCACACAGAATCAAGCTCATGCCCCTGTGAACCTCTCCAGAAATCAGTGTTTGCATACAGCAGGAACAAATTTGATTCCAAGCTTTACTGACAGAAACCCATGTTTTAGAGCCCTCTCAACAGGTCTTTGCAGAACAGCCAGTTTCCTAATGCATTTCTTAGAGTACCGCAGTAATAAGCACAGCAAGAATACTACTCCACCCTTATAACAAAGCTAAACACTTGATCTTTTCGACCAAAGAATGCAGCCACTCACATCCAAAGATAAACAGGATACTGAGGAGCACAGAAGTGTGCCTGAGGCAGCAGGAGCTGATCCTTGAGGATCCAAGGGCCAAGGAACCCCAGCGTATTGCTGTTCCTTTGTGTTCTCCCAAACATTTACTTCAGAAGTTAAACTTAGTTCAGCAGCCTTGACAAACTTCCTGCAAACTGCTCAAGGGATTGAGGTGATGACAGAGGAGGAAAAAGAATGGAAACTGATGTATAAAAGGCAATGAAAACAAGTGATTCTAACGTAGAGAAAATTTAGAAATAAATCCTTAGTGGGTTACATCAATCATTATGCCACTAAAGAAGTGGTGCACATTTCTGCTGCATGCAAATTCTTCTTGCAGAGCTCACAGTATTACCTGAATATCAGCTGCTCATTTTCTACCAGTTAATTAAACATTATTTGCAATTGAGCATACAGGTGAGAAGAAATAAAGTCAGTTTTATTCTTCTTTTTTATAGTTCATTAATCTGCCAAAATGATATCCAGGTATTTTCTTGCATGGTATTCTGTCCCCTAGAAATACTTTCAAAACTGGAACTAAAAAGTACTGAGACCTTTTTAACTCAACAAAAAGCTTGGCAAATTTTGGATATGGTTAGTCCCTACAGCCTGACAGCCTTGGCTTTGCTTCCTGCATTGACTCTCTTTATGACACTTTGTACAAGATATACAATTTGTACGCTTCTCAATGTGGCTTGGTTGGTATTCTCACATACCGCTAAGACTTTGGGGGTGATGAGGAGCAACAGCACCTCAAAGTCAGCCCACAGACTCACTAGAGTATTACACCCCAAGGAAGGCCATTAGCAGATGTGCTCAAGGCCTACACATTATTGCAGTGTTCATAGTCTACATTGCTCCACAAATGTAAATGTAATAGTTAACAGTCTGTGATTACTCAAGTATGCTTGAATGCATTTTCATTTAATATTTTTGCTATGCAGTTTCTGACCAAAAAAGAATGCTTTCTTCTCTATATCATTATTTTCATGACTGTGCTTAATAGTTTAAGAGCCTTACTCCTCAGTAAACAGTGTAGATTTATCTTGGACTTTCAGAGTTGTATAAATTACGAATGTAATACGTGAGGTTCAGTTCCAAAGAACTGGAGAAAAAAAAAGATTAACAGTAGACTTGTCTCTCTCATTTTTTCCCATGATATTCACTTATCAGTTCTGCATGAAGCCAGCAGAAAAAGCCAGTAAGTAGAGATTCAAAAATATCTCACAATGACCAGCACAGCAACACCATGAGGGCGCTTCTGCTGGGTGCTTTTCATCTCTTTGCTAACGGCTTGACTTTCACAGGATGCTTCAAGCTCCACGGACAGGACTAAGAGGTATCAGACTCGAGGTGCCTGTGCTTGGAAAACAATTCTTTCCATCAGCAGTCTGACACACTTCATTTGCAGATAATACTTTATTTTTACATGGTTTGAATTACAAAAAGGTGGTTCTACTCACTGAACGTTCGGATGATGTCACTCGGTGCACTGGCAGGGCTGGATCCATAGGAGTTTGCTGCTCGGACAGCAAACTGATACTTGGTGTTTGGGAGAAGTCCTTTGAGAACCATGGACTCCATCTGGATCTGCTCTCTTATTACCGTCCAATTGCTGTCAAGATCTGGCCTTCAGGGTCAAACAAAGCCAAGATCATAAATAATTAAAGCTATATAAATTAATTGCCTTTAAACTTTCCTGGGAAATTAAAAGAAAACTAATGCTAAATCATTACTGAAATCCCTCACTCTTAAAGGGGCAGACAGCAATTATTACTAAGCTGCAAAGCCTGAGATATCAAAACTATATGCAACACAACCCCAATACTCAGATTTTACTTATAAAGCCAAGGAGGTTTTTTAGAGGACAGCTTGAAAGATCAAGTTCTGTTTTCATGGATTTGGGATTCACAGTTTTCAAATGGAGTTATGTTACCTGCAGTTGCCAATCCCCTATTTGACTGCAAAAATACAGTACTGTGCAATAGAGAGAAAACTTTATTTCTATGAGTTTGTGCTTTAATGCCAATAAGTCCCTTTAAACATATACAAGCATTAGCAGGTTTAGAATCTAACACTGGATCTCTTAGGCAATCGGGCTAATCCAGCCACACTGGAAAATCCGGATCAGAAGTCTTGTCTCCTTATAAAAACAACAAATAAACAAAAAAAAAGAAAAACCCCACAAAACAAATCAGAACTATAATGCCTAAAACCTGGCCTATGTGGTTTTTGCAACAAAATTCCTGTGTCTGCCTTTGGACAATACCTGTTTTACTTCTGATTCATACCGGAAGCCAGCTGCAAATTAATGTTTGCTCTAAGTACCATTTTAATCAATGTGAAATCAATGCAACCATTAACTGGCAGTTTAGTTTCAGATGCTGAAGCAGAGGGACACTGGAAAACAGAATACTTTGAGAGAATATTCTGTTGCTTTCACACCATTTCTACTCTCCCTAAAAGTGGTCTTTTCATATCAAAGAGAGAACTGAATGAGAAAAGGAAAACAAAACCAAACAAAATAGGAATGCAAATGTTAAATCTCAGCCACCCAGATTATTCAGATTGAATATTTTGCCTATGAAAGTAAAATAGGGACAGAAATTACTTTCAAAGAATATTATTCCAGTGCTCTTTTCTAATATGTCCTTGAGATATTTATTACACAAAATAACCTCCAAGTGCTCCCTGAATCTACCAATGTTTACATAGGACTAGCTGCAAATGTCTCCAACTGTCTCCCAGTGAAAATTATAGCACCAGGCAGGCATTTTGTATTTGTTTATTTGCAGCTGGAAGGAAATGCTGAAGGTAATGTATGTTTCCTTTTACCAGCCAATACAAGATCTATTGGTCACTCAGATTTCATTGCTTTGTGCCAGCATGGCAAATGCAGTGATAAAGCAGCAGTTCCCAGCCGGCCAGCTCTTGCGCACAGTGGCACACACAATGCAAATATTTCATTGTCGCTCTAAAAATAAAAATAAAATTAGACAAAAGCATTAGACATAATGACAGCCAAGCAGACCATCTTAAGTCACCCTTCACCACCATTTCCTGGTAGACAGAAGGGCATTTATTTTGGCTACTCTTTCATCTGTTTGCCTTCTCTGAGATTTTGATGCTTGTGCCAAACTGAAAAGGTATAGTGTTTTCCAAATGAAATCTGTTAACATTGCTTCCTTCCACATGCTCGCTCAGTACTGTTTTCAGTTTTCCTGTGCACATCTTTTTTTGGCTGTAATTCCAGTCTAAGGAATTTCTGCTAGCTTAAGAGCTGCCTCACAGCCTCTTTACAACAGACCCTGCTGACGTCTGAGCCCAAATGGAAATGACAAAGGGACCCAAAGGAGGTAGTGCACCCTACTAAAATGCATGAGATAACACAAACCCTAGGCTAGCCTTTGCCTTCACTGACTACCTCTCTCAAGAATTCTCCTTCTGCAGAAGTAAATAATAAAGGAAATGCCTGCAAATGTGTAAGCATCTGCAGCTGAAGGAGAGGGAAAGAGGAAGATTTATCACTTGACCTTTGCTACTTCTCCAGAATGTTCCCTCTGCGAACAAATCGGTACAAGATGGAAAAATGGCAAACAGATGGGGAGAAGCACATAACAAACTCAGCTGATTATTGCATCCAGGGCCAGCTAGCTCCTGCGTTTTCTAAGATGGGATAATATTGTTGAAAACTGTCTCCAATGACACTTTTTTTGCATCAAATTTTAGTTTTGTGTCAACCGTTACACCAGAAGGGCTTATTTCGATGCCACTTTTTCCACCTTCTGCAGCACTTCATTCCCTAGCACGGGTCCCTCTGTCTCTGGACAAGACTTCTCAGGGCTGTTCTTGGTGTTGCATTTGTGTACAGGGAAACCAGGCAACTTCCCTGGGCCTGTTCTACTTTTGAAGTTACAGCTGTACATCCCTAACACAGAAATGCCATGCAGGAAGAATGTGTCCAGTAACAAAATCAGAGGCTTTTTAAGATAATGAACATATGGGTAAAGTCAATGGAACTAGATGGATACAAACCAAGGGCAGAATCCTGCCCCAAATGTACCCAAAACATTTGGATTAATGCTTTACACTGTGTTCTGGGACTGATTTAAGAAAGTGAATCTTTCTGATGAAGAGAGCAACAATTTTATTTTCACTTGAACTTCCTGTTATAATCACCTGGAAATGATTTAACAGAGTGAAGCACCTGCTAGCAATCTGATTTTTATAAGGTTTTTGATTGTTGTTTTGTGCCGTGTTTATATGCAAGTGGCAAATTCATCTCTACAATTTAAAGAAAAACCAATTCCTACAAATAATAAATGTGGTGACAAGTACAGTACATTCTTATTCACTGTGGAAAATACAAATTGTAGAAAATAACATACTGTAGGATATTATTTTTACTAATTGTTTAGTTTTATTGTGATACTTCCTACAAAATACATCAAACAGTATGCCAGGTCAATTCTGAGGAAAGTAAAAGTAGACAATTTGCTAACCTCATTCTTTTCTTAAATATTCTTCTGATGCTGTCTAACATTGTTAAGTACTTCCTCACTGATTTCTACATCTTCCCCTCCTCCTTCTTTGTTAACTACCTCTTCAAGAATTTAACCCTCACAAGCAGTAGGTGAAATGTTGAGACAGGTGCACCTGTTTCATATACGAATCAGGAAAGAATTATTAATGGTATTTTTGCTGAGCATTAGAATGTGCCTCCCTGATCAGATCTGTTGTTTTGGGTTCCTTGTGTATGTTAAGATTAATGTTGAAAACTATTGACTACATCTTTGAACCAAGAAGATGAGAAGAAAGCGACTTAATACTTTTTAGAGGATTTTAGGGGCTGAAACACTTGTGGCTCGTTAGAGGCTTGCCGCCTATAAAAATCTGGATGTTAGTCTCCAAGGTTAGATAATTGGGCAGTCATTCAACTGATTAAAAACTTGAGTATTTGGAGTATTCAAATGAAAATATCCAAGACATTTCTGAGTAACATTTTTTTATAGTATCTTTAGGAAAAACACCCCAACTAGTATGTTTAAGTCTGGAGTCTCACTTTGGAGGCTTTCATAAGAATATCATTTGTCATAAAACATTTCTCAGTACAAACCAACAGACTATTTACACTGAACCTTCAAGCTTCCACAGACCCCATTAACTGTTTTGGGTTTAACATGTTCTTTTACATATTCCCTATGAATTGTGCAGTGAGGAGTGAGACCTACATTCGCCCTCCGGATTTTAAGCATTCAGACAAGTTGGGATTGTGGTCTCCGTAGCATTCTTTTATAGTCAACAGCAGAGCACAGCCTGAGTTAGCCCAGCTCATTCTACAAGTGAAATGCCTGCAACCCTAGTGCCTATAGCAAACTATATAGCCCTGCCTATAGTGAAGGTCTTGAGGGAAACCCATGCAAGTGCCTAAATAAAAGCCCAAATTTAGACCCTTAGCAGAAATGGACTGCAGGTTATCTCTGGTTCTGATTAGATCCTGGTATGTGCAAATAACTGCTGTATTGGATTGCCACGAGGTTTTAATTCCCAATGTGACAGTTGAGCAAATGGAGTTTTTCCCTCCTCTTGGTATCTTAGTGTGGCTTTGCTAGGGTTAAAGTCATAAACTTAGTTCTAAGAGAATGGAAATGATTTTAACAGTGTCAACTTTTAGACATTTGTGCTGCAAAAACTACAGATTTGCATAAGAATATTATTAATTTTGCAAAAGCAGAGGATAGTATTGTATTCATTTGACATAAGGGGACGGTTCAAAATTTACTTGCACCGTTCAGTTTTGGTTTTACATTGGTTTAATTAACAGTTTTAACTCATGTTAATACATTTTACAGTAATTAAAAATATATGCAGAAAAAGACAATGAAGCTTAAAGTAAAATCTTTACCTCTAGCTACCATTAGGACTTACGGCTCATTGAAATTTCTCCAAATATATAATCAAGCTTCCAAGTCTAAGAGAGCATAATCCCAAAATTAACAAATACACTTCAGCTTAGCTTTAAACCTCAAACTAAACAGTGTAATCAAAACATTGTGCTGTTAGCAAATTCTTTCCCGAAGTCTAAAACCAACAAAACACTGACATTTCAATTACTCGCATCTTTCCACTTAAACAGTAAAGGCAGCTTTCCACTCCCTGGCAGAACAAAAGCATTCAAGGGTGAACTTCCAATGCATCAGATGGACAGATGGTGCCCACTTCTTCTTCCATTAGCAGGCTCCTGATGCTACGAAAATGTGTACAAAACCTGCAGGCTTCATTTCCCAGCAAAAGCAGAGAGGCAACAGAAGGGAATGAGACCCCAGCAAAATCCCTTTCCCATCCACCAAGAAAACAAAACAGAAGAGTCAGGAAGAAAATAAAAAGGCTCACGTAAGATCTGTGTTCAAAAAATAGATATTGGAGACATTTCATGGTAATAATACAACAGAGTTTACATAATGGCCATAATGCATCTTCAGCCCTCATGTTCTGTCTCCCAGTGCAATGCACATTGGATGGCTTCCCACTAAACATGGGGCATTTCAATTCAAACACAAACAGTACACTTTCAGCCTGGAAATTCTTTTAATTAGATTAATATTTTCTAGGTTGTAACCATAATTTGAGCACTGAAAACTAATCGTTGTCTGTTTTAACAACAATTCTTTTTAAAAACTGAATGTCTTTTTCTAAAGAACTTTTTTTTGACCTTTACAGCTCGGAGTAGTTTAAGATGAAATTCTCCCTTCTCACCCAGAAACCTCAAGTAAAACCTGTCATCATGTTCACTCAAAGGATTAAACTACCAGAGGTTGAATTCTGCATTTACTGTAAGGGTAAACAAAAGGGCAAGAAAATGAAAATAAACAGTTTTGTATGCAGATATTAGCTTACACAAGCATATGAATTGTCGGGTATGAAGAGTTGTTTGTGCAGGTAGACAAAACCACTTCCTTCTAACCGTTCACATGCACCTTAGAAAAGCAACTTGATTGTCAGCTTTTCACAGTTCAGTTCTATTACTGAAAATTTTAGAGAGTTCAATATAAAGGAAAAAAAAAAAAACAAACCAAATCCCAAACACCAACACCCCACTTCCTCCAAAAAAAATCTAAACAGAAAGGCCAACATTTCATGTAAACTAGATTAGCGTTATGATAACAAAGCAAGTCTGCGTCCTGCAAGCTCAAGACCCAGAAGACTTGTGTCAGGTAAAAATACCCAATATACTGAATTCACAGTCTTGAGATTATTTCCTACTGCAGCCCAGGGTGCTCCTGCTCAGAAGAACTGCTCTGGCACACCTATTTTTCTCAGCACGGTTCAATAGTGTTTGATGACAGGACAAACCCAAAACTTCACTTGCCCAGGTCATTATTAGAGGGAATAGATCAAATTAGACGTTATTTACTTCAATCAGAAGGTACAACTTACTGGGATTTTATATAAAAAAATAGATTATTTCTCATTTTATCTTTAAATTTTCACAGTAATTTAACACTTAGGAAAACTAAGTGTACTAGATAAAGTAAGTAAATAAAGCATGAGAAGAATATATATGTGGGTTAACAGTGAAATTTTGGTAAAGAGAAAATAAAATCCTGTATTGCACAAACACTGAAATTCAGACTTCACTGGCAAACTTGCCTGATAAACTCCACCATGTAGTACTGGATGGGAGAACTTCCTTCGCTTCCAGGCTTCCAGGATAATGCAACTTCTGAATCAGAAACTACCACGATCTGGGGCTGATGGGGTGGTGCAGGAGGCATGCACTTATCTAAGACAGAAGAAATGCAAAAGAACAGGATTAGAGAAGCAGATGGGCTAATACACAAAGACCCAAACCCCACAGACTTGGGAATCAAATTCATAGACTGCTCTCCTCACCTGCTGCCCCTCTAAAACCCCACATTTGTGGAAAAATATTACAATACTGTACACAACAGAGATTTAGGTGCAGTGGCCTGCTGTGTTACAGACATGCCCTGACAGTTTTGCAACAGAAAGCCACGCGCACAGCATTACCTTGGGATAAGGTTGTCACATCTCTGGGCATGCTGGGTCGTCCTTTTCCCGCCCAGCCATATGCTCCAACGCTAACACGGTGCAGTGTGCCTGGCTTTAGATCACCGATAACAACTTCCTACCAGATTCAAAAGAAAACCAGACAAAAACGTTGTGAAAGCTCTTCCATGTAACTGGGGATGGCGCTGTGAAGTGGAATTCAGGGATCTTACATGGTATTTTCCATGCAACCTCCTAGGAGGATTGTTTCAACCTCAGCTCAGAAGCAACAAACACAAACCGCACCACATGTTTCCTCTCAAGCTGCAGCTTTGCCCCTGGGGAATACACAGGGATGACCTGGACCCATTTCTCAGCATAACTCAGAATTTGCCTTCACTGTCCAGCGTTTTGACTGGTGAAGTCAAAGTCACATACTATTCCCTCCCTTGAGCCAATTTCTGGCATTCAGTATCAGTCTGGTGCATTTTCTTGTTGGTTTGTTTTTCTTTTAAATCCAGAGACTGCAGAAGCTCCTGAGAACGAAGCAAGTTGATGCAGTGTGAACTGATGATCTTTAATTTCTCACGGAGCAGAAACCAGTCCCATCACTTCTCGCAATTTTCCTAGCCCAGCTATCGGCTTGACCTGAAGCAAGCGTTTCCCTTGTTTGTCCTTCTGCCACAAACTCAGAAAAATTAACCCACAGACAGTAACCTCCATCTGAAGAGCTTCTGCTGCTGAATACTCTTTAAAGAACCTACTCAAATCACCCCAAAATTAGAAAATGTCACCAAAAAATAAAATTTTATCACTGGCTGGTACATACAACATGAATCAACTTAAGGCAGTCAGATCTGGACTTTAACGGAGCATATGTGGACGTGTATAGAAATTCAGCATTCTTTACCTGCAACCTATCTGCAGAGAGATGTAAATCCCACATTTACAAATTTTGACAGCATATGCATGTAAACAGAAATACCAGGTTCTACACCACAGTCTGTTTTGGTGTGGAAAAAGCACTTACAAAAACTGGTTTTCCGAGAATTTTTCTTTTGTTTTTCATTCTTTGATATTGATAATGTTGTTCACAGTGCATGTAAAAATGCAGAAATCTCCTTTCTCTTAATGCTGGAACAGACTTTAAATCTGCATTACCAGATGCAGTAAAATAGTAAACAATCCCAAAATTCTATTAACTCCTGGATTTCCTTCTGATGGTCTTTTTGACAAACTTTCCTTCTGTGCTCTTTGGAGAACTTCTATTATTATCACAACATTCTTTAGCAACACCCTGTCATCTGTCATTTATCTGCAGTTTTGGCACTCAGTCACTAACTTCCTATGAACATGGCCCACCTGATCATTATCCTGCTTTTCCATCGTTTGCACTTGATCACAGAATCATAGGATCATGGAATAGTTAGAGTTGGAAAGGACCTAAAGATAATCTAGGTTCAACCCCCCTGCCATGGGCAGGGACACCTCACACTAAACCATGTCACCCAAGGCTCTGTCCAACCCAGCCTTGAGCACCGCCAGGGATGGAGCATTCACAGCTTCCCTGGGCAACCTATTCCAGTGCCTCAACACCCTCACAGTAAAGAACTTCTTTCTCATATCTAACCTGAACTTCCCCTGTTTTAAGTTTTAACCCATCACCCCTTGTCCTATCACTACAGTTGCTAATGAAGAGGCCCTCCCCAGCATCCCTACAGCCTCCCTTCAGATACTGGAAGGCTGCTATGAGGTCTCCACACAGCCTTCTCTTCTCCAGGCTGAACAGCCTCAACTTTCTCAGCCTATCTTCATATGGGAGGTGCTCCAGTCCCCTGATCATCCTCACGGCCCTCCTCTGGACTTGCTCCAACAATTCCATGTCCTTTTTATGTTGAGGACACCAGAACTGCACACAATACTCCAAGTGAGGTCTCACGAGAGCAGAGTGGAGGGGCAGGATCACCTCCTTCAACCTGCTGGTCACTCTCCTTTTGATGCAGCACAGGATACGGCTGGCTTTATGAGCTGCTAGTACACACTGTTGGCTCATGTTAAGTTTCTCATCAACAAACACCCCCAAGTCCTTCTCCGCAGGGCTGCTCTGAATCTCTTCTCTGCCCAGCCTGTAGCTGTGCCTAGGATTGCTCCGACCCAGGTGCAGGACCTTGCACTTGGCATGGTTAAACTTCATGAGGTTGACATCAGCCCACCTCACAAGCGTGTAAAGGTCCCTCTGCATGGCATTCCTTCCCTCCAGCATATCAACCGAACCACACAGCTTGGTGTCATCGGCAAACTTGCTGAGGGCACACTCAATCCCACTGTCCATGTCCGTGACAAAGATGTTAAACAAGACCGGTCCCAAAACCAATCCCTGAGGGACACCACTCGTTACTGGTCTCCAGCTGGACATTGAGCCATTGACCACAACTCTTTGTGCGTGGCCATCCAGCCAGTTCTTTATCCACCGAGTGGTCCATCCATCAAATTGATGTCTCTCCAATTTAGAGACAAGGATGCCGTGTGGGACAGTGTCAAACACTTTACACAAGTCCGGGTAATGACATCAACTGCTCTACCGCCGTCCATCAGTTCTGTAGCCCCATCATAGAAGGCCACCAAATTGGTCAGGCAAGATTTCCCCTTAGTGAAGCCATGCTGGTTGTCACCAACCACCTTGTTGTTTTTCATGTGCTTTAGCATGACTTCCAGGAGAATCTGCTCCAAGATTTTGCCAGGCACAGAGGTGAGACTGACTGGTCCATAGTTCACCGGGTCATCCATTTTCCCCTTCTTGAAAATGGGGCTATATTTCCCTTTTTCAGTTATCGGGAACTTCACCTGACTGCCATGATTTTTCAAATATGATGGCCAGTGGCTTAGCAACTTCTTTTGCCAGCTCCTTCAGGACCCACAGATGGATTTCATCAGGTCCCATGGACTTGTGAATGTTCAGATTTTTAAGATGGTCTCAAACGAGATCCTCTCCTACAGTGGGCCCAAGGTCTTCATTCTCACAGTTCCTGCATCTTCCTTCCAGGTTTTGTGTGATGTGGTCAGAGCCTTTGCCAATGAATACTGAGACAAAGAAGTCCTCAAGAACCTCAGCCTTCTCCAATTCCAGGGTAGCCAGTCCTCCTGATTGCTTCCGTAGGGGGCCTGCGTTGTCCCTAGTCTGTCATTTATTTGCTTCGTACCTATAGAATCCCTTCCTCTCCTCTTTCATATCCCTAGCCAAGTTTAATTCTAACTGGGCCTTAGCTTTCCTAACCTGGTTCCTAGCTTCCCTAGCTTCCCTGCTGGAATGATTTGGATTCATCTGAGAGAGATGATAATAATGCTGGAAAAGTGTTCAGAGAGAGACAGGAAGGAGACTCACACCAAAAGATTTATCATTGTTTATTGGTCTTTCAGCCTCATATAGCTGAAGTGACTGAGATCTTTCCAAACGTGATCTGAAAAGAGAGTTGCTGAAAACCCATAACCTCCTCCCAATGACCATACTGATGACCCTGATCCTGCCATTCCACCTGCCATACCTATGCCGTACATACTGTCATGCCATTCCACCTATGACACACATACTGTCCACCTGTATCTAAACTGTGTGCATTTGTTCCTGCCAACATCCCTCTTTACTGCATTCATTCTTATGAGAAAAAAAAAAAAACTAAAAAAATCCTTCATTATCTGTCTTACTGCTTTCATATTGCTCAGTAACTTGGCCTCTGCAGAGAGTGGGATACTGTGGTACTTACCTCCTATTATTACCTCTGGACTTAAGTCTTACAAAAAACTAAACAGAACAAATGTCATTGACTGCAAGGCCAATCAAGATCAAAGTCATTCAATATGGATACCCTCAAAACCTCAGTAAAGTGCTCTCTTGCCTTATACGCATGGCTGTCTCTTTATTCTGGCAATGTC
This sequence comes from Neopsephotus bourkii, assembly GCF_033783945.1. NCBI lineage: Eukaryota > Metazoa > Chordata > Aves > Psittaciformes > Psittacidae > Neopsephotus > Neopsephotus bourkii. The sequence continues at coordinate 291,697 of NW_026901510.1, read as the reverse complement.
CTCTCCACAAACATAGTTGTTGAACATACAGAGATTACTTTTTTAAATCAAGTACCTTCTAATCTAGGATCAAGACATTAGTGAATAAGTAAAGATTCAGGACACCATCAAGTTACCCTAACCTGTGGCAATTTCAGTGAATACCCATCTCACACCAGAACACTTTCAAATGAGATTCTAAAGAAGAAACACATTTCCACATACTCCATCTCCCAAGAACCTGGAAATACCTATTTCATGTCCTTTTTTCTTTTTTGCTGTATTTAGGAGAAGGGTCATAAACTCAAGTTTTCTCCACTGCAGAAGAGACACAGTGTCCACACAAATAAGCGATTTAGGTAGTATGTGGAAGAGTTAGATGCCCATCATTTTTGTAGTCTTCCTCTCCATTCAGATTGCCTCTAGATTTTGAAGTGTGATACCTCAATCTGGACATTACATTGCCAATGAGGCTTTACTAAGCACCAATCTCACTTTCTTGTTTTACACCACATTCTTGCTAAAACCCTTTCATTCTAATCTCGCATTCTTGACTGGAGGGAAGCAATGTGATGCCTTTTCTGGAGTACAGTAGTTAGGTGAATGTAGAAACTGTAATCCCTCCTTGCCCTGCCACACAGTTTGCCCTCCCTCCAGTGTGCTGAAGCTGCTTGAGAGGCTGAGCAGTAAGCTGCCTCACAGAAACCAGGATCACAAATAATTTTCCAAAGAAAACCTGTTTTCTGATTTGCTTTGTTTTAATAAAAAAATCCCCAAACCTCAGACCCTGGATTACAGAACAACTACAGAAAACGAGCTTGGTTTAATGACACTTGATTTCCTCACAATTCCTTCCCTGTACTACAGGTCTCAGCTGGTCATTCCTCATTTTGTACTGGTGTGTGTTGTGATTTGATAAGGACCAATACTGCTCTCCATAGTTCTGTGCCTGACCTAAGACCTCTCACCTTCAAAGTCAACTATTTTTTATTGTTTGTTCTTAGGTTTTTTCTTTCATTTTTTTTAATTATTTTATATTTGTGCTCAACTTCTCGAATATTATGTCCAGTAGAACGACTGCCTTGTTAAATTATACTGCATCTGTTCTTCTCCTGGATGTTCTCACTTTTATGTTCTCTATTTTAAGGTGATATAATACAGCTATAACATATTATCCACTTTGCTAATGCACAGGCCCAGGCAGACACACACAGAAACAGTTGATGCAGTTCAGCTCTTGCTATGACAGACTTGCACAGTCCAGGGAAGCCTCTGAGAAAGTAGAGGGATCATACCCAGCACTGTAAGAGGAGGCTTAGTGATGGAAACATGAATTACGCAGACTTAACCACAAAACAATTGCAGATTTCTGTTGAGTTTGGTATGAATATAACAGAAAGCATTTCAGTGAGAACACCACTTCCTGAGGATTAATGACAGCTGGGACCTGATTAATCTCAGTCAGTCATACTTCTCCACAAGTAGCCTTCGGAAGTGTTATTTTTATCAAGCAGAAGAATAGGGCCCAGCGTGGAACCTCAACTCTGAAATGCCATAATCCAGACTCAGCTCAACTAGGATTGAACCAGATAGTCCTGGTTCAAGCCATCAGCCTCCTACAGTCCAAGCAAACTTCCCATAATTCAGACCATGAAAGCTGTGCAAGATCCACCAACTTCATGGGATTACTCTACTTCTAGAACAGCTTTCAGAAAATACAAGTTTACAGGATGCAGTTGATGTTAGGGATTTTTGTTAAACACTGAAACTTCTGCCCTTACCCTACACAAACCTGAATACCTCCTGCTTGCTTCCGCCATCATGATAAACCCAACCCGTTGACTGTTCATAGGAAGCAGATTGGACTGAGCGCAGGACTGGAAATAATTAATCTGAATAATTCACCATCTGCAAAGCCATTAAGAGGGCTGGTATTTCTTTCAAACTTGTTTTATACTAGCTGTTAGTCTCCCACTCCCTCCTGGGCTTTGCGTGGCTGGCCTCTTGCCATGCTCCTCTTCCTTGCTTTTAGCTGGACTGGCTCAGGTTTTCCCTTCTCAGTCTCCTGGCTCAGGATTTTCCCTCTCTGCCTCCTCTCCCACTGACTTTTGTTCTTCCCTATCACTCTCTCTCTACTACCCAACTGTCCCTGTTCCCTGAAGTCCTCACTGCCTGGGTATAGATCACTTTTTACAAAATTTCTTCCAGCAAGCCAACATATCCATAAATACTTGTCTGAGAGAGAAGTTTATCCATTGCTAAAAAGAGAGCTGCCGTACCTACACGTGTTCACCTCCTTCACCTCTGGATTTTGTGCTTTAGCTACTACATTTCCCAATTTTGACTTGAAAAGTTCCTGTATGAGTGCTAAGTAGAACCAACATCTACCATTTACTTTTGGGTGTGAATATGGGGAAAGAGCAGGTCAAGAATGTTCAATTTAATTTTAAATCACAGCTGTGACCAAGGTTCACATGAAGTAATACTTACAAAAATTGCTTGTCCTTCAAGCTGACCCTGGGAAAAAGCAAAATAGGGCTTGTTAATGAAGTAGTATACCAAAAAGTGTTGGCAAAACCACATAAATAACAGGTCAGGGGATTAAAACAAAGCCAATGCTGCAGCATGTAATAGTCTATGTGGCTGTTATTCATCCACATGAGTGCTGGGATACAGACTCCATTCTCCGAGTGAGTAAGAATTACTGCTGTCAGGATAAAGATAAAAAAAAACAATGTGCTGTTTGATCTTTGCTGGCACTACTAGTAAGAATGGGATTTGGGGGTGAAAAAAACAATGAGTGAGGAATACAGAGATAAAGATCAGAAGAGGGAAGATAATGCATAAAGAAAGAATATCTCATGGCAACAATATTTTTTAATTCGCCATGATCCCAGAAACCTGAAGGAGTCAGAACTGACAGCCAGAGTGACAGAAAACTGCAGGAAATCGGAGCATCCCCCTCACCCACACTTCTCACAGTGAAGGTTTCTCAGCACTGCCCAGCAGGCATCATGTAATATCAGTGAACGCATTTCATTGAACTTCATGTGGGGAGACTGCAGAAAGCAGGGTGAGGAAATAAAGAGAATGAAGATGAGCAGAAGAAAAAGGAGAGAAAAAAAAATGACTTGGGAAGGATCACCAAATAAAGATTGGAAAGCCTGCAATGCCCCTTTGTGCACACATAAGCCTTTGATTCCTGTGCTGCTAACACTGCTGTCTCGCGGACAGACTGCCCTTTGCAGAGCACACTGTGAAAGTGCTCCCATCACAGCAACACTCCTTTGCTCTTTGCCCAAGCAGGGGCTGGAAAACCTCTGTTCCTGCCTTGCTGAACTCAAAGAGCAACTTCTCTGCACTAAGTAAACACCAGCATGTTTTGAGAATACACTTTTAAAGCAGACAGTCTTAGAACCATCCAGAAGCACAGAGGAATTGCTGTCATGCCAGCACCAATTGCCCAGCTCTGCAGCAGAAGACGACAGGCAGTGTTCATTCACAAATGGAAAAGGAAGAGAAACTTGATGAGAAAAAGGGAAGGGTGAAAGAGAAGGGGACAGTGAAATAAAGCAAAGTAAGAATGCAAAGGAGAGATAAAAGGAAAAAAAAAAGAAACAAAGGAAAGAGAAAAAATGAGAAGCAAGGAGGAAAAGTAGTGTTTACAAGAGCAAAAAACTCAGAAGTTGAGGGAATCTTCTAGGAGATGGACTTGCAAAAGTGCAACTAAAATAGCACTATTAAACTGCTTTTCATAAGGCCACAGTGGCATACAGAGACAAAAAAAAACGCACTGAAAATGCTGTGTCTCCTTTACTTAGCACACTTACTTCTGTCAGTGCAATACACATACACTGATATTGTAACTCTGTGCAGTCATGCAATTCCACTTCCATGTGTAGAAGTGCACAGAAAATGCATATTCTAAATTAAAAGATCTATCTTTATAGATGCCAGAGGTCAGTAGTAGGAAGACGTAAGCAAGTTCCAATAGTTTTACATGATAAATTAGACTACAAGGAAGAAAAGTGTATCACAGTAACTGGATTAGAGGAAAATAATTGTGATTTCCTTTTGCTTGATACCCAGAGCAGATCAGGGGCTTGGATCCTCAGCATAATTCACAAACCAGCAATACACAGACGGTTGTAAGTTCCCACTTGCAAGCACCACTCCAGTGCTCTTACTGTTGATGAAAAGGAATACTCACCATGCTAAGCATATCCAAACTCAGGGGAACATCATGTGAGAGCTGTTTAACTGCTTTGTCATCTTCAACTTCTGTGTAAAAGACCTTGGAAAGAAGCAAGTCAAGAAAGAACAGTCAAGCCAGTTAAAGCAAAAACTCAATACTTCACAATTACCTAAAAACAACTGCATTGTTATGACGTTGCATGCAGCATTTAAGCCCATGTTCCCATACCTTTTCAAATGCATAAAAAGCTAATGCCCTTTAACACTCCATTCATATTTGACAGAAGTTGTCAGTATGACCAAAGAACACCATCTTAAGGTGTGTATTTTAAACTGACATGAAACACAACCTAGCTTTTAGGGCAGCCTGGAACTGACAACTTTAATTGTGCATCAGATTGGACAGACTGGTCATACTGGACAGCTGAAGATTTGTGGGACTGATCAGCACAAGTTAGGCATTTTACTTCATGTAAGGAAGATACTGACATTACATGATTATGTTATTATAAAAACTGCTGTTATCATAAATGTCTCTTTGTGGCTGTTGTTGTGTACTGAAGCCTAATAAGCCAGTGGAAGTCTGTTATTTTATCCACAGAGACCCTGCTATGACTGGGGGTCAAAAGCTAACACAAGGTGAAGATAGTTTGGGTACAACATTGTCAGTACTGTTTGTCACTGATTTTATTATCATGCCACACAGAAGCTCAAGGCTTATAAATAAACTGGGCTTGGATGCTTCATCTACGACATTAAACACTATTTATGATTTATGGCTATAAAGTATTGCAACTGTTTGAAAAATATCATGATCTGTAGAACAGCAACTGCATCTCTGTTTTGACACAAAAGAATGGACCCAACTACACAAAGAGCCTGACTGAGGCAAATTCTGGCTACAGCAAATTTTTCTCAGTGTCCTAGACTACAAGCACTTATGTAATGATAAAAACAACCCTGCAGCTGGACTGCATTAGTGTCATTTACAAGGCCATTGGATAAAGTGATATGTGTTCCAGAAATACCCGTGGCATGGGATTTTCTCTTTCTTCTAGCATACATTAATGATAAAGGTAGTCAATAGTTTTCTGCATCCCACCCTTTAATGTAAAACTAAATTCTGAATTATTTTTTTTTCTGCAAATTTCAACTCCTTACAGAGAAAATGCTAACAAAACCAACTGCTATTTGTTTACCATTGCAGGGGAAAACAACGAATTCTAGTTGATACCCCACATCTTTCGTGCTTATTCCCCACTAACAAACTTCCACTGTGGGGCTAAGTTTCATTGCTATGGAACACTTCTGGAAGCAATATCTAATAAAAATGAATTCAGACTAACACTCACTGTTTTTCTGCTTGCACACTAAACACAGTACCCAGTTTAGGCTAGCCGCTCTGTTGTGCCCAATAGGCAGAAGGCAAAGTGGCAGAGGCCTGGAGTGGGTCAGAGCCTCCCTTGTAAAATTGCTGGGTAAACCAGGAAAATCACTCAACTTCTTTGAGGGGAAATTAACCACTGAACTAGAGGTGAATAAAAGTCCCTTTTGATATTTAGGGCTGTGGCTGGCCTTTCATGGATGCTATGCAGTACATTATCTATTGGGGAAGAGAAACCATGAAACTCTCCTTCCCTTCTACCTGCTGCAAGTCTGGGGAGGTGTAAAGGTGTTGTTTGGAAAAGCTATTCCTGTTAAAGCAATTCTCAGCCTGGAAGTACACGCCAAGGGATCTGAACGGCCCTGAAATCGCCACACATCTCCCTTTGCTTGCACAGCATGGTATCGACCTGCTCTGCTCTATTTACTGCCTTGGCTGAAGAGTACACTAAGATCCTTGCATGAAAATCACAACAGAAAAAGCAATCTACATCCACTGCAAGCCCTTAACACCCAACCCAAATTCCCATCATGACTTGTTTTTAAAACATGAACCACTTGTTTCTTAAAATTACAGCTCAATCCATTCAAGCCCAATATCCTGTGACTACTTTCTGGCCAGTAGTGCTATTTGTTACAAGAATAGGCTTTCTGCTTGCTTGAAGCCATGTAGGGTTCTGCAATCCTCTACTAGCAGCATAGAGGACCACTTACCGTATATCCCGTAATGGTGCTCGCATGCTGCTTTGGCATCCTCCATTGCACGCTGAATGCTGTGCAGTTCAGTGAATCCAGCAGTATATCAAGAGGAGGCCCCAGCATATCTGCTCATAACAAAATTACAGTGTATGAGATGCTTTAGGATGTAAAACTGCTGCTTTATCCACCTGGCAGGTACAGAAGAATAGACCCGTGCTGCCCTCATCCCAAACTGTCAACTGTAGCCCACTACTCAGTTTTGACGTGGATGCACCTTTCCCTCTGCACCACTGCCTTCCAAGGCACTGGTAGGATACCTAGAGAGACGGGGCAAAGGGGGAGAACCCCCTCGGCAAGCAGATGTCGATCAGCTCAGGACACCACACAGACACCTTCAGTCTCTCCTCATCCTCTCCCCCAGGCTTCACGTATGACACCAACATCCTTGCATAAAGAAAACCAAACCAAATTCAAAACATGCCTCCTCTTCAGCCGGTTTCTACTTTGGCACAGGCCAAGTGACCCCCTTCATGGCCCACTGAGAGGCTTCCTGATCACCACCAGCCTCTGCAACCTCAATTTCCTCACAACAGATATGGATGGAAAGGGCAACGATTTAAGGAAGAAGCAAGATCATCCTGATGTGAAGGGCCCTTCAGCCCCCACCCGCCTCTCTTCAGATGCAGGCTACATGAATGGGATCTCGTCATCATGCATTCAGTGCTGCCACAATCAACCCCATCTCTCACCAGCTACAGTGGGAGGAGGGTGCTTTCAATATGGCTGTACCTGTGCCACAGCACCTATCCATCTCCTTCTCTCCACACAGTACAGGTTGGTGTTTCAGTACAATGGCTAACACAATATTGAAAAAAAAAAAACAAAAAAAAACAAAACAAAAAAAAAAAAAAAACACAACAAAAAAATGCTGGAGAAGAAGGAAACCCTGAGCTCCACATCTCTGGTAACATGTTAGAAACTGCATTCTAACTACAGTTGGAGAAAGGGCAGGCAGAGGAGCAATTCTACTCTGTAATTTCAGCAAGATTTTTAACATAACTTCTCCAAACCACCATCATCAATGCTGTTGAAATCAAACGCACCTAACAAATGACTGTAATAGAGAACTGATTCAGACACTGAAAAGATGCTGTAAACTCTCCAGGACCCAAAGACAGGGACATCCACACACCTATAGTGCTTGCACAGACTGTGGCACAGATTCAGCATCCTAGGATAGTCTCCCAGGAAGGGTCTGGAGTATAGCACAGCTCACAAACCATGTCCATATGCCAGTATGGACATGTTTCAGTAAGGATAGGGGTTCAGCCATACGTATGAGAACCAGACTATGCCATACTACTTGCTCTCTCGACCTTCACTCATTTGCTTTATTAGCACAGACTTAGTCACATGGATCAAAGACATGATGAAAGTTCATGTTTTGGCAGGAGACTTGCCAGGCTGGTCAAGGCAGCTTTACACTAGATTTGTTGGAGGAAGGGGGCACTGATCCATTCCAAGACTACCAGTCAGTTGCCAGTGCTTGTAATGAATCCTCAGGGTGATGCAGAGCTACTTCAGCCGCTCCGGTCAATGAGTAGGCTTCATTCAGAGCTTGGCTCAGATGCCTCTATACAAACTCCTATGGTATGGGGAATAAACAAGAGACCCTACTTGGAGTACTGTCTGCAATTCTGGTGTCCTCAACATAAGAAGGACATGGAACTGCTGGAGCAAGTCCAGAGGAGGGCCACGAGGATGCTCAGGGGGCTGGAGCACCTCCTGTATGAAGGCAGGTTGAGAAAGTTGGGGCTGTTCAGCCTGGAGAAGAGAAGCTGTGTGGAGACCTCATAGCAGCCTGCCAGTATCTGAAGGGGGCTTACAAGGATGAGGGAGAGGGGCTCTTCATCAGGGACTGTAGCGATAGGGAATGGGTTCAAACTAAAACACAGGAAGTTCAGGTTGGACATAAGGAGTAAGTTCTTTACTGTAAGGATACTGAGGCACTGGAACAGGTTGCCCAAAGAAGCGACAAATGCTCCATCCCTGGCAGTGTTCAAGGTCAGGTCTGACAGAGCCTTGGGAGACACAGTCTAGTGTGAGGCATCCCTGTCTGCAGCAGGGGGATTGGAGGTAGATAATCTTAAGGCCTTTTCCAACCCTAACTATTCTATGATTCTCTGATTCTGTGATACTATCCTTGCTTGGCCCTGGGGCTCTGAGCACAGCAGAGTACTACCTCTCATGCTTACCTTCTGCCCTGCACTCAGCAGTAGCTGAACCATGCACCATCATGCACTACCTGCTACCAAAAGGAAAGGAAGGAAGAGTACCCAGGGCTGGAGTATCATTGTCTAGTTAAGGAGCATTTCACATTCAGACAACATCTTTCTGATCTTCACAACACCCAGTGAGCCGGATTAGTATTAGATCTGCATCAGTAGTAAAAGAAAAAGAATACTGCCTAACCATTCACTCTTAGCACGTTTGTATTATCCTCATTATTACTTTTTAGGGAGGCTCTATGAGACAAGTTTGCTGGGAGGCACAGTTGGAGAAGTAAAAAATTTTAACAAGGAATAACAAATATTCATATAAGGCAGGCTTCAAATTGGTATTCTGAATGCACCAAAGGCCAGTAAAATCATTTACAGAAAGTATTTGGTGAATAATTTGGCACAACAAATAAATTTGAAAATAAAAACACAATCCATGTGCAGACTATCTGTAAACAGAGAGGCAACATCTGTTTAATAAGGAGCCACACCATGAATTATTCACCCAGCCCTGCTAAACAGTACTATCTCCAGTTTACAGATGATGAAAAAGGCACAGAGAGCCAAATACTGACCTCAGTTACACTGGCATACATAAATTGTCAGTGGAGGAGTAAATGCAAACTTAAGCCAGGGAAAATAAAAGAGCTGGAGAGATCCATATTTCTATATTGTTTAATTCTCCATAGAAGTAAGGGAATTCCCCAAACAGAACAAAGGCAGTGGTAGGAGGTGTGCTTGGGGACGAGGCGTAAACACCAACAGCACCTAGCACTGTTTTTGCAAGCAGCCCCAGATGATGCTCAGCATCAAATGATGGTGTGGAGTGTGCAGGATCTAGTGTCACCATACCACTGGATCCTGCCCTCCCCATGACAAAACTATCCAACAAGTAGGCATGGGCACTCACCCTGTCAGTCACTGTGCTGCCTCCTCATTAAACCACGAGCCAAGAGGAAAAGGAAAAGCTAGGGCAGCAGAGTTATTTCTTGGGAAGGATAGAGGGCAGAGAGGAGCACCTCATGCAGTGCAGTGGTCCCTACAGTCCTCTACTGGCATCAAACCTGACCTTGTAGCTTGCCGATGTGCATCTGGGGATTCAGAGTTGCTTCTGGATGCCAGAGTCCAGATTTCACACAACCCAGCAGGAAGTAAAAAAACTATCCATTTTTGGACTGAACTTTCCCTTCACAACCATGACAAAGTGACCGTGTGATCTGACAGAAGCAATGTTTATGCCGCTGAGATGCAGGAGATGTCATGGCTTTGAAACAGTCATGTTGCAACGCAGTATCAAAGCTGTCTGTCAGCTGATCACAACCGTTCCAATACATATCACTGTTTATGAACAAATTATTTGGGGATAAATGTGTGCTTGAGGTATTTTGCAAGATTTTACAGAACATCATGTATTAGGCACTCTAAAAATGGACATTAAAACTGGTCTAAACATTTACATCTTTAAATCAAAGGTCATGTTTAGAATATAAAGACTAAAAATAGCTTTCAAGGGTAAAACTCTATGGATATTTGTAGTTCATCCTACAAATCAGGTCAGAAATATATCTCTTTTACAAAATTCAGTATGAAATTTCTGTTTATCTGATGCATAGTACAAAACCACAATGGAGCCTGCTCCCCTCTGCAGCCTGCTGGATGGCAACCCGCAAGCTACTAAGGTCTGCATCAGTGGTGATGCCACCTGCAAATGTCTTCTGCAGTGAAGGAGAGTTCTGCATGGAGATTAGCTCTGACCAAAAAGAACAAGGAACCAGTCTATATAAAAATAAAATTGAACACACTTTGCACAAAGTCATTCTTCTTTCTGGCCCTAATGGGCCAGAAAGCCTGATATTGTCCAAAACACTTTGATGAAACTGGTAATGGAAGCATGCAAAGAAGCCGTTAATCAAGGAGGTGCACTTTCAACACGAGTATGCATTGTAAAAGTATCTGTAATACAGGAAGTTAATGAGGATTTGACTGTAGATAAGCAATGTTGATCTGACAACATTGTATTTACCTTTCTGCTTAAAGCTGTTTTGTTTCTTGTTTATAGATCTGCTTGATTTTATACTTCTCAAAAATATGCAAAAACTGCTAAACCAGCAAAGAAGTCACCAAACAAGCTCTCCAGATGAGCTGAAGAATACATAAGCCCTCTCCCTAAGATGGAGTTAATTTTACCATTTGAAATAATTAACATCATTTGAATTTTTGCTTCACAAAAGCCACTCAAATTAAAAATTGTTAAAAAAACTTATCCTATTGATAAAAGTGTCATTTCCATTGCAGCTCCACCATTACATAAAACAGCCTCTGCCCATGAAGTAAATACCCACAGGCTACCATTAGGGTGGCCATAGGCAAAGTGCCTCCTGGGAACAGTCCCCAGCCTCAGCCAGTTAATTGTGTATCAGCACCTCAGGATGCTCCTTGAACTGAATCTGCCAGCAGCAGTGTCATTTCCGTGCCTACCTTTGTGATTTTCAGAAGAGTTAGCATGGGTACCCAATGACAGCACCATCCACTGCTTCCAGCCTTACCATGCCGGCCTCATGTAGCTAAGGAGCAACCGCTTCAGATTGGTGCTTTCCTCCAGCAATTTAAAGAGAATAGCCCATGCACACACAGACAAGTTACTCCATCCTCCCAGTCATAAAATGACCTCAAAATCTTACTACAGTGATGAACAGTTATGCGAAAAACTCAGCTTCAAAACAAATACATTTCTTATGTTCACAAGCTTCACATCTTAAGTGCTTTGGAGGAGTTGGATAAAGTTCATCACAGCTGGTAATGTTATTTTAGAGAAAAATTCAAAATTTATTGAAACATTAGATTAAAACAATACTGACTGAAAATGATATTTTTTAAAATATTCATTAATTATCTGAAAATATTTGGGTTGGAAAATTTTCTTTTGGAATTTTATTTTGCATTTCACTTTCTCTTTCCTCTTTAGATATTTATGTTGTTTCAAGGCATGCAGGTAGTCACAGGTACTTACAGGTCCTAAAATGATACAAAAATAATTGTCTAATACGATTCACATGCAGTAATATTGCAATTTATTTAAGGGAAAATGGTTGTTTCATTTAATCTTTACTAGTTTATGGTTTGGAAAATTAAAAAAAAATATTCAACATATTCTGTACTACTATTAATGGTAGAGTACAGGCCAACAAAATGAGATAACCATTTCATTATTCTATTTTTTTAATCTCTGTGGGTAACAGCTAAGAGGTACTGACTGAAGGATTCCTTATTTTCCACGTCAATGTGTCTCTTATTTCTATTCGGTGAAACAAGAGAAATTTGTTGACAAAATGCCAGCTGCCTACAATAAATCTGGAGAGGGACTTTTTACAAGGGCATATATGAATAGGACAAGGGGTAATGGTTTTAAACTGACAGAGGGGAGATATAGATAAGACATTAGGAAGAAATTCTTTACTCCTGGTGGTAAGGCACTGGCACAGGTTGTCCAGAGAACTTGTGAATGCTCCATTCCTGGCAGCATTCAAGACCAGGCTGGATTGGCTTTGATCCATCTGGTCTAGTGGAAGGTGTCCCTGTCCATGGCAAGGAGTTGGATGAGCTTTAAGGTTCCTTTCAACCCAAACACTGCCTATGAGTCTATAGAATCACAGAATCACAGAATCCTAGAATGACTCTATGAATACAAATAGCAATAAAAACCCATATGAAAGAAAATTCAAATTAATTCTAAATGGAAGTTTTCAGAATAAAACTTTTTCCATAAAGAGAAATACTTTTTGATCAGTTTCAAACGTCATTTATTTCAGTCCATTAAGTCATAAGAAAAAAGTTTTATTGAAATAGCATTTTATCATTCAAAAACCTGTTTTCTAGAAAGAAAACCACTCCTAGAAGCGGAACAAAATAAATTGTGGCACATTCACTCTCTCACTGAAATATTGGTGAAATTCTAATTTCTAAAACAATAAATAGCAATAGGGTTTTCTCGTGTTTCCCTTCTTTTTACAGACAGACTGAGGTTACGCAAACACTACAGTGGAACAAAGACAGCACGATGTTCTGGAAAAGGTCAGGAAACTCTAAATGAAAAAAATGTGCCATCTTTTAATCTCTTTGAAGCATTTTCCAGCTCTCATTGGCGAGCAGAAGTACGCAAGAAAGCAAGAATCTCCCAACCACACAAACTGCAAAGGATGATGACTTGAAACTGGAAAATCTCAGCCATTTTCTCCTGTTCCTGCACCCTGAGTAGCAACAACAGCATGGAAAACAAAAGAACAGAGAAAGCTTGACAGTTGCTGCTCTGAGGGAATCAACTACCAGTTCTAGTGCACTAGATTCTGATAAAAAGAAATCAACTGGATCACTTGCATGCTACCACAGTGAGCACTGGTGCAGAGCTGCAGATAGTATAGCCCTGTTGAGGCACCACAGTTTTGACCCAGACCATGGTGTACAAACTTTTGGAGTGACTAACCTGAGCTCAGTTTAGTGTTTTAAAAATATTGTAATAAACACAATGGGAAAAAAAGCCCTCAACATTGTAATAATAGCAGGCTAGGAGCCACATGATATTTTCTTGATGCAGTATATAGCATCTGTTATCTGCCCAGGTACATCTGAGGTGACAGTCATAGGGTTATTTATAGCCCAAGGAAGAGGAATGAAGGAGGCAAAGCTCAGAACTTAAGCTACAGTGCAGCACACCGAATCCCGTTAAAAACAAGCAGCCACAATGTCAGTGGCGACTTTATTGTGGCTTTTCCTGTGTTGCCATGACCCTGCAGATTGTAGAACAGAAGGACAGAGGTGGGATGCCCTCTTCCCCTCCCTGCATTCCTCACCGGAGCAAGGCTCTGCTTCCAGGAAAGCTCTGATGCTGCAGGGAGAATATAGACAGCAGGGGAGCCCTGCACAGCACATAGTGACTCCCAGGTGTGGGAAGGAGAAGCAAAAGTTGACTTTTTTAATTATTTTTTTTTAAGAGCTGGATAATGAAAAAACTCTTCTAGCTGTTCACGGTTATGCACTGGAACCTCTTTTGGGGAATTCCTGGCACTGAAGATTATTAAAAGCAAGGAACACCATTATCTCTGAGCAAAGGTCTAGTTTACACCTGTCCTGCCTTTGTCAAGAGGGACAGCCAGGGCAATCTCTCAATAAATCTTACAGGTTTGTGTTTTTAACAATTACTGAACAGAGGCCAGTCTGACTAACACAAGCACACACTCACATGTGCTGTATCTGCATCTGAGGTAAGGTGGTGAGATACTTCTTGTAATGGAAGCACTTTCCACTTTCAGCATAAATGCAGTATAGGGGCCCATAAAAAGCCCCACTAAGACATTCCACTTGCATCATCTCAGGTGTATTCCTGGAAGCCTAATTCAAAATCTAGTGCTCTCACTCATAAAACTAGACTTGTGCTTCTGCTGTTGAAGCCCCAGTGCTGGGTGTTGGCTGTCCTCATTCCTGATGCCTCTGCAGAGTGGTAACCATGTCCCTGTTCCTGGAGATGAGGCAGCACTGGGGATCATCTCTCCCTGCTCCAGCCTGCAGGCTGCTTGGATACAAAGCTCAACATCTTTCCTGTCATGGGATTTCCTGGCTGGGCAGGGATCTGCCTTATCCCCGAGGCTGTGTCCAGCAGCCACTGGGCTGCTGCTAGCCCTGCCTGTTGTCAGAGCCCTGTGTGCCCTGCTGCTGCCTGCATCCTCATCAGCTACTTCACCAGTTTTCAAATAACTGTCTCTGAGGTGTAACTTAGGTGTGGTGTTACAAAGTAGCTGAAATCAAGCTATGGCATGATACCTTAATAATCAGTAGGATGGGCTAGGTAAGAACAAGCATGCCAATAGCATCCCCTGGCATCTCCTCTGACCCTATTCCACCCCCATGACTTTCTATACTGGGACTACATTGGGAACAGCAATCAACTAAAAAGCCACTCAGCTGACGGGCACCAGTAGGTTTGCATATGTTGCCCCGGTGAGACAGACCCAGTGAGCCGCAAAGGAAACGGCACCCAAGGAACACTGTGTCATCCAGGTTGCAGCTTCATCCTACTGAGCAAACAGAACAGCCCACAGCCAGTGGCAAGGGCAAGTTCTCACAATCCTCCATCGCTCTTCCTCCAGGCACTTCACCTTCCCACCCCAGGGCTTCTCCCTCCCCTTTTGCACTGATTTGGGTGGCATCTAAGAGAATTCAACTCACTTTCACCAGAAAAAAAAATAAAAAAATAAAAACAGGCTGTTCTCTTTTCTCTTGTGGCCCATGCATTTGAGGTGCTATGAATGACAAATATCAGAGGAGCTCCAGAAAACGTGGCACTCCAAACACTACTGGAAGCAGGGAAACATTAACAAAGTTGCCCCCTAAGTCTTAGGCATTGTTGATGAAAATAAACTCTACAAAGCAGGCTATTACTCTTCTGAAATGAAATTACAAAAATAAGGATAAAAGTCAGCCTGCTACATTTTCTGAGCATTTGTAACGTAAGTATAATACATAAAAGAACCACATATGAGAGACTGTGTTTATTATAAAAAAACAGCTCCATTACATAGATAAAAGATACATATAAATAAAAAGGCCAGACAAACTGTAGAAATGTCAAATAAATATCTCTAAAATTTATTTTTCCATCAATCAATATCAGTTAAAGGTGGTTTTTCACGTGTTCACTAGCCAAAGCTTATTACCTTCAATGGGAACCATGGCAAAATTGTTCATGCTACTTGAAAAATGTTCTTGATGTGTCTTAATCTCTTTGCTTTATCTACTACAAATTTCTCTCTGATACACAATACAAAGCAGCTCTTGAAGAAATAGCTTATTTGTTATAAGAAACGAAATTCAAGGCAAGCTTCTGCAAAAGGAGTCAGATAGAAAAACCGAGCAATTATGGACACATACACATAAAGATTAAAGAATAACGAGAACAAAGATAACCATGTGACAAACAATAAATGTGGAGGGTGTGGATAAGACATACAGCATCTTGGGTTCCCACAATCCCTACAAGTCCTGAGGAATTGTTTTGAAGCTCATTCTTGGTGGACACAAACAATCTGGTCATGCCCTAGAGAGTACCACAAAAATAAAGACATGGGTTGGTTATCCCTGAGGTTATGGCACGGGCCTCATACATCTACACCAAATGGTAGCAACCTTTCACTGAACATCTTTGTACAGATCACTGCTAAAGCAAACGCATGCTTATCCGTAGAAAGCAGAGCAGTTCATGCAGCTGGTGTTTTCAGTCCATGACAGAATGGAGGACAGCTCAAAAGAAGCTAAACACAGGATATCAGACAGACATTTTCAAGACATACTTACAACAGCCTGCAAAAACACAGAGAACGCGAGGCTGGAAGGCAGCTCTGGAGATCATCTAGTCCAAAATCCTGCTCAGAGGAGGCCCAACCATAGCAAATCTCTCAGGACTTTGCATAACGGGTTTTTAATATCTCCAAGGATGGAGACTCCACAACTCCTCTGAGCAAATGCTCAGTCACCCTCACAATAAAGTATTTTTTTTTCTAATGTTTAAATGGAATTTCCTGTTTTTAGTTTGTGTCTACTGCCTCCAGTCTTGTCACAGGGCACCACTGAGAAGAACCCAGCTCAATCTTCATTACTTACCCCATGAGATATTTACATACAACAAGAAGATACTCCCAAGCCTTTTAGTCTCCAGGCTGAATGGTTTCTTTCAGTCCCTCCCCATACCAGCAATGCTCCAGTCCTTTAATCACCTTTGTGGCTCACTGCTAGACTCGTTCCAATGTGTCCCTGTCTTCTCTTGTACTGGGCAGACCAGAACTGGACCGAGTACTGCAGATTTCCCTCACCACTGCACAGCAGTGAGGAAGAGCCATGTCCCTTGACCTGTTGGCAACATTCCTAACACAGGGCAGGGTGCTGCTGAACTGTGGCAAGGACACAAGGGCTGCTACCGCCCGGAAACCCTAACCTGACTGGAGAAAGCAGTTCAATTGCAACTGTAATTTTATTAAAGGCTGCTGAAGGCCAGGTCAGGGAAGAAATCTGGCATCATCTCAAGGAGCAGGAAATTCTTATCCAACTCAGTTCATCCATAACAAACAGAATAATTTCACTACCTTCTGCAGTCAGCAAGTCTCTCCATTCACCAGCAGTATCAGTAAAAACTACAAAGGAAATTCTTTGTCTCTACTAAGTGGCTGGAGTACACATGCTTTTTAAACCTGAATCCCTGCACTAATTTTGTACGGGACATGGCTGTGTATCCAAACAGACAGCAACAAGCGGTGGGATGTGAAATCTGGGAGAACGACTGTGAGGGACAAAACCTTTATTGTTCAAGAGACAATGAGACATGGAATATGTGTCAGCATGAAGACCAGATCCATAGGGAAACAAACACAAATGGCCTAGACACAGTTGTGATGTCCACAAAGCTAACATCTAATACTCTCTAGTCCTCTCAAAGCATTCACTGCTCCACTGGCACATTGGCTTCTGCAGCCTGCAGAATATAACCCTTTGGCCTCAACCCTTGCCAGTGCTGCCGCACCGTGCAAGCTGTGCCCTTCTCTTGGCATCAGCTGGTTCAAATGGGTTGCTCTTTTCCCCTTTCTGTCCATTTCAGGTTCTGCCCAGCTCCCTGTCCAGAAGTGACTGAAAGAACCCCTTATATTCTGCAGTTCTCTTCCTCCATCCTCTCTCATGATCACTTTGCCCTATGGCTTCACAGAGGTTTGAATGGCTTGAACATTCTCATCTAAGTCTTTTAGCACATATATAGAAAGAGCTGGAATTCTTGACTGCATCATAGCATAGCACTGCCATTAAGACAGCTCAATTAAGATGAGAACAATAGCAACCTGCACTAAACAGGTCCATGTATGAACTGGAACATCATGAAATGGGAGTGGGAACTAACATTTGTCTCTGTGTATGGCTGGAGTACCAGCTGCAATGTCACCATGTCTGTAAATAGTTGTCTTCATAAAAAGACTGCTTATTTTTAGAAACATGTTGCCTTCTCCTGTGATTATCTAGAAAGCAGAATATGAAATAGAGCTCACATTCTGTTCCAAGCAACAAATTCTGGCTTCTGCTATCTCTAATTAAACCACAAAAGTTTTGGTCCAAGGCACTTACTTTCCAAGATTTGCAGTTTGACAGGTTTTGTTCATCTGTTTTTTTCCTAAAATGATCTTCCCGTTGAAATTTCTTACGCATGAAAGAATTTCACTTGGGTGAAATTCTCTATAATCCTTGTCCTTAGGATTTTTTTAGAAGGTTTTTGAGCTCAGCAACACAAAGCCAGTCTTGGTTTTAAACTTTGTACGTGCAATAATGCCTCTGACACATTAGAAGAATTGGAATGATTTCTGTATTTGAAAGCAGCCTCCTGAACATTCACAAGATGCTCATTTCCCTCATTTTAGAAAGACAGTTCAAATTGAAAGTTCCAAATATACACAGGTGTTGATATTTGACTGTACCATCATTTTCACAGGTGCCAGCAGCTTTAAATGACTTTAAAAACCAAAAGAAGTGTTAAGAATAATCTGGTCTTCGACTCTTCCAGTCTCAGATATCTTTCTGCGTGAGTTACACCAGCGCGACTATCCTCTGAGGACACAGGGAAACTCAGAACTGCTTGGTGTCTGCTTCTTATGTGAATTGCTGTTAATGTGACTGCTATCTGCACTGTTATTCAAAAAGTGTTTATTAACTATAAGGCTAACATATATAAGTGGAAAAGCACCCTATCATCATTTGGTGGCATACCCAGAAAGCCAGGTGCAGAATTACGTTAGCACCAGCACATGGTTTACCTCCTCTACTTCCAAAAATTATCCAGAGTAACTTTCAGCAATGCTCAAATAAGATATTTTCAAGAAAACAAAGCCAGTGAATTTTGACTGTTCAAGTATATTGCAACAAGTCACTAACTTGATTTCTTTAACGGCCCCATAGATGTCCTTTTCCTTTTGAATAAAAGCCTCCCTAGCTCAATACTGTGTGAACTCTCCTTTCATTGAAGGCCAGTATCCCAAAGAGTCTTCCTCATGAGTTATTCTTACTCCTGCTCTCAGTAGAAGTACTGGTATGAACTTTCTGTATTTCACGCTACAGACCACTCACTTGCAGACTTTATGGATCATCACACACTGTATCATTATAAAGATTTGAGTTAGTTACCTGCTTGTGATGGATCTTTCCCCCTAAGCCTCCAATTTTCAGTGGCTTACGCCCTTCTGAAGCAGTTACTTTCAAAGATGAATTTGGCTGTGCTTGTTCTCACCTTAGTAACTCTGTAAAGTCTAAAAAAATAATGTTCATCTTTTGCTGTGGTCTGGATGTTCTCGTTACATATATTACAAAAAACTAATTTAGTTTTCATGTGTAAGCATCTTTATTAAAGTAAAAAATAAATCAAATCTTGCCTGTTCTTACCCAAAAGTATTTCTTTTTCATTGGAATTAAAGATGACAAACAGGTTTTGTGCTTTGTTTTGTTTGTGTTTGTTGGGTTTTTTTTCCAGACAGATCATTTGTTTGCATAGAAAACTATGAGGAAATTTTATTCAAGATCACATAGCTAATACAGACCCCATGTGTGCCTGTGGTTTGGAAAGTCTTCTGTTATATCATCACAAACCACCATTGCACGTTCCCTGATAAACATTGCACCCAATGGTACACTCTTTTATAGTGAACTAATAAAATCTGCAAAGACTTTTGGATGGTAATTTACTCAGATTACAGGCATTTTTGATATATTTTAATAACCTTTAAATATGAGAAAACCTTTCTATAACCATTTTAGCGTTTCACTTCATTGCATCAGAAAAGCTGTGAAAAGGTCCTATCAGTCCTGCTTTGAGTCTCCATCATGAAGCAGCAATATCAGTCATCCTTTATTTATTATTATGTTCAGTAGGACCACATTAAAGGGATATAAGCAGAATCAGGCATAAGGTTGAATCCCAATACAAGCATGATCTGAGGACTGATAAGCTCTCAAGTATGCTTTCAGCTGCCTGATGAGTTTGTGGGGCACTGAAGAGATGCCATCCACTGAAATTTTATGTTTTATGACAGCAGAGTACTCTCCTGCTCCTTAGGATGTCTTTTGGGTGACAGACACTACAAATCCCTACCAATAAGTCTAAGAAGGTGAATCTGATCTTTGGATGTGCACACTCCTAACAAACTGTACACAGTGCTGTGCCGTGTCTAGTCCAGTGTCACTGTGTATCTACTGGAGAAGATACAAGGCATGATCTAAGATATGGAGGCATTCACTCACCTATTATTACTAAAGAAATGGGCTAAAATAGGGGTACACTTGTTCTGAGCACCCTAAAGAAGTCCTGTTACTGTCTAACATGTCTTGATTGGAAAAGGACAAAAGCACACAACCATTGTAACCCCACTTTGAAAACTGAAAATCTGGCCTGGGAAGGACTGGTAAACCCTCAAAGCAAATCTGTGACAGCCTCAGAACAAAAAGATTTCCAAAGGCTCACTCTAGTGCCTTAACTCCAGAACAACCTTTCTTCTCCAAAGCATCACTGGAAACCCCTGTATCTGGTATAGATATATTCCACCAATTTTTTAAAATGCCTTGGCTAGTTTTACCTTTCTGAACACTGGTGGAAGTCTCTCTAGTTTTAGAGGTCACATTGGCAAATGGTGCTCAAGTAAAACATTCACCAAAAGTTTCTTTTTACAGAAGAAGACAGCAATTTCAGGATAGAAAGCAACACATTTTGCTGAAAGTAAGACTAAGCAATGTCAGAAAACATGCTACAAAATGAGTGATTAACAGTGCCATGCTAAGTAACATGCTCAAGTGAAATCAGTGCATTCTCATTGCTGCCCAGAGGGTTTTAGGGGAATGCTCATTCCTGAATAAGGTGGTGATGGGATTGATGAAAGCTGGCAGGAGTTACCAAAGTACAGATCCCAGAGGTAGTAGAGCAGGTCCAATCAAAATGAAAATGTCACACAGTGTTGTGACACAACTTACACCCTAAATGCAATAAACAGCAAATACATATATAATCTGTGCTTGATTGATTTTACTGTCATTGGATACATAGAACAGTGTAGTCTGATAGTCCCAGCTTTGGCATATGTCTGAAACAATAAAAGAATGATATTATTCTTCCCCCATATAAATTATTCACATCTTTTTTATTAGTTTTAGCTCACAGATGTGCACTGTCTCTGCCAGCTCTGCTGCCCTTGTATTAGGAATCATTCAGATTCAGACTCATTCCTTTCCTCAGACACCTCACATTCAGCAGCAGATCAACCTCACCCCTGCAAGCCTTCCATGTGGGGTTTATTTATGACAGTAAATTACAACTCATGCTACTGTTGCTCCAAAAATACTCATTTTTAAAAACTCAAGATAAGCACCTTCTTTCCCAAAGACTACTACATTTTCCGTATCTGCAGACCTGATTTTCAAGGTATTTTGACACCTAAATAGGACTAGACTTTCAAAAGCATTCCATATCCAGGAGCTCTTACTACATAGCCAGATTTTCTAAAGAATTTAAGTATCACAGTGCCAAGTTCTTTGGGAAAAAAAGTCATTTACTGTAGTGCTGACCAGGGATATGGGACCTTTCAAAAATCTGGCCCTGATATTGAGTGCTACACTCTTGTAAAGTCTTCAGACTCTAACCAGTCCGATTCCTTCAGCATTTACACACAAAGCCAGTGATGTCTACTTTTCTGGACATCTGGGAAATAAATACAGTACAACCCAATTCTTTATTTATATTAGTTGGCAAGCATAATAATAATAATAATAAAGGTTTCCTAGGCATCAGGTACGAATATTTTATTTTCTCTGTGCAGACCAACTCAACAGTTTTAATATTCTACAGGGCACTGGAACTTGATGCTGTTACTAAGAAAGTAACAATGCAATAGCGTGCAACAAGTTCATGCCATGAACGTACATGGGAAATTAACTAAGTGGTCGGATCTTTGCCCTCTAATTCTCTAACATCACAGAACCATTAAAATTCAATTATTATTATGTTTATATTAGTAGCAGTATTACACACATGGGGCTCGGCTTAGACTTTCCAGCCTTCAATCAAGTGACTGAAACTTGAAGCAGTGAAAACATGCATCTTTGCAGAAGGCTAAAGCAAGAAAATAATGTGAAAGCAGCAGAACGACTGCCAGCTTCTGAGAGTACAAGATGTAGAGAATCCCAGCCTAATCTGTTCCCAACTACGCTATTCATCACACGGTGTCTAAGGATTTGTTTTAAGCCCTTCCCAAAATGTCTGTCATCCCATTTCCTTGTTGCCAGCAAATGTATCATGTAACTGTAAATAAATGTTCAAATGAGTTTAGCAGTCATCAGGATGTTTCAAATTTGAGCACAACAGCTTTTTCCCCTGAAGTTTAATTTAAGAAGCTGCATTTGTGGCCATTTAACCCTGTATTTTATTTTTTACTTTGCAAACAGCTTTCTCGCTCTACTTATTTCCTGGGATTGCAAAATTGATCTTTGTAAGCTGAGCCCTGAACAAGAAAACCTTGGAAAAAGGAAGATGCATTTGACTTTTTTCTTTTGACCAACAGGACCTCCCAGTCAGATTCTGGTATCGAAGCTGAACTGTTTTTATCACTTATCACTTCTTTCTTGATATAACCTCTTGTTTTCACCTTAGTTACAATTCCTGTGCAAGTCTCAATTCTATAACTATTAAAAGGGCAAAGTGAAGGGGGGGGACGACAAATCTTAAAGAACTTTTAATAATGTTATTTCTTCTTCACCCGTTGCTTTTGGATGTGTGAGTAAATAATAGTTTCTTTTCGCTTTTAACTGCCCAGCGTGTGATACTCTGCAGAACAAGGCAAATGCTGTATGAGCTACCTGGAACTATACCTGTTCCCAGTGTTTTGACAGCAACATTTTACAGTAGGGACCCAGTCATGAGATTCTCAGAAGCCCACATACCAAGAGCCCTTGGCACAGTGCAGATGGATTTCAAATCATAAATGGCTGCACACAAACTGTCTGGGAAACTTCCCTCTTCAAAGCCTGATGCAAGTGGATTTTCAAATGTTTCCACAGATTCTGAAAAACTTGTTCCCATATAAATCTTATACAGCAAAAGAAGTAGAAAAAGAACAACTGAATAAGGCAGTGAACCTGAAATAACATCAGTTACTAAAAAAAACCCAAAATAGTATAAACCATGTAGCTAATAAAAGGTAAACACAATATTAGTGTATTAATTCATCTCCTCCACACTACAAAAAAAAAAAAAAACCAAAAACTTGTTTCCAAGCTTTAAACTGCTTTAATTTAATGCATGGGAATACATTTCATCTAGATTTGACATTCTGCTCTGATTAGGGGAAACAAGTACACCAGTATGTAGAGGAATATTTACAAATATCTATACATTTCCATCCCAAACTTCACATATATAGTATTTTAACATGAACTACAGATTGTCTCATTCACAACTACAGTCTACCTAATTTCCTCAAGTACATAATAGTAGCTATTATGACAACCAAGGATCATGGAACTAGATCCTTAAGAGACAAGGTCAGACCAGTAAAATTAGCCATCTGTCCAGTAAGGGCTTTAAGCTCAGGCTGTATTTAAGTATTAAGTTTCCAACTGTACAGGTTTTTGGTTTTTTTTTTTTTTTTTGCTTGTAAGATCAAAAGAATGCACAGCACTGATTCTAAAAAGCAGCAATACAAATCTTGCAGCACTGTGAAATATTTACAAAATGGGTCTGAAGCTGCAAACACTGTGAGCTGAGGCAGAATTTACTAAACTTGTTATATGTTTTCCATTGATCTGATCACAGTGAACTCGGAGGTGAAGACTCCAGGATAGTCCCAGTGTCTGTTGATAGTCTTGGGCATCAC
This sequence comes from Neopsephotus bourkii, assembly GCF_033783945.1. Taxonomy (NCBI): domain Eukaryota; kingdom Metazoa; phylum Chordata; class Aves; order Psittaciformes; family Psittacidae; genus Neopsephotus; species Neopsephotus bourkii. Next base: position 268,233 of record NW_026901510.1, on the reverse strand, counting down.
TATTTCCTTTTAGAGCCACAATTTTTCAAGTACGCAGAACGCCAAACTTCGCCACACACTGTGCCGATCTCATTGTTCATATTTTACCTTACTGCTTCACACACTGCAGGTTGCAGAGGCTGTGAAAGCTGCTCAGAGTCCAGATTTTTAACTTTCAACCACTAAGGACCACATACTACCACCTTGGTCAAGGTGCAAAGCCCTGTGACAGCCGTGGGAACTCTCCCACAGATCACAGGTAGCACTCAGCCAGAAGCAGAACTCGGACCACCCCACATCATGCCTGGTACACAGTAAGGTCATTTTTTTCTTATTAAATTATTGCTTCCCTAACCATTTTTCTTTCACATTTACTACTCTAGGTATTGCGTTACTGGCTACCGCACACACAAATGTGACAGCAAAAGCACAGCCCTGACGACAAGAAACCTCTGACCGGCACAGAGGTTCACCTGGCTCCTAACTGAGCTCACGCAGCACATGGAGCATGGGCTTCAGGGAAATAAAAAAAATTAAAAAAAAAAAAAAAAAAGGATAAAAATTTTGCCAATCCCTTCCGCAGTAGCGGCAGTCGGGTCCTGATCTGTAACTTGGGTGAACCCACCGGCACGGGTGTTAAATTCCGGGGAAAATGGATCGTTCGCTGGTTCTGCAACTTCACCGCTTTCAGTGGCACATCCCCTGCCACTGCCTGGGCAACCTCTCTCACCCCCGGACCAGGGGGACAAAGCAGGGGCTGCAGGGAAGGGCAGCGAGACGCGCTCGCCCCGCCGGCGGGACCCACTGCGGGCTGGGTGCGCCCGGAGCTCACGGGCGAGCTCATCTCACACACGATCGGACCCACCGCTGCCCGCGGCGACGCCAGTTCTAAAAGGACGCGAAACTTCGCTGGGTGCAAGCGCGGTGCAGGAAGAGGGCATCTCCCACCCTGCACCGCCAGCCGCCCTACCTTGCCGACGGGGGATGCTCCTCCGCGGCACCGCCGCTGACCCGAGGCACGAAGCCAGGAGCAGCAGAGAGGCGAGGCAGCGGCAGCGGTAGCGGTGGCGGCAGCGGCCCGGCACCTCCATGTGCGCCGCGTTGTCCCGCCGGCGCCCGAGCTGGGAGCTGGGGCCGGCGCGGAGAGGAGCGGAGCGGAGGGGCTTCCTCCCGCAACGGGCAGGGTAGGAGCGGGAAGGCAGCGAAAAGGGAGGGAAGAGAAGGGGGGAGGAGGCTGGGTCCGGCCCTTTGATGGGATTACCGCCTCGGCGGCGCTGGGCACAGCGAGGCACCTCCCCCCGGCGCTCCGCGGCCCCAGCCCTGCGCTGACTGGGTGCCGGAGCGTCCCTTGCGCGGTGCTCCCTGGTCAGGCCGGCCTTGCCCGCGGGGTGGACAGCCGGGATACCCACAGCAGCGCGGGGCGGGGTGTCACCCCTTCCTCATCAGTGACACCCTGCCCATTCCTGCCTGCTCCCCGCCCAGGGGCTGGCCTCGGGTCCCTTTCGTTCTGCGGGACCCCAGCCGGCGCATCGTCTCGCCGGGGCATGGACATTGACACTGGGATTCACAGTTTCTTCCTTTTTTTTCCCCTAACTTCCTGAAAGGGACGGAGCTGAAGTGAAGACAAGTACTAAGGCAAAGGAGAAGCTAGGGAGAGGATTTTGCGAGGAAGTTGTTGCTGAGTTAAGAAGATAAATTAAGTCTAATCCCCCCATATGGAGGCTGAGACCTATCCAGCCACTCAGTCTAATATAGAAACCCCTGCGAAGATTAGAGGTGATGGGGAGGGCTAGGAGAGGAAGACGGGGAAGCTGCAGAGCTTGAGGATCTCATGAAAAACCAGGAAAAGATGAGCAACAAGGAGCCCAAAGCATCCCTTCAGAGCAATATAGCATTGGTGGGAAGGCCAAATCTCTCTGGTTCAGCATCCTATTTTAGGAGTTTAATAGAGGAGGGTTCAAGAAACTCCGTATTAGGCAGATGTGGGATTATCTGCCCTCTGCTTTAGGTCTCATTCTAATCTTGGTTAGTTGGAGGTAAATCCTGAAATACCAGAGTTGTTGTGTCTTGAGTGTTTGTGTGGGCTTTGTTTTGGAAATGAGCTTCATTTGTTTGTTTGGTTGTTCACTTTGATAATGTTGAGTGGGTTTGATGTCCATATAAATTATGTGTGTTTATGCAGCCCCTTTTTGAATCTTAGTAACTTTATAACTCTCCTATTCTATTCAGTGAGTTCCAGGCTGTAATTTTATGGTGCTTGGGGAAAAAAAGGCAGAAGGAGATCAGAAGAAAAGCTGTTTCTCTGTGGGAACAATGCTGAGACAGGAAAATAAGGAAAGCTGTACCATTTGGGGGTGCAAGAGGAGACAAGAAAATGGTGATAAAGTCCTTTTGGACATATCAGAGGAAGGGATTTGGAAGCCATATTCCATATAAGCTCTGCAAGTACCTCAGGAAGAAACTGGAGGGGGAAATCAAATTCCTAAGAGGAGATGGTGGAGAAGACAGCCCTTGTGTCCCTCAGGGACACAGCAAAGAGACAGAAACCTGATCTCCTCAGAAAGGGCAGCATGTGAATTTTAGAGTAATCCCCACCAGGAGAGCATGCTCAAGGCTGCAGGAGCTAGAGATGAGGAGTAGTTCTGTTAGCGTACTTGGGATGCCAGTGGTGTCTCTGTCACACCCTTATCAGCCTGCCTTTGAATAGCTGGAGGAATGGTGTGCGTGTGGGAGAAGTGCAGGACCCATGAGAGGAATTCCTGGTAGGGTCAAGGACTGTGGTGCAGTGTGGAACTGCAATTCATAAGGCACAGAATGAACTCTGGACTCCGCATTTGCCCACAGGACACACAGACTGCTCACTCATTTGTAAAAGATGTCAGAAAGATGATTGCCAGCGATTGAGAAAAGCTCCAAACAATTCAGTTGTTATGTGTACATTGTACTGTCATGCACGTTGTTCACCAGTGGTTGTATACGCCTGTTGATAAGGACTGAGACACAATCTTTTGGAAGTCCGTAAGTCTAGCAGTGGTGGAGGCAGTTTTCCATCCTTATCTGCTGAACCCACTCCACTGGGGAAGATGCTAAGCAATGAATTTGGGTATACTAGACCTGTGCTTAGGTCAAATCTTCCATCCTTTCTCCCATACTGTAGCTATGGGAGGGAATCGGGCTCCAGTCCACAAGGTTTCTTACTCTGGGAAGCAAAGGGGTGTAACACAAAGCACAGAGTTTTTCCCTCATATCTCTTCTCTAAGAGGCAACATATGTGCATATAGGAATAGGAATGCAAGGAGTGATGTCATGGGCATGGAAGAGAAACACTCTTTCATACTTCTGTGTACACAGACCCCTCTGAAAGCTTTACATCCAGAAGGTTTGACTCAATTCAGCTTGCAACTGCATTACACTGGTATGTCACATGTGATTTGCAAGTGCTGACATCAAGAGCTATCCTTTTTCTTTGAAAAGATAAAAATAGATATGAACATAAATGTTCAAACACGGCCATAGCCTCCCTTTCAGGGTTTGGAAGTCCAGTGTAACAGGGTGAATTTCATAGCCAGCACATTCAAGTCTCATGATGAAACAAAGAGGTTTTAGCAGATCTCTAGACCATTACACATTCATAGTAAAAGACAGATTCCTACAATTATTCTCAGTACCTGATCTTACAATAAATTATCAAGGAAGCAGTTTGCTGTGGCAGGAGCTGAAACAGGATGTTTACCCCAAAACTATTTCGTAAAAGTGAGGAAGTCTTTCTCTGTGGGCAGTTAAGAAAGCAGACTGTGAGCCTGGAGAGCGTAGGTGTCTGGTTAGTGGGGTTAGCAGGCTTTTCCATTGTGATTCATGGGGGAAAAGAGCCATGTCCTTGCCTCAGGACTTGTCTTCACTTGAAAGATATTTGGGATAAAAGGAGAGTGTAAATTTATAGCATTTTCCAGAGTAGCTCCATATGTGGACACATTTAGTGCAGAATAAAATTAAAACCAGTGAAGAGTCTTCACTGAGAAGTATAAAAAATGCAGGTATCTATGGTGCAAAGGGATGTTTCACAACTTCATAGTTTTTTTTTATTATGTCAGTGAGAGGCTTGGTTTAGGAAATTAGAATCTCTACATTTTTGTAATTATGAAGAATGGCTTTTTCTCTTTAACTAAAGCCTCAAAAATTTTGTTGTACTTTTTTTCCTTAATAATCTGTAACTTTTTAAAAGATGAATTCTGAGTATGTGGCATTGTGTCAATTCATCCATAACCCACTACAGATTTTTGTCAGGAATTTTTCCTAGGTTCTTGTTGAAAGAAGTGCATAAACTGTTGACCTATTAAAGTCCTCTTATTAAGCCAAGATCATTCTATTCATTTTACCATCCTGATATTAATTCCAACATGAGATATTGACTATGAGACACACCAATCTATATTTTTGATATATAAAATTATACAGAAGTAAGGTTTTTCATATTGACTTTAGTAACTTCACATATATATGGAAAATAGAAGGACCATTACTTACTGGTTCTCAAATACAAACCCCACAAATGTAAATGCACTTAAAATCAGCAAACTTTATTTTAATAGATAACATTTAGTTTTATAGCAATAAAAAGCACATCACAGTAATCTGTACCCTATTATAGTTTAGTTAGAAAACAGCAATGTTTCATGAAAGTATATATTTGTTGCTTCAACTTCTCATTGTAATAAATGGTTGTCTAACTGGCAAAACCCCCCAAAACTGGCAAAATAATTAATTACCTTGCAATATAATGACTGTTTACATTTATTATCTCATTCATCACTTAGAAAATGTCATAGATGTTCATGGAGTCTGTATTACAGAATGCCATCTAAAGTCATAACTCTTGCATACGCATTCCCTCTAGCTTAACTGAGTGTCTGGATAGACCTGTTTCTGATTGCACAGAGGATAGTAATTGAAAGTATTTAAGATCATTTTAGTGCATAGGGCACCATGGAAGTCTACGACACATATTTGGAGCAGCTTTATCTATATGAATAAGTGGCTCTGTAGACAGGATGCATGTGAACAGGTCAGAAAGGAAGTTCAGGCTGCCCAACAAACTAAGGGAGCAAGGGTCATGGAAATTCTAGTTTTCCTTCAGAGTTTGTAGGGTTTCTTCTTTATGATATTATTAGGAAACACATAAAGATTAATATAAATTTAAGCTACCTTAAAGTGGTGGAGAGATGAGTTTATCCTATTAGGTTCTTAACTTTTGACACCACCTATTTACTTCAGATCTGAGTCTGAACTGAGCCTTCCAGGCTCTTGTCCTCTCCCTGTTTTCCATCAGACAGTTTATGGAATCTAGATTTAAGTCATTTGGGACCAAAAGAACAAAACAAACTCTGCCTGCCATTTACTCAAATTTTAATACAGAAACAGCTATACAGCAGAGACATACTACACATTCACAAATACTAAATGCTGAAAATACAAACTCAAACCAGCATCAGTTTTCTATCTTGTCTCCTCAATAAATATTTGCCATATATTTATTCACCAGATTGGCACCTTAAGCACATTACACTTTCCAAGTACTTAGAGTCTTTCCCTCCTCCGTTGTCTCTCATACGGATTGGCTGTGGTGTAGACAAAATGTCAATATACCTGAGCAGCACATACATCTTCAAGTGCTAAGGATGCTACAAAGAAGAGCCTTTACTGACCACATCTGCATCAGTTGAGAGTCTTTACAGTTGTTTTTCCATATGCTGTCAGATCTGTCGCCCAGTCTCCCTACTTCTTACTATGTTTTAAGGCTATTTCTATTTATTACAGTTCATCAGTTACTTGTACTATATCAGGACTTACAAACTCCAGGCAAGACTAGTTTTATACACTAAGACAAAAAGATAGCATAGAAATACTTGTTGTGCCCGAAGTTTTTAAGCATGCAAAAAGTAAATTCTGAGAACAAAAGGGATGAATGGGAGGATGATGAGCAATCAAATAAATAATAGTTGTACCCCTGCAGTACCATGGACAGTATAAACTGTTACTTTCCTCATTATTTTCTCTCTTTTGCCCTCACTAATTTTCACTTTTCAATGCCACATTAGTATTCATCATATTGTAAAGTGCTCTTCCCTAACATGCTATATATTCTTGTTAGTCACAGGATGACACTTTACCAAGAATCATTGCTACATTTATAATTAAGAATCAGTATGCATTACACTGTTAAAACAATGGGATTATACTGGATAAACATTTAATGTTCCTTTCTTCCACTTGTGGGTCAACTTCTTTACCTTGTTTAAAATTTAAAATAAATGTGATTACAAAGATCACAATCATCTGTGCCAGCATTCCAAAATGGATGTGGTAGTCTATATGTTCAGATCCTAAATTTTTATCCTGTTTCTTTTTTTGTAAATAGTACTGTTTCTTACTTTAATAGCAAACAATTTTACAGCACTTAGGTCATGGATTAGGATGTTAGTATGCCAAAAATGCCCAAGGTAAACTCCAAAGATCACTCAATCTGAGCAAATTTGACCTCCACACAGGCAGTAAATTTGACCTCCACACACACTGGCAGGCAGAGTGCAAGGAACCACCTGGAAATAGGGCTAGCAATATGAGTGGTAGCTTGTAAAAGCCAAACTATACACTCATAGCTTATGAGAAAACCGTTGAGTTATTCCTTCTGTCACAGTTGTTTGTGGACTTACAGATTCCAATTTTAATAACCTTTGTTTTCTTCTCCTTTTATCTTCTTTGGCTGTGCTTTGGTAAGGTAGAGAAAGCACTTATTTGAGTTCTGAAAGCATTCTGTATTGTCCCTTTTCAGCTCACAAAGACACAACAAAACACAGACACAAATTCCCACAAAATGCTCATCTGGCATCTAAGTATATTGTTATTCAACTCTCCTACCTCTCACCATCTTATCTCTGACAGGTCAATACTTGCCAGTTTTATTCCTGGTGATTTAATGGACCATGCTCTCCTCTTCTTGTTGACAAATCAATTCTTGACAGACCTCAGACCTACAGTAAATGTAATGAAAAGTAGCAGAAGGAAGACATGACCACTTTTACAAACCTAACTGTTGCTTTGGACACTTACAAAACTTGCTTGTACCAAATATTACATATTCAGGGTTTGCAGGTGTGGCAGGTGCTGGGGAAATTATATATTGCCCGGTATAGACATCTTTTCTCCTTCCTTTTCAGTTTATGATGATAATATAATGAAAAATGAAGATCCACAGTGCTTTGAGGAGTTCAGCGCACCATCTACATATTCGTTTTCCCATTTCAGTCTTTCTGCTGCTCTCAAAAAGTATGACTTTAAAGATTGACTTTGTTTTTTTTTATTTAATGTAATATGCATGATCTTCCCATCCTCTCATCTGTTAAGCTCACAGACTGGTACATGGCTCCTGCTTATGATGTAGTCTCCTGGGGTATTTTCTTCACTTTCCTGATCAGGATTTCAGAATGAGGAAAGAGATGGATCACAAAGAACCATCCAGATTTTACAGTAAACTCCTTGCATATGTGGACTTAAGTAGTTTATTTACATTGAATAAGGGGAAGAGGGGATGAATTCTGCAGAAATATGTGAAAGGTACTGCAGTTCATGGCTTTTTAAAATTTATTGTTAATTCCCTTTCTCTTGGAAGGAGTATCCACACTTTAGAGGCACATGCATGATTGTCTGTTTCTGCTCTGTGTACAGAGGGAATGTGATTCCCATTAATCTCTGCTAGGTAAATGTGAAGTCTGAAGGCTAGAATACTGTTCCAGTTTTATCGCTTCACCCTTATATTGATGGCACTCCTGTGAAGCAAATGACAGGGAGAAGGATGAACTTATGCAGCTTAATTTCTTTTATTTACTAATACCTATTCATTGTATCCCAGTGAACTACCTGATTCTCCATGAATCTCACCACCCTCCTTACCTGCAGGAAACAGCAGTAAAGGACAGATTTGCAGAAGGAATGACACTTCTGGCAAGGCCACTGAAGGAGAAGTGGAATTCCACAAGGTCTGCTAGTTCACTCAGTTAGTCTCTTCTGCTCCTTCCACAAGGAGGAGGGAACAGAAAGTTAAGCAGTTGAATTTTAATTTGTAAGTCGGTGGATCAAGGACAAAATTGCAGAATTACCACCACATACCTTGCAGTCATCCAGTCATGTTCTTGAAGTCCCAGTTTTGAATGGGGTCCCAGTCCCAGATGACCCCGGATACAAGACTCTCCATTGTATAAGTTCACCTCTAGGATTTGACATTAAGAAACTCACTTGTAGATATTACATGGTCTCCCAGTTCAAATTAAAGTAAAAAAAAAAAAAGTCACTAATTTTGTGCACTGATTCACCTAAGGTGTTTCTTCTCCAGAAGCACTGATTCGTGTAAGGTGTTTCAGATCACTGAAAACTTCACTTGCCACAGATTGATTCACTGTCTCAGAAACACAGAGAGAATACTGTGACTTTAATTCCAGCTGTCTTGGAGCTTGATAAGCATCTAAGAATTTTTTTGAAAGATCATAAAACTTTACAAAGGTCTTTAAAAGCGGGTTTTCGTGTTTGCCCTAACAAAGCAATAAGACTTCTTTAAAAACAGCAGGTAGCAAGATCCAGCTAACAGACCACTAAGATACTGGCAGCAGCAGCAAGGTAGAATTACACAGTGAAGAAACTATGAAATCTTTAATTTCCCATCATTGGCCAAGAAAACACAAGAAAGTTGTGTTATTTATTTCGTAGGCCAAACTTGAAATAACCTTACCTCTTTCTTGTCATCAGAAAAGCCCCCTGCTTGCATAAATATAAAAATAGTGACTTGCATAAATAAGAAACTAGTTGCATTTATTGTAAAACCACAATTCTTACTCTTTAGGTTGAAAGATGGTTTACACAAGATAGCAATTTCCCTTTGAATCACCTGAACAGGGTAAAACTGAGGATCCACCAAATTTTTGAGGAACAGGTTCATCTGTAGGTATTAAGCGTGATTGTTTGGAGGCAATTGCTGGCAGATGAACTGCCCAGGGTGTTATATATAAGAGCTGGAAGACTCGTTTCCCTGAGAGCACCAAACAAAGACCAAATGAACTTTTGAGTAGTCGTAGAGCAGAAGATTTTATGGATTATGACAACTCATCATCCAGCTTCACATTTATACATAATGATTACATAGTGGATTCATATTCCAGGTTTTAAATGTTTTGTCAGGTTGCAAAACACTACAAGGAAAATGGTGCTGGTCTGTAATGCAGCTTCAGAGGATAAGAGTACCATTCTGGTTATTTAATCACAGCTCTCAGGCCCTCATTCTCATGGGTGACTTCAACCACCCTGATATCTGTTGGAATGATGGTATGGCCTGGCACAAGCAATCCAGGAGGTTCCTCGATTGTGTGGAAGTCAACTTCCTTCTGCAAGTAATAGAAGAACCGACAAGGAGAGGTGCCATGCCTTGTGCTCACCAACAGGGAAGGGCTCGTTGGAAATGTGGCACTGCAGGGCAGCCTTGGTTACAGTGATCACGAGATGGTCGACTTCAAGATCCTCAGGACAGTGAGAAGAGTGCAGCAAGCTCACTGCCCTAGACTTCAAAAGAGCAGACTTTGGCCTCTTCAGGAACCTGCTTAGTAAGGTTCCATGGGATATAGCCCCAGAGGGCAGGGGGGCTCAAGACTCTTGGTTGGTCTTCAAGGATCACCTCCTACAAGTTAAGGAGTGTTGCATCCCAACTAGAAGGAAGTGCAGCAGGAGGGCCAGGAGACCTCCTTGGATGGATAAGGAGCTCCTGAGGAAAATTCAAATGAAAAAAGAGTTTTATAGAAAGTGGAAGCAAGGACAGGCGGCCTGGGAAGAGTACAGGGATGTTGTCCGGGAAGCTAGGGACCAGGTTAGGAAAGCTAAGGCCCAGTTAGAATTAAACTTGGCTAGGGATATTAAGGATAACAGGAAGGGATTCTACAGGTACATAGCAAATAAAAAACAGATTAGGGAGAATGTAGGCCCCCTCAGGAAGCTCTCAGGTGAACTAGCTACACAGGATTTGGAGAAGGCTGAGGTTCTGAATGACTTCTTTGCCTCGGTCTTCTCTAGCAAAGGCTCTGACCGCACCACCCAAGTCTTGGAAGGCAGACACAGGGACTGTGAGAATGAAGACCTTGGGCCCACTGTAGGAGAGGAATTGGTTCGAGACCATCTTAAAAATCTGAACGTGCACAAGTCCATGGGTCCTGATGAAATCCATCCACGGGTCCTGAAGGAGCTGGCAAATGAAATTGCTAAGCCACTGGCCATCATATTTGAAAAATCATGGCAGTCAGGTGAAGTTCCCGACGACTGGAAAAAGGGAAATATAACCCCCATTTTCAAGAAGGGGAAAATGGATGACCCAGGCAATTACAGACCAGTCAGTCTCACCTCTGTGCCTGGCAAAATCTTGGAGCAGATTCTCCTGGAAGGCATGCTAAGGCACATGAAAAACAACAAGGTGCTTGGTGACAGCCAGCATGGCTTCACTAAGGGGAAATCCTCCCTGACCAATTTGGTGGCCTTTTATGATGGGGCTACAGAACTGATGGACAGTGGTAAAGCAGTTGATGTCATCTACCTGGATCTGTTTTTAGAGACATTCTTGTCTATAAATTGGAGAGACATCAATTTGATGAATGGACCACTCGGTGGATAAAGAACTGGCTGGATGGCCGCACACAAAGAGTTGTGGTCAATGGCTCAATGTCCAGGTGGAGACCAGTAACAAGTGGTGTCCTTCAGGGATCGGTATTGGGACTGGGCTTGTTCAACATCTTTGTCGCTGACATAGACAGTGGGATTGAGTGTGCCCTCAGCAAGTTTGCCGATGACACCAAGCTGTGTGGTTCGGTTGATACACTGGAGGGGAGGAATGCCATGCAGAGGGACCTTGACACACCTGTGAGGTGGGCTGATGCCAATCTCATGAAGTTTAACCATGCCAAGTGCAAGGTCCTACACCTGGGTCGGAGCAATCCCAGGCACAGCTACAGGCTGGGCAGAGAAGAGATTCAGAGCAGCCCTGCGGAGAAGGACTTGGGGGTGTTGGTCAATGAGAAAATGAACATGAGCCAACAGTGTGCACTTGCAGCCCAGAAAGCCAACCGTATTCTGGGCTGCATCAAAAGGAGGGTGACCAGCAGGTCGAAGGAGGTGATCCTGCCCCTCTACTCTGCTCTCGTGAGACCTCACTTGGAGTATTGTGTGCAGTTCTGGTGTCCTCAACAAAAAAAGGACATGGATCTGTTGGAACAAGTCCAGAGGAGGGCCACAAGAATGATCAGGGGGCTGGAGCACCTCCCTTATGAAGACAGGCTGAGAAAGTTGGGGCTGTTCAGCTTGGAGAAGAGAAGGCTGCGTGGAGACCTCAGAGCAGCCTTCCATTATCTGAGGGGGGCCTATAGGGATGCTGGGGAGGGACTCTTCATTAGGGACTGTAGTGATAGGACAAGGGGTAATGGGTTAAAACTTAAACAGGGGAAGTTTAAATTGGATATAAGGAGGGAATTCTTTCCTGTTAGGGTGGTGAGGCACTGGAATGGGTTGCCCAGGGAGGTTGTGAATGCTTCATCCCTGGCAGTGTTCAAGGCTAGGTTGGACGAGGCCTTGGGTAATATGGTTTAGAGCGAGGTGTCCCTGCCCATGGCAGGGGGTTTGGAACTTGATGATCTTAAGGTCCTTTCCAACCCTAACTATTCTATGATTCTATTCTATGAGTCTAACTCTGAAGGCAGCCAATGGTTTCTGTGCAGAGCAGCTATATGCACACATCATGTGTGATATCCCTGATAGTGTATTTAAAACTACCTCAAGTATTGGATAGCTATGCTGCCTCTGGCCTGTTCATGCATCTCAATTCCTTTGACTTTGATATTCAAGGCCACATGATTTCCAGCACAGTTGTCTAATGCCTAGAATCAGTTTGAAGCCTGTATTTGCACTAATGTTCCCACCATGCTACAGGGTTGGTGAGGTGCAGGGTAGTGTACTACCCCATCCATCTTGAGCTCATTTTCCCAAAACTAACACCCTAGTTTCAGCGCTGACCATCTCGTCCTTTACCCCTTTGCTACCCACTGCTAAGAAACATGGCATCCCAAGTGCAGGGGTGAAGTCACTGTAAGGGGGACTCCACATTATGTATGAAATTCCTGAAGAATTCCTGGAGAACACCATGCAGTCTCCTCCCAGTATCAGCCTGCTGCCCATGCCCATCCTGCGCAGCAGAGCATGATGCTGCCAAATATAGCTGAAGACCTTCTCACCTATTGAGAATATGAAGAGGGACACAATGAGCCAGCTGTCCCTTGCCATGGACTTACTGATTTATTTTCTGACAGAGAAAGTGAAAAGAAAGGTATGTTCACCTTGAACGTGAATTCTTCCCTTACCTGTCTTAGCATTTGTTATCATTGATTTTACATGAAAAAGACACATTATTAGTAACCTGGAGCACACATTCATGCAATTTTATTAATGCAGTTGAATTACTGGGCTTAATCCAAAGCTGGTAAAATCAGCAGAAAGTCTTTTAGTGACTCTACTGGAATTTGCATATATCAAGTGCATGTTGAGGAGTTTAGGCATAATTTATAGCACTTCTCTGCCTGGGGCTACATGAAGCTTTCAAACACTCTGTATTGCAATTGGACGCTAGGCAGAAAGGGCAGCTGCTGTAAGTTAGGAAACTTCTTATATTCTGACCTATGCACATATGTAGAACTTTCTGTTCAGCCACTGAACAGCATGAAGGTCTCTGAGCTGTGCTGCTTTCAATACTGCAACTAGAAAAACTGTGTATTCTTAATGAGTCCAGAAACCTCATGTGGCCACTGGAAGAAGAACCAAGCAAATTTATTTTCTATCAGAAAAGTTAAGAAGCAACTAATTATGCTTCAGCTTAGCAGGTCAAAAGAGAGAGGAAGCTCTTGAGCCAGGCCCATAGAAATTGCTATCCTTAGTTCTTCAGGTGCACATACTAGATTAATAGGACTTCCTACATAGTTTTAATACCTGTACAGATATGATACAACAAGGATGCTAAAGTTAAGACTGAACTAAGTCATCTGTAATATTGTAAATAAAGAGCTAAAGGGAACAAGAAAAGAATAAGGGTGGGTTTTTTTTTGTTTTGGTCTTTTTTTTTAAGATTCCTTATTCTAAGAGTTGAGAACATCAAATGTTTAAGGGACTTCCTTGCAAATGCCACAACTTTTTACAGATGCTTTTGATTACGGCTCTCTGTGCTATTATAATTTCATTAGTACTGCTGTGGCTTTGGCCAGGTTTTCCTTTCAGAAACATCAGGTTGGACAGAGCCTTCGGTGGCATGGTTTAGTGGGAGGTGTCCCTGCCCATGGCAGGGAGGTTGGAACTAGATGATTTTAAGGTCCTTTCCAACCCTAACTATTCTATGATTCTATGATCCTGTATCTGCATGCCCATTGTGTAGTATCTGTTCTGCTTGAATAAAAAGCATGTATGCTAGATAGGATGTAGATATTTCATCAGTGTCATCAGACCTGCTGCTGCATTAGGGCTGATGATACTCAGAAAACCTAGAAAACATGCTAAAGTTCTTAAATTCTGTCCAGACAGAATAAGAAAATCCAGACAAATGCTTATTCTATCTATACCAAATATTAGCTTACTCACTGTTTGTGCTCTAATAAGCGATGAGTTCTATCAAAAATTAGATAAATTGCCTTCTTTGGAGAAGGAAGCAAATAGCGACCTTTAAATAGCTTGAAAAATAAAAAATACAACAGCTTATACTCCACATCAGTGGAGCTGTTCTGGATTTATCCTACCATTTTTCAGTTCAGGATCAGGAACAAGACAGAGAACTGGTAAAGGGTATAAAAGTAACTATAGATTAAGTGGAATGAACTGGGCTATTTTTCAGTATTCTAGTTAGTAAGCAACAGTATTTTATTTTTCTTTGCAAAAGGATATTTCAAATGAAAGAGTTAAATCTCATACCTCCTGAGTGCAGGAAATCCAACTATGTTACTAGGAAGAGCAAGTTTTATTATGTAACTGAACTCAGGCTTCATCTGGACCTGCCATAGCAACAAATGCCACCAATGTCTTTATTTTGCAGCCATCTTTCCTGATGTAGCCATCACTGCTGCTGAACAGGCAAATGACCAGTAAGACTATAAATGTATGTCTTCTTTACATCAACCATATTATCTTCTGTAATACAGTATGTCAGATCCTTTGAAGGTTGAAGTCAGGACAGCTCCCTGGAGATGGCATCAGTTTCAGAAAGACAGTAGACCGGGGGTCTGTACCGAGCACGTTACCCTGCAGCAGCATGGGGAGTAGAAATGAACAGTCTGTTCATTAAATAATATTCAAGTGTTGATGTTGCTTGTGTTTTCCAAACATTTCCTCAAAATCTTCAAGGCTTTTCCTTTTTTTTTTTTCTCTCACCTCATCCAGGTAGAAGACAGTGATGATTGAGCCTTTCTATTAATTAAAAGTATTCTGATATGATATTTAACATTACCAACTCTTCGACTTTTTACACAAGGAAGATATGTGTATGTTTGTTCTCTGTCTACCTTCAGAAAAAAAAAATGTTCAAAAGAAAGTACAGAACAAACTTAAGCCTACAAAAGTTTGTCAGATCTTTGCAGGGTTTCAGATACACTTTGTCAACAGAAATAATGGAAGCTCATGTCTGTTGTATCTTATCTGTGAGACACCATGCTGCTTCCTGGATTAAGCCAATTTAAAATGTACTGAGCCCTGTTTTGTCTGTGTCATATTTAGGTCTCTTTCTTCAAGAACACTGTTCTGTAGTTTCTTGGGAATAACTTTTATTTATTTCTATTCCTGTACCAATTCCAGAAGCAAGACATGCTGTTTTCTGTTAAGAGAGACAGTTGGATTCTCCAATGCTGTATTCTTTACATGCAATAGATTTTCAGTTATTCCAGGCTCACTCTTTTAACCTCCCTGTCCAATAAACTGCATATATTTCCATGTTCCATAGCCTGTCAGTTCATCAAGATCTTGATTAGCCAAATATTTTGCATCATGCCCATATGGCACATAATTAAGAGCCTAAATCTTCATTTTGAGACATATTTAATACCAATATTTGCCACTGAAAACCAACACTGTGACCTTTCCTCTCACTGTTAAACTGATACAGACTTGGTGGAGAATTCAGTTCTTAAATAGCTACAGTTTCCTCTGTCCAGCACAGCCAAAAAGCCACAGCAGGAAGAGCAAGTCTGCAGTGCCCAGCCTCTGATCTCCCCAGGATGCTCCCCAGGCTTTTAGGCTGTGTCTCACAGCTGCATTGCAGCACCACTTGCTGCCAGAGCCCTGAACCCACACCAGAAAATGCATAGCTTGCAGGCTGACACATCCACACCATAGTGAAGTATTCTGCAGTCAGGCCCCTAACTTTTAAGCAGTTGTGCCGGCACAGACATCTGAACTGCACTGGCGGGTCTGTCACCTTCAAGTGCAAAAGACAGGTGTGACTATGAATGTGATGATCCTTCCAGACGTGCTTATACTGCTGGTTATAATCACATGCTGTAACCACATCTCTAGCTATTTGCAAACCCATTGTTCATGAACTCTAGAAAAACAACAAGGAAAATTGTTTTGGGGGGTAAAAATATTGTCATATTGTCTTCATATGAACAAGAAGGATTTCAAAGAAAAAATGGGTCTCAGAAATGCAACTATGCATTTCTGCAGCATTGGCCCCTGGGACTCTGTTTCTCTGTAAACACTTATGAATACACAACCATGATAAAGGCACTTAAATTCCCTGCCCATGTTGCACACAAAATGTACAAACCATCTTGTACATACACAAGATAGTTTGCATGTCATGTAGAGCACTTAAAAAAAAACAAACTGTAAGCAGATCTTTTCAATTAGCTATAGCGGGAGCCTCAAAATCAAATCCTGAAGTGCAGGCCTGTGAAAGCTGTAGGGGGTCATTGGGGCTTATTTATTTATTTGCTAGTCTGACACGCTGTCTGAAAACTAAATTGACACTTCTCCAACTTAGCGGGTGAAGGAAATGAAAAGACTTCCATTCCCCTCATACCCCAGGAAGGAAAGTGCTGCCTTAATTACATAAGGAAATGGGCAGCAGTAGAGTGGAAAAAAACAAGTTCCTCCCATTCCTGTGGGAGGCAGCCACTGTCAGTGGCTGATGGCAAACATGGGTGTGTAATTATGTAAGCTAGAGATATGAGCTTCTCTAGAACAAGGGAGGGGACAGCATCTTTCTTGGGCCCATCTTCTTTGTCTGCCTGATCAGGCGGCCTTGTAGCATACCCTGATTATAATGTCCCCTGTCCCTGCCCTCTCTTTAATCCTGACCCATAAGTTCTTGGTCAGCTCCCCAAGTATCCCAGGCAAAGCTCTATGAATTCTAGCTGGTCACTGACATAGAAGGTGACAGCCCCTCCTCATCTCCCATGCCTGTGCTTCCTGAACAGCGTGTATCCTGCCATTGAGCCATAGAAGACATCCTGCCACATCTCCATGATACCAGTAAGATTGTAGGTAGCCCTGCAGGCATGCAAGTGTCTCTTTTTTTATTCCCCATGCTACGTGTGTTTGCATGAAAGCATTTAAGTTGAGCCCCAAAGAAACTAATTTACTGGCTGAAGTGGCTGAAATTCCTTTGTGCTGCTCTTCAGGTGCTCTCCTGCTGGCCTTCAATCCCTCTCCAGTCTCTGGGCAACTCTTGCTGGCACTGGCATCAAACCGGTAGGAGTGGACTGGCTTGAGGTTCCTCTCCAGCACATGCGTGGCCAATGCATTATCAAAGTAATTGCATACCCAGCATGAATCACTAGGAGGAAAGAACAGAAAAAAATATTAGTGAGGGCTGCATGCAAGAAAGTGGTATTTTGCATTCACAGTGTAATAATATGGTTTTATCACCCATAAACAAATGCTTAGTGAGAGACAAGTGCAAGTGAGTTCAGCGCTGCCTTGCCTGAACTCAGAAAAACTGTATAAATACAGAGGATAAAAGAAAAGGGAAAATAAACTAACAAAGAAGATAAGATTCACTTTGTTTGGAAGGCAAAGATGAAAGTACATGGAAAGAGTCCTGAAATGGGTTTAGCATAACTGTACACAGGAAGATTTGAGAGGCACATTTAATAAGACGATGCACTTCGACAGACGGGGGAAGCAAGTGCCAGAGAGCAGGACCAGTGAAGAGCAAACTCCAGGGTGGAAAACTAGAACTGAACCTTTAAGTACTTAGGGTATGTAAGGTCAGAGAACATGGAACAAAACTAAGGAGAGTTCTAAAGATAGGAAGACAAGAACGAAGGTAAATGAACCAGCAAAGAGCTGCAGTTCTCTTGAAAAGCTATAGGACCATTTGTGCTTTGTTAAAACTTCAGCTCCTAGACTTCCATGAGCAAGTGAATAATTAAGGATTTAATTTTTGCACAAAAATTGCTGAAAAAGTGTTCAGCGCAAGTCCTAAGGAATCCAACTGCAAAAGGCAAGCAGAGGGTAGCAAACTGATTCTTCTGGGTATTTCTCACATGATTTTAAAGCCAATAGTATTATTTCTGAAGATTCATAGTCCCTCTGCCTCCCCAGTCCCACGCTGAGGGCAGTATTCAGGGGAGTCAGGATAACAGTCTCCAGTCCTGTTTATACCCCCTCATAGCTCAGCTATTTGTTTTTCACTGTATTCTAAGATAAGAGTCTTATTTTCTGGTTGGCTACCAGCATCAACCAGGTACTAATAAAAAGTCAAAATAAGGTTCAGACTTGTGATTTCATATTGTGACAGTGCAAAGCTTGCAAGCTAGTACCTGAAGGTAAGATGCGCACGATCCCAGGGGAAATCTGTGTTCCTTTGTGCACCAGGGAGTCAGTACTGCTTCTTGGCTATAGCAAACAGTGAAGCATGGCAGTGTGCAACATATGGAGATACACTGTGTTTTTCTATCAGCATGTTCAGGTTTAGGGGGCTTAGGAGCAGAGAATAAGCAAGTGCACCTGTTGTTTGTGCTGTGGACTAGGGATGGTGTGGATCCCAGCACACGGGAGCAGTTTAGAAAGCCAAGTTCCTGGATGCCAGGTTACCTGCACCTCTTTGCTGGGGCAAGACTAGGAAGAGGTGAGACACAAGACAATGCAGTTTGGGAAGGGCTGAGTTAGCCTGTCACTTGTTTCTTTATATATTTATTTCTAAGTAGTCAGCCCTTGTGCAGTCCTTACTACATGGGTAATCCCAGTTATCAGCTGTCAGCACTGAGGCTGGGACAGTAAGCTTAAGCATAGCGCAGCTTGGGCTTCCAGTCATTACCAAACTTGTCTTGCTGCTTTGATTCATGTCAGGCATAACCTTGGTATATCCAGCTGAAACAAGTGGCTCCTCTGGATGAAAACTATCATGTGAGGTTTAAATTTCCAATCTTTAGTTATGAAATTGGAGCAGGATGAGACAAAATTACCGTATCAATCATAAGAGCTGAACTTCTAGAGTTGGCAAGATTAGTATCAGCTCTGAATCTGCCACAAAAAGGCTGAGTTTGTCTGAAGCATGAGGTTTTTTGACTTTAATGAAACTTGCAGAAAATTAGACTCAGTGCAGGGAAGTGGTGGTCTTGAAGAAAGAGCTGAAACATGTTGGATATCAGTGCTCTGAGGCAGATGAGTGACCGCTATGACTGCAGCAGCCTGGAGCGTGCCATAGAGCAGCAAAAGCTCTTAGAACTTTCTTGAGAATGGCAGGCTAGAGTGAATGTTCCCAGGTATCTCCCATTGACCTGGGTGGAAGCCCTCTGCTTTGTCTCAGTAAACATTACAGTGAACTGAGCAAAACCATTTTGATTCTTGTTTCCACTGTGGCAGAAATCAGGATATCTTTATGCTTAACACTGCACAGATGTATAGTCTGCTTCAGTTCCTGCTCTAAAAAGCTTTGCAAAATGCAGAAAATGTACGATATGAAATAATACTGTGCAGATGGATACAGTGGAGTTCATTCTCCTTTGCAGCTACTCAGTTGTCTTTCAAAGACTTGCCTCAACTTCATTTTTTAATTCCCAAGTCAAGTAGATTAATTAGTGTAGGAGAAAAGCATTCTCCAACTTAAAGAGTCCTATCCACCCCTGGGAAAATATCCTTTTTGAGAAAATACTTCCATTTTCCAAAACAACATTCTGGAAATAACCAAAGTACTTCAATTCAAAATATCAATGATTGGTTTCAAATTGCTGTTTTAACTCAAACTGTCATTTAATTATTACTGTGCAGGGAAATATCAATTTAAAGTAGAGTGTTCCAGTCCAGAGTAGCATATCTGAAAGAGGGTTGGAACAATTAGAGGGAAACGCATACACTTCAAAGGATAGTTTTTTCAGCAACTCTAAGCTTAGATGGTGTTGTGAACCCTGGGAAACTTTCAAGACTCAGAATCAAGTTACTTATTTGTCTTAATTTTCTTTAATACAACAAGAAAATTTGCAGAGAGAAAATTTAAATATTTTATTGATTTATTTTTCCAGAAATCTGCTAAGGAGTGAACTGTAAGGATATTTCACAGTTCAAGAAGCGTACTTCTTGTTTCTGTAACATGCAGTAATTATATTTCATGTTAAAATTTGTGTCATTGCTATTTCTTTTTTCCCTTTTAACATTTCTATTACACGGTATTAAGTTGATAATAATTTCTCCGACCTGATACACAAACACAGATTTGGATTACAGCCAGTGGGAAATTTACTATCATCATTGATAAGTAGTAGGTGCAACCTCAGTTTCATTACCTTTATCTTTTTACCTTACCAGTGGGGTTCAGCAGAGTGTCTGAATACCACCTAATTCACATATGTATGACACTGGATATGCAGATCCCACCATTCTCTTAAATTCAGGCCATCAGACTGTGAATTGATCAGTGAAAAGCAACTAACATTATGACTACATTTAAATCACTAGGAAAACTTGTGTCTTTTCTTCTTAGGAATTAATCAGAAGAGCAAGCCTAGGAATACGATCTATTTTCACATTTTATCAGTGCATTTATATTGTTCTCTGGTTTACCTCCCCTTACCCAGAAATGAACTCTTTTCTATTTTGCTCTGAGGTGCTCATGTTACATGAATCGTTTGTCTCATACCATTGATTGTCATTTCTTTGTTATTTCACTGTATTTTATATACACCCAATTGCCACATACAGTAAGTGAGACAGAGACAAAAGAGTGAATCCTATCCCTGCAGAAACTTTTTCATTGAGTGCAAAGGGGCACAAAGCTGTGGGTGGTGTAATTGTATAAATAATTTAAAAAGCAAAGAAAATAGATGTGGAATGCAATTGCTGAACATATACTTTCTGTCACAGATGGTTAATATTTTTCTTCAAGGGAATGAAGTTAGTTTTATTCTTCCCCCAAGCTGTTAAAAATACATACACACACACACAGAGACAACAGCATATGATAGCAATAAAGGATGAAAGTACTTTCCTGCATTAGCTGTACTAGCTCCAGCTGACTCATCGTATCTTTGGTCAGCATCCTTGTAAGTGTATCATTGCTACATTCTCTCAATTTCTAGTCATTAAAATACACTAAGCTAACAGGTAATGTTACTAGTGGAAAATGCATGAGAAAAACAGCTTCAGTACTTGGGAAAACATCTGTTCTCTCTCCTCTCCTTGCTGTTCTCCTAAAGATACCTGAGATACATGTTCTCTTACAGATAGAGGCATGAGCCTGGGGCTGCATCCCTGTACTGCAACGGAAAGGTCCTGCCCTCCTGTACTCGGATGCTGGCAGGCCGAAATTGTTGCCATGTGCTGTTTATGCACTGTAATGATAAACAACAAAGAAAAAATTGCATGTAAAGCCCAGTTTATGGAAATAGAGGTTTCAGAGACTGGGAACCTGGTGGGGTTTTGTACACACAAGATGTGTTTCTTTCCTTTTCTGCCCAGAGGTACCCAGCTATTACAGCTGAGCAAAGACACTGTACCGGGACTTCCAAGAGGGGTCCCTTCCTACCCTCTGTCCCTGTCTGCAGACTTGTCCACAGATAAACTCTCTTCAGACAAGCTCAAGCAAATTTCTCTGTGAACACTTGTATTTCAGTCTTGGATAGCCTTGTTCCACACAAGCAGTTAAAACAGTCCTCATTTACTGGGACAGCAGAAACAGCTGGTTTAAGCAAAGAAGTCTTAAGCACACATTTCACTGCCCTGGTTCAGGATGATTACACTGTGAAGAAGGCTTGTCTGCCCAGGAGTGTCACTGCTCAGTGAAGGAATTGCAGTATCTTCTCATTCATGTCTCTTGTTAATTCCCCTTTAGGCGTTCCATCTCATTTACTCCCTGAACAGCACACTGATGGGTTATCACCACAATGCGGCCTTGCAGGGCAGAGAAACCCCTCAGCATCTAGCTGGATGTGCTGCCATCATCATCAGAGGACATCTCACAACTACTCTGCACATCACCTCCCACCTTGGGCCAGCTCTGGGAGAAATAGGAGAAGCATGCAATGTACTGGACCTATTCTCATGTAGAAAGAGAAAAATCAAATAATATGAGGAATTTGGGAGCATTTGTTATGAAGGATGGTGCCTCTGAGGTCTCCAGTCACAGATTCCAGCCTAGACTGAAGAGAAAAAACAAGGAGACTCCCTCTCTCACACATCTCCTTTCTCACAGAGTTTGTGTAGCACTGGTGTAGAGTCAAAAGATATTTCTGTAGTATATGTGTGGAAACCTGTTGCTAAGTATGAACATTGCGTTACAGCCCTGCACATCCCTTGGATCAATAGCCCTTCTGAGAAAGGCACTTCTGAGCAGCAGTATAACCTTGCATTATCCTAGAGCTGATTTCTCAGAAATATCTGCGCAGACATTACTTTATTATTTCTCTTATAGCACAGGGCCTCCCTACTGCAAAAGCATCAAAAGCTGTGCTGTATCCAATTTACCATGTGGTAAATAGGATGGACAGATATTCTTTTTGTGTCAGAACAGTTCCTGTAATGCATTTGAGGAGGACTGCTCTTGCTGAACAGGTCTTTGCATGACGAGCTTATCTGTTACAAAACTGGAATCCATATCTAAGAACTATGTTTTGTTCTCAGTATAACTTTCCATGCCCTGCTCCCCTTTTCGCTGTCGCCTATAGTTGGTGAAGTGCATAGTGTTGTTCTGTTAAACAGCTCCTGCACAGTCTGACTTTGTATCCTCCATATCCATAGGCATTGCCTGATGAGAGGGGGCATTGTGCTGCCAAGAAC
Organism: Neopsephotus bourkii; assembly: GCF_033783945.1. Classification (NCBI taxonomy): domain Eukaryota; kingdom Metazoa; phylum Chordata; class Aves; order Psittaciformes; family Psittacidae; genus Neopsephotus; species Neopsephotus bourkii. The sequence goes on along the minus strand of NW_026901510.1, from coordinate 245,934 downwards.
TGCTGGCTGGAAGAATACTTTTGATCATGTATAGCACTATTGTTGTTCAATATCACTGCTTGATCCTCAAAGCTGTATCCTAACTTCTGCTACAACATTCAAGGGAGACATGCATGTCATCAAGGGAACCTGGCAATAAATCCTCAATGGTTTAAGAGCTAGTGAATGGCAGTCATATACAGAATGCAAAGTTCACCTCCTCCAAAGAACATGTACAGAAAGATTTAAAGAACTCAGATTTTTAATTTCCTTTTCTTAAACATCTTGCCAAGTACTGACAAGGCACTTACCTAGTGCAGTACTGATTAAGCCTGTAGAAGTGACTCTTCTGTGGGAGATAAGGAAAAGACAGAAGCTGACCACAACAATGAGCTGGGGAAGGCATTGAAAGGTCAGAAAAGCAGCATAACGCAAAGAAGCCACAAGGCAAGATCTAAGCTTTTAATTTATTTTGGGCTGATGGTGAGACATGTAAAATTATTAATTGTGGTGAACAAGAATCTTTGGAAGAGTAGTTGAATTTAGCAAGAAATTATCACATATGGAGGACCTGCACCAGTAATACCAGAATCCACTGAAATTTCTTGCACCCAAATTAACTATCAATTAATCTGATGATCATTTATCCTCGAAGAGTATCTGGTTCAACCCACATTAGAAACATTGCAATCCCACACTGAGAACCCCATGTACCAAAGTAATGAGATTAACCCAGCAGTGCAGCTTCCTTTGAAAATAAGTAAGTTTCTTGCAAGTTATAAGTAAATAAGTAACTTTCTTCAGCAAGAATGAAAGCTTATAAACATGACTGAAGGTAACTGATACAGATAGCTGGAAACCATCTTAATGAAGCATGTGAGCTACCCTTGTATTTCAGTGCTAACAGTTACTTCAACCCACTGGGTGAAGCAGGAAAAATCATCCTGGGGTGTTGTAGGACAAAAAGAGTTCAGAATGGCCCCCAGGTTAGAGGCTCACAGGACTGTAAGAGGTCTCCTGTATCAATCTTCCTGTCAGGCAACCATGCAACAAAACTTCAGTGTGATGACACTGACCTTACTTGGGTAGCAGGGGGAACTGGCTACAGGAATCCAGATTTGCCTTGTCAGCATCAGAGATCAAAGACATGAAGTCAGTCCTTTGACAGAAAGGGAATTGTTATACAGCTTACACGGCTTAGAGTCATCTTTCCAGTTACTCTCATATGGCTATAGAAGAAAATCACTCAGATCAGCTGCAACACTAAGCTGCTGGTGAATGTCTTTGACTACTTTCATAGAGCTGTTTTATGTGCAGTGTCTATCTGCAATGAAACTAGAATATGGTGGGCACAACCTCATGTTGCATTACAGTACTGACAATCCTCAGCTCTTAGACTGCCACCAGTGGAGCTGAAAGTTTTTTACTAGGAAGGGGTTACACCCACACAGCTGATGAGAAAACTGACCTATACTGAAGTGACTTGGAGCAGATTCTCCTGGAAGGCATGCTAAGACACATGAAAATCAACAAGGTGCTTGGTGACAGCCAGCATGGCTTCACTAAGGGGAAATCCTGCCTGACCAATCTGGTGGCCTTCTATGATGGGGCTACAGAACTGATGGACAGGGGTAGAGCAGTTGATGTCATCTACCTGGACTTGTGCAAAGCATTCGACACTGTCCCACGTGACATCCTTGTCTCTAAATTGGAGAGACATCAATTTGATGAATGGACCACTCGGTGGATAAAGAACTGGCTGGATGGCTGCACGCAAAGAGTTGCGGTCAATGGCTCAGTGTCCAGGTGGAGACCAGTAATGAGTGGTGTCCCTCAGGGATCGGTGTTGAAACCAGTCTTGTTTAACATAGAACCGAATAGAATAGAATAGAATAGAATAGAATAGAATAGGGTTGGAAAGGACCTTAAGATCATCTAGTTCTGACCCCCCTGCCATGGGCAGGGACACCTCGCTCTAAACCATATCACCCAAGGCCTTGTCCAACCCGGCCTTGAACACTGCCAGGGATGGAGCATTCACAACCTCCCTGGGCAACCCATTCCAGTGTCTCACCACCTTAACAGCAAAGAATTTCCTCCTTATATCCAATCTAAACTTCGCCTGTTTAAGTTTTAACCCATTACCCCTTGTCCTGTCACTACAATCCCTAATGAAGAGTCCCTCCCCAGCATCCTTATAGGCCCCCTTCAAATACTGGAAGGCTGCTATGAGGTCTCCATGCATCCTTCTCTTCTCGAGGCTGAACAGTCCCAATTTTCTCAGCCTATCTTCATATGGGAGGTGCTCCAGTCTCCTGATCGTCCTGGTGGCCCTTTTCTGCACTTGTTCCAACAGTTCCATTTCCTTTTTATGTTGAGGAAACCAGAACTGCACACAATACTCCAAGTGAGGTCTCACGAGAGCAGAGTCATCATCATCATGGCTTGACTTCGCGAACGAAGATTTGGGAAGGGCTTTTACCCACGCTTACTACAAGCGCGCTGATGACTAAGAAGGCCAATGTGGGATAGGCAAATCCGGCTACAAAAAGCACAGCAGAAGGTCTCCTTGGGTGAAACAGGTGGGGCGCGATTCTTCCTGTGTTGTCTTTTTTCCTCGAGACTAGTTCTTCGTGAACTCTCAAAGGAGTCAGCGGCATTATGTATGGTGTGCCTCCAAGTCTCCTGATTGGAGGCCAAGGTGGACCACTGATGGTAGTCAATATGGCCAAGGCTAAGGTATTGCTTCAGGGAGTCCTTGTCTCTTCTTTGGGGCACCTCTCTTGCGGCTACCAGTGGCAAGTTCACCGTAAAACACGATCTTGGGGAGGCGGTGATCCTTCATTCTAGAGACGTGCCCTGCCCAGCGCAGCTGCAGTTTCAGCAATGTGGCCTCGATGCTGGTGACCCCTGCCTGCTCGAGGACAGTGACATTAGACACATAGTCAGTCCAATGGATGTTTAGAATTGTACGGAGGCAGCGCTGATGAAAGCGTTCCAGGAGTCGCAGGTGATGATGGTAGATGACCCATGATTCAGACCCATATAAAAGAGTAGACAATACAATGGCTCTGTAGACACTGATCTTTGTACTTTTCTTCAGGTGTTTATTACACCAGACTCTTTTATGGAGTTTTCCAAAGGCTCTATATGCCTTTGCTATTCTGTTGTCTATCTCTTTGTCGATCGTGGCATCTGAGGAAATGATGCTTCCCAGATAGCTGAACTGCTGAACTGTCTTAAGCTCTGACTCTCTGATGGTAATATGGGGATGGCGATAATCTTCTTGCGGTGCAGGTTGGTAGAGGACTACTGTCTTCTTCAAGCTGACTTCCAGCCCAAAAACCTCAGCCGCCTCCGCAAAGCAAGATGTTAAACGCTGCAGAGCTGCTTCTGTGTGGGCAACAAGGGCGGCATCATCAGCAAAGACCAGTTCACGGACAAGATGGTTTAGGGTCTTAGTGTGGGCCTTCAGTTGCCTTAGATTGAATAGGCTACCATCGGTACGGTATCGAATATAAATGCCGTCTTGTTCGTCGAGGTCTGCTGTAGCCCTTTGGAGCATCATGCTGAAGAAAATTGTGAATAAGGTCGGTGCGAGAATGCAACCTTGTTTCACACCATTGGTTATTGGGAAAGGCTCAGAGAGTGCATCACCATACCTGACTTGGCCTTGCTGATCCTCATGTAACAGAATAATCATTTTGAGGAACTTGGGGGGACAACCTAATCGTTCTAAGATCAGCCACAAGCCTTTCCTGCTCACAGTGTCAAAGGCTTTGGTGAGGTCAACGAAAGTTACGTATAACCCCTTATTCTGTTCTCTACACTTTTCTTGCAATTGTCTGAGAGCAAATACCATGTCTGTGGTACTTCTATTAGCCCTGAAACCACACTGACTTTCAGGTAGAAGTTCTTCTGCGATGGCAGGTACTAGTCTGTTCAATAGTATTCTTGCAAGAATTTTACCAGCAATGGAGAGCAGAGTTATACCCCGGTAGCTTGAGCAGTCTGACTTGGCACCTTTTTTCTTATACAGAGTGACGATGATTGCGTCACAAAAGTCTGACGGTATTTTGCCTTGTTCCCAACAGCACACAACTAGCTCATGAAATTTAGCGTGGAGTGCTCGGCCTCCATGCTTCCATATTTCAGGTGGGACTCCGTCAACCCCAGCTGCCTTGCCAGTTTTCACCTGCTGTATGGCCTTAAGAGTCTCTCCCATGGTAGGGGCTAAATCCAATTCGTTTTTCACCGGATGTTGCAGAATGTGCTGGATTCCTTCTCCTTCGACTACACGATTAGCACTAAAGAGGGTTTGAAAATGTTCAGACCAACGATCCAGGATGGAGATTTTATCTGTAAGAAGCGTTTGGCCATCTGCACCAAGTAAGGGGCTTTGAACCTGGAATGTGGGTCCATACACTGCCTTCAGAGCCTCATAGAATCCTCTGTGGTCACCCAAATCTGCACATAATTGAATCTTTTCTGCTAGGTTGACCCACCACTTGTTCTGGATGTCTCTAAGTTTCTGTTGGAGTTTGCTACGTGCAAGACGAAAGGCTGCTTTTCTTACATGGCAGAGTGGCTGAGCGAGGTGTGCTTGATGAGCAGATCTCTTTTTTGTCAGCAATTCCTGGACCTCCTGGTTGCTATCGTCAAACCAGTCTTTGTTTTTCTTTGAGGAGAACCCAATGGATTCTATGGAGGACTGCAGGATGCTGTTTTTGATATGTTGCCAAAGCGCTTCAGGAGAAGAATCTGTAAGTTGGTCTTTAAGCCTAGTTTGAAGGTTAGCCTGAAAGCTGTCCCTCACTGCAGCTATTTGAAGATTATCAACATTGAGCCTCCTCCTTGGAATGCCGCCCCTCTTAGGTTTGGGATTGAAGTGGAAATTAAGTTTGCAACGCACAAGGCGGTGGTCTGTTTGGCATTCTGCACTAGGCATCACTCTGGTCTGGCAGGCATCACGAATATTTCTCTGGCGTACTAAAACATAATCAATAAGGTGCCAATGTTTAGATCGAGGATGCATCCAGGTTGTCTTCCAGCTGTCTTTCTGCTGGAAGATAGTGTTGGTGATGGTAAGCTGTTGCTCTGCACAGAACTCTAGTAAGAGACGACCGTTATCATTGCAGTTGCCAACACCGTGCTTGCCTAGTACTCCTTTCCAGGCTTCAAAGTTCTTTCCTACTCGGGCGTTGAAGTCACCAAGGATTATGATCTTATCTTCTATAGGAACTTTCTGAGTGAGGTGACGCAGGTCGGAGTAGAATTTTTCTTTTTCTGCAGGGTCAGCTTGCAGAGTTGGAGCATATATGCTGAAAAGAACAATGTGTTGCTTATTGTGCAGTGGAAGACGTAAGGAGATAACACGGTCGGAATGACCTATCAGCAAATTTTCAAGTTTAGAGGCTATGGAGTTTTTAATCATGAAGCCGACTCCAGAAAGATGACTTTCAGTTTTGGGTTTGCCTGACCAGTAGAGTGCATAGCCAGCACCATGTTCTTTGAGGCTACCTTCCTCATGAAGGTGAACTTCACTGAGTGCAGCGATATCGATGTTAAGACGTGACAATTCATGGGCAATTAGCGCAGAACGGCGCTCAGGACGCCCACTGTTCACTGTATCAAGCATGGTTCTGATGTTCCAAGATGCGAGTGTCAATCTGGACACACCTTTGGAGGCAGGTGTATGCCTTTGTCTCTTTGTTTTTAATTGACCGTAATAGAAGATGCCCGTTGGCCGCGGCTAGCCAACCAGGTGGAGGGGGAGATGAGCTTTGGTTAGGCCACCTTTTCTAGGCCTCTCTCCATATGGAGCAAGCAGTGCTGTCCTTTAAAAAGGCTGCTTGGTCATTCAGGATGCTGCCGAACAAGACTGTCATCTCCTGGGTCAGACTTGAGCGACCAATGTCCTGAACCGCCTGCATGCAGGGTTGGGTCTGCGACTTCCAGTGCACCTTATCACCTGCCGTTTCGTCCCTCGCCTGTCGCTGCAGGGCTTTGCAAGTGTGGGTAAACCCCTCGGGCCTGTGCAGTGGATTTATTTTAGGTGAGGCACAGCGTGCGCAGAACTGACCTCACCCTTTACACCTGAGGTTTATCTGCCAGGGCCTAGCGAGCTTGGACGGTGACAGCAAAGTCCTCAGGTTGTAGGTTTAATTAGAGTATCCTTCTCTTAGATGGATGGCCTTACAGGGCTACACGAGCTCCATCTGCCCGGGTTTGAAGTTGGAGTTGTCCTTCTCCTAGGATGGTTGCCTGAAGGCTAGTGAGCCCATCCTGCCCATGGACACACTTTGTCTGACCCTTCATTTGAGAGCTGACTGGCATGGGAGACCCTACCGGAAGCATAAGCCACCACCAGCATAACTCCCAACTTCTCAAGGGCACACAAGCTCTTTCCCCACGACAAGGGGGTGTCCGTGAAAGAGAACTCCAAGTGAGGTCTCACGAGAGCAGAGTAGAGGGGCAGGATCACCTCCTTAGACCTGCTGGTCACACTCCTTTTGATGCAGCACAGGATACGGTTGGCTTTCTGGGCTGCAAGCGCACACTGCTGGCTCATGTTCAGTTTCTCATCGACCAGCACCCCCAAGTCCTTCTCCACAGGGCTGCTCTGAATCTCTTCTCTGCCCAACCTGTAGCTGTGCCTGGGATTGCTCCAAACCCAGGTGTAGGACCTTGCCCTTGGCATGGTTAAACTTCATAAGGTTTGCATCAGCCCACCTCACAAGCATGTCAAGGTCCCTCTGGATGGCATTCCTTCCCTCCAGTGTATCAACCGAACCACACAGCTTGGTGTCATCGGCAAACTTGCTGAGAGCGCACTCAATCCCACTGTCCATGTCAGTGACGAAGATGTTTTGGTAGGAGACTTGCCAGACTGGTCAAGGATGCTTTAAACTAGATGTGTTGGGGGAGAGGGGCATTATTCCATCCCAACACACTCAGTCAGTTGCCAGCACCTATAATAAATGCTTGGAGCAATGTAGAGATATTCCAGCCGCTCCAGCGAATGAGCTGGCTTCATTTGGAGCTCGGCTCAGATGCCTCTATACAAACACCCATAGCACGGGGAACAAACAAGAGGAATTAGAGATGTGTGCATGTGTACAGGGGTATGATATAATAGGCATCGCAGAAACACGGTGGGATGGCTCCTATGACTGGAGTGTTGGGACGGAAGGTTACAGGCTCTTTAGAAAAGACATTACAAAGGCCACCTCTGACTCTTTTTTATGTTGCAGTGACCTCCCCATCCTTACCATACATGAACTCAAGGCAAAACAGGAGATGGAAAGTGTAAGTATTTTGGTTAATACAAGTGCAGTATTTTGCTGCATTATCTCAGTGGAAAGGTTCTACTGCCTGAAAAACTGCTACGACAGTGCCTCAGTTCATTATCCTGATCCTACACCTGTTCCTTTTTCTGTCTTATTACTCCTTTAAAACTGACTATTTTGATAATAAACCCCCAAATCTGCTTTTCAGCAAAGTCACATCAAGCTTCATTGTCAGAGATAATTAAGTTGGATACTAAATTAATGGTCTGGCTATATGAAACCATTTCTTTGGAGGCCTAAATATAATGTAATTTCACTCACCTCCACTGGAAACATAAAAGTCATAATACCTGTCCCTGTGGGATCTCTGGGTAAAAACTGAACTTGAAAACAAAAAGAAGGGCCTTATTCAGAGGGTTCACAGTTCCTCACTTTTCCTTTTTTTTTTTAATGCAGCAATACAAATATCTTATTTACTATCTGGTAGATTATAGGTGTGTGACCGCCAGCTACACAGTGCAGTGAAAATGAAATCTTCACCCGACAGGCTTAGATGAAACTTGCAGGAAGCAACATAAATAAAATGTATTATTCATTTCTTCCGTGCTTATTCTCTGTTAAGGATATGAGAGTTTGTTGTTGAAGTGGCTTATGATTTCAGAGTGCAATAAAAATGAAATCAATGGCCAATATGTCCAACATTTTGAAACAATTCTTCATGCTATAAAATTTTATTTCCTGTGTTGCCTTTCATACCAGCTATATTCCAACAGGTTATAGATTTAAAAAAATATAATTGCAAAGATAATAAATAGAAAAGGGAGAGTGCAATTATAGGGATACTAACAACAAGAAAAATGTAACTACTACACTATAAAGCAAATGTTTCTCTTACTTAGCTTTGTAAAAGGATATTAGTGTATAATGATGAACTTGGTGGGACCCTATCGGAAGTGGTAAAAATCCCATAGTACTCCATTTTCAAGGGCCATGATCAGCAATAGTTTATCAACAGCTGCACTAGAGGATACGCTAATGTTTAAAGGGCATCAAATCAGGCCCATAAAAGCTAATGGAAGTCTTATGCTTCACGGTGTATTGGATCAGGCTTGAGCATACTTATTAAACCAATAATATACATCTATATTTTTTTTTCCTCTAGATCTCTACATTAAAATAAAAAAAAAAAAAACACCAAACATAAAGCCCTTTTTTAACAATGACAACAAATCACCAAAGGAAGACAAAAGCTCTTTTAACTCTGCAAACTTTATGCTTTTTTAGCACTTCTTACTTACATGTAATTTCATGAGATACTTGGAAAAAAATGTGGTTTTAAACCAGAAAATAAACTCAACGGGGAAAAAAAAGAGGAAACTATTAGGTTCCTCTGAAATTCAAAACACGGTAACTGAGGTGGTTGACTAATTGGCATACTACTTCCATTAGGCCATGGTTTGGGGTTTTTTTTCTCTGCTATAGATGTTCAAGTCCTTCACGTGCAATGAGAAAAGAACAATCTGCTATGCTGGAAAACAACAAGCAAAATACCTGCACAGAGAAATACCAGAGCAGGATGCGGAATAATAACAAACGGCAAACTCACTATTCTTAAACTAATATATTTCAGCTTCAAAATCTACTTTACAAAGGCTAGAGATAGACCCTGTTTTCTATCTAACAGAACAGGTATGTTTACAGATACTTAAAAGAAAATTGCATAACATAGCCTCATCTCTTTTTAAACATGTTATGCTAGTTTCACAGATAATCAATAATGCTTTTCAAACATATGTGACTGTACTAGATTTAAATACATTTTTTATATACATAAAAAAGGTGTTATCTTACAGGACTAGACTAAACACTAAGAGAATGAGGGCTGAACAAACTATTTCTATGATTATATTCTTATGGTTAAAATGAGGGAAAGAAAAAAGTTACTTAAAATAAAAGGTTAGCAAAAAAGAAAAAGGTTGCAAACAGCATCAGAGCAAATTTGATCTGAAAATCAGAACGTTAGTGATTATCAAAGGAGTAAATGACTGAGCAAGTCCTCCAACAAGACTAACCATTGGACAAGAATAAAGTTGTTTCCAGACACAGCTGTACTGGGTCTAGGTGTGTCCCAGAGGAGGCTCAACATACTGCCCAGTAAAGCCCCTTCCCACAATTGTCCTGCCTTCCTAAAATACTGCTGAACTAACCAGCCCACTTGGGTCTATTCAAAACCTTCCCAGCTTCCCAAGAGAATCTTCTTTACATTTGTGTCTCAACCATCTTTCACAAGCAATTTTATTTTTTTTTTCCTTCAGTTTCCTGAATTTCCTTCTGCTGTCTGAGATTTTGCTGCTTTCTAACTTGAAGGTCAGTATCTAAATGACTTCCTCAACTGCATTCTTATCACTAAACAGCAAATATCCCCTCAGGATGCACTGTGCATAGCCAAAGTCTCTAGTGTCTCTTTCACCCCAGGCTTGCTAGAAAGTTTCCTCTGAGACATGGTGTAAGTAGAAATATGAAGTCAAAGAACTCCAGATTTTGGCAGTGGCTGCTGAGAACATGCTGAAAATATGAAAGACCTTTCATTCTCCAGAAGGAAGCCAACTTTGTGTTAGGCTTGGAGAAGAAAAAAATAATTTTTTAAAAAAGGAACACTGAAAATCTTGTTACCAGCAAAGAAATAAGCTTTTTGAGTCTATCTTAACACTGTAATAGCCATTAAAGTTCTTGGGCAATTACTTTGGATTATCTGGATTTATCTGTTTATCTGGGTTTGCTCAGCCACCACCCCCCCTACGCAAGACACAGTGATTTCAGCACAACGTTAAATAGAGAAGACAACCCTAAGACTTTAATTTTATTGAAGGCTCTGCCATGCAGGGCAGTGAAAACACAGAGGTTTCCCCGCCCACTAGAACATGCTACTCTAAATGATTTTTATGTTATTTTCTCAAGCTCTAACTGAGCAGATATTTGGAGGGACAGCCATTGCAAAGGTTGTAATAGTCAAGACTGTTGAACATAAGCTTCTTCCTAGTAATCTAAATCTGGTTTCCAGTCTCTTCTTTATAAGCTGGTATCATGTAAATACCATGACGGGTCCTGAAGTGCATGATCATGTAAAGCAAAAAACAATAACCGTGTTCCTAGGCTTTGGTATAGGTTCTGCCAGGCTTCAGCCTAACTGGGAAAGGCACGATCAGGTCTAGTGTCCAAATAAAGCTGAACAAATTCTGTGTGGGGAAAACCACATGTTTTTAACATGAATAATAATTAATTATCAGAATAATGCACCTAGGAGCATAGTGGATTTTGCAGTATTTCATTAAACATTGGGTATCATGCCAAAAACTATTCTGGATGAACAAACACTGCACTTCACAACTCTAGAGCACTTTCTGAATATATGCATTAGTAACTATATGACCTGTGTCTTCTGATCCATATTGTAAAGGATGTCAGATAAAATGTTCTTATGGTTCTTTGAATTTATTAAAAAAAAAATAACTTATTAAGCCATTGCAGCATATTGCAAAAATAACAAAATTTATCTTTTCACTGTGAATTTATTTTATCAATATTTAGAACAGCAGCTCCCAAACTAAGCTGCCTAGATACCACAGAAAGATAATTCCAGGACACTGTGCTAGCTGCACAGTCGCTAATTGCAACTGCTTTTAGCTCATGCATCCAGCACTGTCCTCTCTGCTAAAGCAGGAACAGCAGCTTTTAGCCATTGGTAGAATGACAAAAAATACTGATACTCAGGCAACTAAATTTCCACATCCTCCGTGGAAGATTTAATAAGCAAGTCTTTCTACCTCAAGCAGAGTAACTTGTATGTATGTGGGGATCTCTGTGTTAGATCTTATATATGTTTATAGAGAGAACAGTAGGAAGTTTGAAAGCAAATGTCTTCATTATGAAGACAATTCCCCAAAAGACAGAGGAAAAAACCCAAACACTAGTAATAACAAGATATGTCTGACTTTGAAAAGAGCCCTTGTGTTGTGAGCTGTGCAGAACTGTTACAGCCTGGGAAGCACCAGGTCCTAAGGCTCATTCACGTCCCTTGTGGTCCAATTAAATGTTTACGACCTGCTTGACTTGGACCCTTGAAGGAAGTCCAGCTTGTAACAATCCCCACTGAAATATAAATTAATAAATGTGGTTTGGAACATTAGTCTTAATATGTAGTATTATCTCAAGAATTAGCACACAGCTCTAGAAAGCATTTTTATTTAGAAACTCCCTTTATTTTAAAGAATATAATCTTTTGTAGCTGGAAGAAGTACCAGTTGAGCAGAATGACTGCAATTACTAGCTTTGTGAGACCTCTAGTGGGAGAAAAGGCTATTGTCATGGATATTCACACGTACAAGCTGATCGATAATCCTGCAAACACAAAATTAAGCACAACTGTTGTGAGAAACGCAAAGATATTTGCATCCGAGTGTCTGGGAGAAAAGTAACTTGTTACGTAGAGGGCGTTTTCCACAGTACAAACTCTTTCTGCTCTTCCATTGCAGTCTGGCAGCCGAGGTACTGTGAAAGGGGCATTCCCTCTACTTAGCTGTGATCTCCCATGTTGCTACATGGTAAAAAAACAGTGGTGAGGGTAAAGATGACTGACAGCAGCATGCGCTAATATCTTCAGCACATTACCAGGGTCTTGTACAGCATATAATTTGCATTCACCTTTTCCTCTTTGTTCCCATTGCTACTTCTCCTGTCTAGAAGGATGTAAGTAAGGTATAGTGGGTCACACTACAGATTTACCCAGTGCAACTTTCTGCTTCAGAACAAGCTGCTGAAGAGCCACAGGCCTTCCCAGAGTACGTTCCCAGCCTCCAGCGCTTTCTGGCTTAATGACGTTTCCTCTTCCAGAAGGAAAATGCATTTTTCTTCACACCATGGATTTTCTGTAGTAGCATAACGGTATTTCCATTTTTCTTATTTTTTATTTCCTAGTAACACTTATTTTTCTGTGCTTAGCTGTTACTACTAAGTGAACTGACATTTTCATAGAGGTACATTATGAATCTCTTTCTTGGGAGATAGTAACTAGTGCCAAATCCCTCACTGTGCCTCCAAGTACATAATTTCATGACTGGCAGCACTGGATTTCACTAGGTATTGTACCCTCCAGCTTACAACAGCATGAGATCTTTCTGCAAGGCAAGTAGGCTTTCTTAGCTGTTTCTTGGGTTTACTGCCCTGAGCAAATTATTACCACATACAAAATCTGTCATTCCCTTCTCACCCCCTTTTTCTACATCAGTCATGAATACGTCAAATAATACAGGTCCTAGGACAGTTCCCCAGAGCACTGGAAAAACTTACTTCCATTCCTACCCTTTATTTCTACCTGTAACCAGTAGAATCCGTGAAGGACCTTTAATCTCATTCTGGCACAGATAAGGGATTTTTCTGACACTTTGAGAAATCTTGTGGAAAGTCTTCTGGAGATGAGCATGTGCTGACATAATCAACATCTTCCTAAGGTGCTACTTTCTTCTTTAAAGTCATACCTTCCCATCTCCACTATGGCATGGAAATCCATGTCTCTAATAGAATTATTTTTTAACCCAGCTTCTACTGACTTTTCTAGTAAAATGTATTAAGACTCACTAGACTCTTGTTGCTTCGTTACTGTGCTGTCCTGCTAACATGCTTCTCTAATGCATGCATCCCATGAAGTATTGTTAATTACCCACCTCCCAACCTCTCTTCAAACACAGCTTTCTCAGGAATAGTTCAAACTTTACTTCTCACATTTCCCAAGGTAGTATATGTGTTGAGATGCCAGCCTGTCTTCATGAAACGGTTAATAACTGGGGACAGATCCCTTAATTTTGTTAAGTCAAGGAAATGCAAGCAATTTGTTTCTTTCTTATTTGAACAATACGTTCCTTGCCCTTAAAAATACAGTTCATGAAACAGATTTTACCTCATTTTTAATTATGAATGCACTACTGAGCTTCGCTAATAAACACTCATGTGTTAAGACTGAGCATGAGCACAGCCTGAAAGACCCACATTGTATCATGCTTTGAAGGTTAACAACATCTGGCTTCAATGGACTGCCATAGAAATTCTAGGACAATTAACAGAGGCTGCCCTGCCTCTAGTTGTGAAAAATATTCATTTACAGACAGCGAGCAGAAGAGAAGGAGAATAAAGCATGTTACATCTGCCTGCTTGCCACCAGTCACACACATAAAAAAATGGCCAAAGATGTATGCAAGTAGTTAACAGAACACTGCTTGTAATAAGAACAGACATAAGAGGGGTTTTTACTGCTAGAAGTCAGCCACGCTACTGCTACCAAAGGGGAATTCAGAACATGCCCTCATACATCAAATCTCTGCTATGTTGTTTATGAGCAGCAATTTGAGATCAGGATTGGATTTGCAGAGGTATGTGAATTGTAAACAGTTTGCAGAAATGGCAACCGAGATTCCAGCATGCTTACTGTGGGCCTTGGGAGAGGTTTGTGAAGCTTTTGTTCTTTAAACTTAATTACCAGGTACAGTTAAATCCTAGGCCAGATTTTTATCTTACATCATGCAAGGAAGGCTGAATTCGATCTTCTGAAGGCATGTCAGTCAGTTGCTGGGAATATCACACAAATGGTCAGCATCAGATATGCTCACTTAAGTTATTTCAACACTGCTAAAGGAATCTCTCTAATATTTTACATTCAACCCTGGATTTAATTCAAATAACTGTGGCAAGATCCTTGCCTAGAGCCCTTGCCTAGAAGTTCAAAGGACACTTCTCACTAATAAAGATTTAGCAAGAACAGAAAATAGGAGCTGTCTCATAACACTTTGGAAGAGACTGAAATGATTTTATGCTCTGCTATGGTATCAGAACTTGTAATCTCACAAGTTGTATGATCACTTCAATCACAGCAAGTGCAGGAGTCCAGATGTGTAGTTCATTGAAAGAGCGCTAAGCTTCTTGCTTTTTGGTGTAAGTTGCAAGTGAGAGGTTCCACCTATGAGAAAAGGCTGAAAACCCCTTGTTAACATATTATCAGACAAAGTGGACCAGGAGAAAAAACAGATCAAGGTCCATGTTTTCAGTGTTCGGTATCCCCAGTTCTGGCTCAACACAAACTTGTAGCAACTCCTACATATACGAGCTCCCTGAGGAATCCAAATTGGCTTTCAGAATTTGGGTTGCACTGAGTACAGCTTTGACCAGAGGCACTCCCAGCATTTCCCATCTGCAGAAATCTACACAAGTGCACTATGGCAAGAATATTCAGCCAATAACTAGGGATATGTAAGTTTAAAATAGTGCCAGCTGAAATAGTAGGCTAGCATCACGTAAGCACTTATGCACTTTAAATTGTCACGTCAGGCATTTGGCCACTAATGCAGCCAACATTTTTAAAACCCACTTATATAACGCGGGAAAAGTACTGGATTTCACAAAGAAATGGAAAACGAGTTTGACAACTGAAAATTGTTATGACAAAGAAGGCAGAAGAAACTGGTAAGCAGGTCTGATTTATAACGCTGAGAGACCCAAACAGTGGCGAGGAGAGCAGCAGCGAGTCCAGCCTGGGATTCCCGCTGGGAGCTTGGCTGGGCTTCCGCTGGTGCCGTGCTTGCGGGACCTGCGGTGCTCCGCAGCCAGACCCGAGGCCAGGATGTGCAGTGCTGGATCATGGCCGCCAGGAGGTACCCCCGTCCCGCCGGGCCTCGGTCTATCCCGCCCTGCGCCGCTCGTCCCGTCTCTCGCGACATTTTCCCACTCCCCATCTCCTAAACCTCCCTGTGCTGAGCACTTTTAACTCATCGCGGAGCGTCCGTTTGTGCTGGTTGCAAATGCTGGAGGCGCTCCGTCGAAAGAGATGGGAGAAGCCTTGTAATCTAGTCAGTCTGACTATAAAGAAACTGTATCCATTAAAAATGTTATTTATAAATCTATTGTTAACTACAATAATGTTTTAATTATATAACTTATGATTTGGAGTTATAGAATAAATATACAATGTATGATTCACATAATAGAGAATTTCAAAATATTTATGTAATTGCATAATAATTACACTAATTGTTTAATCATTACTTGGATTATTAAATATTATAGATACAAGAATTCAAGTATATATAATATTTAATGCCATGTTATTAAATTATATATAGTTATATATGATTACATATAATTAATATTATAAAAATTACTACATATATTATTTATATAATTGTAAAAATGGTCATGTGCCAATTCTTGAATATACAGTATTTCAAGCATTATTAAACATTCATTATAGATGTTTTAATAGGTGTGTTTTATTTCACTGAAATACAACAGTGGAAAGAAAAGCCAGTCCAAGGGCATATCCAGAATGAGGGGGAAGGGTGAACAAGTACAACAGCAGTTTAGCCTCCACTCCTGTTTTCTCCACTCTGACTAGATATAAAGGCAAGGCTAGGAGAAAGCCTGAGCAGGAATATCTTCACAGAAGTCTTGCAGATATTTTAGGATGCCTGTTTTCAGCTACTTGTACAGGTTTTATTCTAAGTTCTTATATTCCTTACATTCGTTATAAGAAATATTTCCTATGAATCTGATGAATTGTTGCTGACTGTTAGATGGGTGCACTTTCCAGATATTTTACGTGAGGCTGAATAATTTCAAGATGGTTTGGGGTTTGACTTCATATGGTCAAGATTCTCATATTACAGACACAGGCTTTATTTTCATTATAACTGGTTTGAAATGAATGGAATTGTTCCAAATTAAAACAAGTTTGTTCATAAGGAAAATCGGGTCTTTAAATCAGGGGGAAAAAAAAGGAGTTAAAAGTTGCCAGCAGGATTTTATGTGTTGTTTTCTGCTGTTCTGCTTATGGGGCAGTCTATTTGGGTCATCATTTGTTGCCTATATGGCCCAGTTTTCTTGCGATTCTCAAGAAAAAACACTGAAGATCAGACCTGAGTGATGCAATGGTGGCTTTGGAAGTTTTTAAGGGGTTTGCCCCTCAAATGAACTTAAAAGTTAGTTATCAGAGGTGTTAACTGCCCTATTTACTTCAATAGGTTGAGTTTGAAATCTGCTGTCAGCATTTGACTTTGTGAACTAATTTCAGTGCTCCTGCACTGCCTGAAGTCCCAGAAGCACTACCTACTAGAATGTCTCCAGCTTTACCTCTCGATCTTTACTGTTCTAGTTCCTGCCTTCTAACATGAAGATACCTGGGCTTACAACTACAATCAGACTAGTCTGGTGAAACATTGTGGAGAACCTGTCTTAGACATAGTCTTTCCATCATAGATAGAGCTGAGCAAAGTATGAAGGATTATGCTGAATTTGAAAGCCTGCATATAATCTCACAGTAGTTTGCCATACAATTAGGTGCTTCCTAGAGCTGTTTCTAATTTAAGAGCTCTGGCCTTCTTACCTTTCTGCAGAGATTGAAGTTGTAATAAGGCCTGAAAGGAGTAAAAGCACAGTCCTAAATAAATCAGGCATGCCAATAATGCAGTACGTAGTGCCTTCAGTTACTACTGGCTTTCACGAATATTTGTGGTACCCATGCAGTTGAAGTCTCTTTGAACAGGGAACAGAAGAAACACCGGATACAGTCTTTGCATGCATTGTCTTTCTCAGCCACACTGCCCAGCCCATGCCAGTCTCAATTTTTTCAAATGCCAATTAACAGGTGTGAGAAATGTTACTTCTTACACAGAGACCGATGTCTGCATAACAGCGGTACTATCTTGGCAATCCAGACCGCAGCATAAATATCATGGTGTTTGAGCCCTTGGGGCCTGTGGAGTTTACAGCTATGCTGTCAAGATCTCTTCGTTGGGATAGTCCTTGAAGTCCTGCCAAAATGTAGGGGACTCTGGTGCTTTTATGTGCTCCCAAACACTGCTCTGGCTCCAGGAGTCAACACTCTCGTCAGGCTGAGTGATGGTGTGAATCTCAACTCGCGAGCTGAGATTCCAGTGGGGAGTGTGACAGTGCATGCTTGCATGATGATGCCAGAGAAGCAGGTGACACTGGCAGATAGCTGCAAGGAATAGTAACTGGGTGGCTTCTTGTTACATATCCTCAGAACTTCACAGGATGGAATTCGAGAGAGAGGAACAGTTATAAAATGAGGTTACAAAATCCGGATGTCCTGATCAATTCGAGACAGTTGTAAGGTACCTAACACGGCATGCACAGGCAAGAACAGCAATCAGCACTGGGTCAGGATCTGTTTGCGTCATATTTTGACTAATCCAAGGATTAATCACATTGCAAGTCAATGAGCTGTTACACATTTCCATGCTCTCCAGAGACTGCCTGGAGAGAAAAAAAGGGGGTTGGTATGAAAAAATGGTGACGCAAAAAGGCACAGAGCAAGTATGTTTTCCTTGTCATAATAAAATACACAGGACCAAAGTATTTCAACACAGCTTGGAAAGAAAAAGAAGAGTTAAAAGAGCAAAGTTTATCTTGGCCGCATCCCAAAAAAGAAGAGTTGCATCAGTTCTGAATTTGGCCCTCTACATATAGGAGGAATAGAGAGGAAGGACAGCAGTTTGGAGTCTGAAATACTTCACTTCTGGTAGCTCTCAGGAATCCCTAAAGCCTTCAAAACTGACACAACTTTTACAATGCATGGCATCACTCACAGGTTTCTGTGCATTACCTGCATTTCTGCTGATGTTCTCCTGCTTTTCACCTGGGCCACAACTTAAAGGCTGGTCCAAACAGATGATTTAGATGGCTGTGTTCATTCTGCTGACAGCTGGGGTTGATTTTGTAGTTATCCTCAACCTCTACTACCTACCACAAATACATGAACTAAAAAATTTTAACTTAACCATGGAAGCTCTGCTGAATGTCAAGTGGTTCTGACACTGCCTTGGTTTTTAGACTACTTATCCAAGGGTAGCATTTAACCCTGTGAGGATCTCTCCGGATGCCTGTGTTGGCTCCAGAAACCAGCTGTGCAGACCTTAAAAAATGAGGGAGGCTTGTATACCACTCACTGCTTCTGGAAAGCTTTTCTTTTGTGGTTCACCACTAATACAAGGCACAGTATCGGATGAGGCAAAAATCAACAGCAGAAACCATATCTGAGAGACATCATTAATGGACATTTTGTTCCTTTCCCTGTTCCCTTCAGGAACAAATGCATTTAGGTAAGTGTTTGTTTGAAACAGTTTTTGCAGTAAACAAGGCTGTTAAATGTCACCATTTCTTTTAAGACTATGAAATAGATCCATGTTCAGTGTCAGTTCTGCAATTTACTCAGTATCCTTAGCCTCTGATAGAGAAATATTGGTACAATGAAACACTTCTGACAGTATTGTCCAGGTTCTAAAGTTCAATATGGAAGGTGTGAGCATCCTTCTGTTAACTCAGAGTAGCAAAAAATCAAATAAATCCTAGGTTCAGAGCCAAAATATGTTCTCCGTTATAAGATTCATTTTGAACTCAATTCTGCAATGTTTTGCCTATTAACTAAAAACTTAAAAGACAGAGTTGATAATATTCAGTACCATGACAGAGATTCTTGGTCCCTTGAAGAATTGAGCTTCTGCAAAGAACTCTTGTGTGCTGATGTCTTTATAAAAATTGAATAAGGCTAAGCTGAATTTAGCTGTCAAAGTGGTCCCTCCATAATGCATCATGGAAAATTATTCATTTACTACTCAAGGACAGTGGAAGTTTTATCTGTCTTGTGTACAGACACGTTTAAATACCATTTGAAACTTCAAAAGGAAGTGCCTTATTACCACATACTATCATACACAAGATGGAGAGTAACATAGAGGAAAAGCAGGTTGTATTGCATCCTGTACTTGAAGCGTTTCAGTTGATGTTCATAGTAAGCATGTATAAACTGACCGCTAATCAGCTTTTCCCAGTGACCATCATTTATTGGATTCAAATTGTTACATCGTTCAATTGCATTACATTTATTGGATTCAAATTGAAAGACTGTCCCCAGCACTCCAACAGATAGAACAATGAGTTTACAAATTGACAGATTTAGCTAAACCAACATCTTCTGTGAAGTGTTGTGAACAGAAGATTTGTCCTCACAATAATCCCTAGCCATGTGGTCCTGGAGTTACAATGGTGATACAAGCACCTATGAGCTGCAGTGCTACCAGGGAGTGCTGCCTTTTCCTGCTCTCACTTGTTCTTGAGCTACCTCTATGCCTGCGCAACACAGCTCCAGAGCTTGGGCACATCCCAGCAACCAGCTTTATTTTTACATCTGCAGTCAATAGAAGGTTGCACGGTGCTGTAACACATGGAACATAACTCCTTTCTGCTGGAAAGATGTATTTAATTTATTCCCTTCCATCTTTAAAGAACTTTATATGGAAAATATTGTCAGGCTTGGTTTTCTGAAAGATGTTTGCAGAATAATCTGTCCTGGCCCTGAAATTTCTTTTATTTCCTCTTCAGAGTATATTAGCACTTTAAAAGCATTTCCTTCGGTTTCTCCATCACTATCAGCTTGTACTGTGCTGTGTTGTGCTATGTGAAACATACTGAACAGAAATACTTTTAGAGACAAGTCAAAACCAACAGCTCATTTCCTAGAACAGTATCACTCACGTTGGAGCAGCTTACGGGCTCAGGTGGCTTTTGCGACCAGTGTGCTCTAATCCCATGCCTGTGTGGATCACAGTCTTGGGCAGACAACTGCTCCTGACCCTGTTCACTGTGTAGTGTGGTGACTCCATCCCAAAGGCAGTGGGTAAGTGATACTGCCACCCACAACCACCTGTCCTGCCCATGTGGCAGCCTGCTGCTGAGGTGGTCTGTAGAGACTCTACAGCCACCTCCAAACACAGGACAATGTGCCCTCTGGAACAGGGGCAAGTCTGTTGTTACAGAGCCAGACATACCAGCCTGGGTGTCAGTTTAGGCGTCAATCCATAATGCAACACAGACCATTAAAATGCAGATGAACAAATTCTCTGCAGCTATGCCTGCAAGGCTGAAGGAGCCATGGCTAAACTCCATTCAAGGTCCTACTTAGGTCTTGCAAGTCCTGATTTTCTTCTTAAGCTGTCCCAGGACTTCAGAGGTTGCCTTACAAAACATTGGTTAGTTTTGCTATGCTTTTGGCTGCCAAGGCAGAGTAAAGCTGTGGTGGGGAGACACCACTGAGCAAGGTAAAGCTGTGCCACAGTCACACAGCTCCCTGCCTAAAGTTCGTTCAGATATTCTTCAGGGCAAGAGAACTGGAAAAACTATTTCCTTGAAGACATAAAAGTAGCATGACAACCTCAACACATCATTCCAGATGTTCACAAATGCAGGGTAAAGTTGTTCTCAACTTTACAGCATGCCCCAGAAATGTGTTGTTACTCAGCTTTGTGCCTGTTACCTTTGGATGCACTGCTGAACCTAAGTGGAAAATCCACATTATTGGTACTGCTATAGAAGAAGTTTGCAGGTTTCTCTTTAGTTAGGACTTAAGTTTCAGAAAAGTGAATACTGTAACATAGTGATCAAATGTTTTGTTCAGCTTCATTCAGTCTATATTATTCCTTGCACCACTCTTTTGGAGGAGGAAGGAATATGAAAGTATATGGGTTTCCAAAATAATCAGATTTTACCTTCAGATACTGGTTCCTGGGCTGTGGTTCCACCATTCCCACAAACAAGCAGGTTTTCTAGTGCTGGCCTTGGTGAGATGTGGACAGGGAGAGGAAAGTTGAAAGCTGAAGGTGAACAAGAAAGCACAGAGGAGGATTTGTGAACAGCAGAAATTACCTCTGATGATTACTGAAACTGCTGTACTCACTGGAGGGAAGCGAGGTATTTTGGGGTATGTTTTATCGAGTAACTGTTCCTAAAGTTTCAAATTCTTTGCCTTGCCAAAATCTCTTTTTATCCAGCTGTGGCTGAACCTCTGTGAGACAGTATTAACCAGGGAGGATCGCATTACTGCAGTTACAGTGGCTGACGTTACTTCCTCTGTGCAGGTGTGCAAGGTGCTCCTTTGAACCTGTTCAACCCGGCCTGCTCTAAGCCTCAACTCTCTGGGACAATGCCTTTCCTAAAGAGCTGCAGAAATCCCAAAATTTAACTATTCCTAAGAGTGAGTGAGGACTAGGAGAATTTTTTTAGACTAGGAATTTCATTCTGAAAATAGCCAGGTTTGTGATCTTTGGGACATACCAGCTTTCACTGCACACCACAGAGGAATGATCAACTGATGGATGGGTAAGAGTATGCTTTAGGGTACACCTTAAGGTATTTTGGGGTAGTAGCAGGGAACAGTTACTTTCTTCTTGCCAATTAAAAAACGAGCCCTAGCTCAACCCAGCAATTGCAAACACAAGGAAATGCCTTCACTTTCAAAGCCAGGTGATGCATGGCACTTTCAGAGTGGAACTGTCATCCTTACTATCTGCTCACTGAGCACATTTCCTTGGGCAGCTAATGCAGAGCAGGAATACAACATAAATCACACATTACCTCAATATGCAGTATCACCCCTGAATAGACCAGTCCTCTGCTGAAATAGATGCCTTGCTGCAGTCAGCCTCAGCAGTTAGCTTATGTTAGAAAAGGTGATCAGGTCAGGAAAACAAACTGAATGACTGCAATGCTAGCAAGAGCAGCCTTGTCCTCAGCTACAGACACATCTAGAGTGCATGCTTAGGATGCAAGTTTAATCCTTATTAAATATATATATATATATATATATGCGCTCACACACAGCAATGGAAAAAGGACTGGATTATTTGAGAGAAAAAAAAGGTGCCATATGCACAGTATAAAACAAACAAGTAAACAAACAAAACTCCATTCATTTCAGTGAGCAGATGAGGCTCTGACTCTGTGCATCCAAAAATAAATATTAATCAAGTCTTTTGTTTATCTAGTTCTGAATTACTGCTAAGTATGATCTACTGTGTGTAGTCTTACTGCAGTAGGACATTTAAATCTCATTTCTTAGAACACGAAAAGAACCTTCCTAATCCAATTTTTCTCCTAATTCAATTCAGAACTTTGCATTCAGTTCACATGTTCTAGCTTTGAGCTTTAGAAAACAAAGAAATTGTTTGAACTTTGGAAATTTCTTGCATCATTAGTTTTAGCAGATGCACAATACAGTAATCATCACGAGTGCTGTAACACTCATGTAGCTGAGTGTTTTATTAAAAAATAGAAAGATACAGATTGGCTAATCCCTGCAAAGTGCACATGCATCACCAGAGATGACTTTTTATTCTTAGGCCATGGTGCCCAACAGAACAAATGTGTGGGCATTAATGATTTCCCCTGAAGTGTGCTCCACTAGGTCATCATCCCAGCACAGTATTTATTCTGGCTGAATAAAATGCTCTAGGCAAGTAACATTAAAGAATATATAAGGCTGGTAGCTGGGGCTTTTTTCCATTCAAAAATTCACCCAAAGGTTCATTGTTATCTGTACATATGCTTGTATAGGATAGACCCCGACTGGTAAAGTTAATGCATAGACACTGAATGAATGCTTAGATCCCTTATAGAACTGCTGCTGTGATTTTTCAGACATGCCTCCTGACTCTTTGTAAGATATACAGCAGGTATCCGTTGTATTTAAGGATATAAAATCTGTGAAAAGTGGAAACATGAGTTAAACAGAGGTGTTGACTTTTTGTTTGACATCATGGATGACACAAGCAGCCAGTTCACTAAGTGAATAAACAGAGCTTTATATTTTCCCTGCAGCTATGTGAGCTCTGGTTATTCGTGACACACCTGCAAAGCCTCTGTGGAGCTTAAAGTAAGTGTCTCACAGAGAAAGTTTGACTTAAACACACTTTCGCATGTGGGATCTGATTTTGGAAGAGGTGGGCCAACAGTGCTATTAGAGAGACATGGCAAAGAACTGCATGCTTCAATATATACCAGTTAACATCAGATCTCTTGTTCATCCATTAAACTGCATGTGTGCACTTTATGTGCACAGCACGGCTGCATATTAGAGCAGATAAGCCCCATATATAGCTTCCTTTGCTCTTTATTTTTGAGAATACTTGGATTAAAAGTGAGAATCTCTGTTTTAACCCAGTGACTATTCCACAAATAAAATCATCACCACTTACATGAAGACAAGGTATAAAGCAGCAGTTTCATTGGTCATTAAAAGCCTCTGAAAATACTAATACTATAACCTATGAATAAGATGCTGCTTCTGCCGTGAGCCATCATCCTGCACAATGCATGACTATTTCTAGGCTTTTCTGGTCCAAGCAAGGGCAGTGGGTTGACTCTAGCTGGGGAACAGTTGTTTCTTCTCCTTCACTAGAGGTTAATTTGGAGGAGTAAATGGAACCAAAATCAGCTGAGCTGCTCAGGTTGGACTGCCTGTTCCTGAGTATGCCAGAGAACACACTAGACAGACCTTCTTTTCTAAGGAATTATTATCACCCCAGTATATATGAAAAGATTTTGTGCCAGACAAATTTTCCATCTTCCCCACTCATAAAGGGAAAAAAATTCTTTGGATTTACTTATTACAAAGAGACCAATTATGTCTGCTTGCAGTAAAAGGCAGAAGAACCTTCACACATGTATATTCAGTTCCAGTTCTTTTGCCATCCAGAGAGAATCAAGCTGTTTAATGAGGTTGCAGTTAACTAAATTTTGTTTACCCAGTAAATCCTGTGGGAAGCAGTTTGAGAGGCAGGAGGATTTAGGCTCATACAGGCTCAGGTGCAAATGCTGCTGATGCTAACTTGCTAACTCTCCTTTTGTCAGATAAATATGTCAGCCAGGAATTTCAAATGTGCAGTTTCTCCATTTTCAGGTTCATATCCTGGACACTAGACTATGGCTATTGTCAGGAGCTGGAGTTATGGGGAGAGGGCCAACCCTAGAATTGGGTTTGGTTGCAAATCGCGGGCAGACCATGATTTGGTCCCCTGGTCACCCTTAAAACTCTAACCACTATTTACAGTAAGTGTCAGGTCCCCAAGAGCTTCACCTAGTGCCAGTGAAGCCATTGGAAGCTCTGCTGTCACTACAAACCAAGTGACCAAGTGTCCTACATAAGAGTACTTAGTGTGGCTTTACTTCATAGAAAAAAAAAAAAAAAAAAAAGAAAAATACTGTCTCTTGCCTTCCTTTTAAATACGCCTGGCAATGACCTATCTCCATGGGAGGCAGACAGCACTGCCTGCAAGCCCAAAATGGTTGTGACTGAAGCTGAGCAAGGAAAGGGAGGTTTAAGCCAACTGAAATATTAATTCCCCAGCACTTCTACCTCTATTCCAACATGTCTGTTATTAAGAACTTGGTATTTTCATAACAGCTGGATAATGGGCAGTGGGTGTTTCTGTGGAGACGTATTGAGAGCTCAAAGATTAATGTGTCATTTTACTATTTCCATTCTTATATGCTGATAAATTCTTGGCAATCTTACCATCCCATTAACAATATTAAATACTGTAAACCTGGGGTTTACGGAGATATAAACCATTTTAAAATTGAATGTGGCCAATAAAATGTTATCTGGGCAGTTTTCCAATGCAAGCACTCTGCAAGTTCACTACCAAAATACGGCACAGAAAAAAGAGCTACTAGATATATGTTTCACAGTTGAGGGTAAGAGATGTGAGCTTCTGGGGTAGTCCTTTATGAACAAGCTCAGAGATGAGCATGCAGATATTTCTGGTTTCAAATATATTACAATATGCATCAGTAACATTTGGAGAAGCTTCATTTAGATTTTCTCATCAATGTTGGATTGAATCTTTATACCACTCTGCTCTGATGAACTCCACTCATCCATAAAAGATGGCATTGTTTTCTACAAAGAAAACTCAGAGTAAAGTCCAATGAGCACTGAAAAGAGCTGAATAGGGTCTGGGTGGGGGTGTCTCTTTGATACAGAAGCCCTATTTTTACAGGCACAAGGCTGAGATGACTCAGTTGCCAGCCTGATAAAGTAAATCCCTGTTCCACTACACTTTCTTCAAGGTCATCCAGTGAGTCAATGAGCAAACTGGGCTGAGAACATAGGAGTTCCATCCTGCAAGAGCAATAGTTCTGCTATATTTACCCAGACTCTTGTGATTCCTAAAGCTTTTTTATGGGGAACATCAACAGACAGCCTGAAACAGGCATTATTTGAGAACTCATACAAAATAAGGTTTCTAGCAGGTCAGCATCAGCAGACAGGGAGCAGAGAGGTGCAAGTGCTGCAGAGGGCTTTGGGAAGGGTATAGAAATCTATCATCGAATCATGGAATAGTTAGGGTTGGAAAGGACCTTAAGATCATCTAGTTCTGACTTCCCTGCCATGGGCAGGGACACCTCACAGTAAATCATATCACCCAAGGCTTCGTCCAACCTGGCCTTGAACACTGCCAGGGATGGAGCATTCACAACCTCCCTGGGCAACCCATTCCAGTGCCTCACCACCCTAACAGGAAAGAATTTCCTCCTTATCTCCAGTCTAAACTTCCCCTGTTTAAGTTTTAACCTGTTACCCCTTGTCCTGTCACTACAGTCCCTCCCCAGCATCCCTATAGGCCCCCTTCAGATATTGGAAGCCTGGTATGAGGTCTCCATGCTGCCTTCTCTTCTCCAGGCTGAACAGCCCCAACTTTCTCAGCATGTCTTCATACAGGAGGTGCTCCAGTCTCCTGATTGTCCTTGTGGCCCTTTTCTGCACTTGTTCCAACAGTTCCATGTCCTTCTGATGTTGAGGACACCAGAACTGCACACAATAATCCAGGTGAGGTCTCATAAGAGCAGAGTAGAGAGGCAGGATCACCTCCTTCTAAGACTCATGATGAACTTTAACGTTTAAACATTTTCTGAAAGGAGAAAGAAAATAAAAGAATTCTATCCCCAAATAAAGGGGACTAGAATGTGACCCCAGGAAAGGTCATTAAAGCACAGAGGCACTTTTCCACTCTGTTTGGTTTAGGCACTAGAATGCAATCAGGACACTTGGCAGTTCTGAGCTTCTATAAGCACCTTAGTAGCGTTACATTTAGATGTATATATCCTGCTGCCTTATGTCTCAGCCATAACAGGATCTTTTCTCTGTCCTGGATAAACAAAGGCTTATCTTTTCCCACATCATTTCTGTTTCAATAGAAATATGTAAGTTTTGACTTCATTAAGCTGCTTTCCTCTATGTATGGGCTGAGGCACACTAAATTCTGAGCTGCTCCTGGCCACAATCTGAACCTGAACTCAAGATTACACAAGCAGAAGCAGATTTGCTCAGACCCACTTTTTAGGGGGACTTCCAAGGAAACTTCTAAGATAAGAGTAGGTGTTTTGAAACAGCCAAGAGAGAATCTTGCAGAGTGCTGACCAGTATGTGTAAGGTCTGGCGGTGAGAGTGAATGTGTTTGGCATGGAAGTGAACTGGAGATGGTTTAGCAGCTCCACTGTGCTTAAGCTTAAGCAGCCAATAGTTACCTTCTCCTCCCACTTACTTTCCCTTTATAGTCATGCAGGGTCTTTACTTGAATGCAGTTTGTTGCCCTTATCAAATACAGTTTAAGAAACACCACGGATGAGAATCAGAAAACAATATGCAACAAGAAACCTTCCACACAGACTCAAAGGCCACATAAAGAAAACATACAAGTTTGTAGAGTGTCATGGGGACACAGTTAAATATCCATAAGTTTGGCTGATTCTTAAACTCCACAAGATTCTAGGGGACTAGACATCCTCATTTCCAAATGTCCCTTTTAGTAAGGTCTCCTGTGGAAAAGGTCATGGGGTTAGAAGCAAAGCTAGTTACTCTTCTCCTCCACATATCCTTTCCCTAGGACACTCTACCAGCCTCTGAAGATAACCATTAGGTGTCATCTATTCAGACAACAGTGTAACCTGACTTGGCATCTGCTGTTGCCAATAACTGTTTTCCTCTCTTGTGTCCATAAGTCATTGTTAAATGAGGATGTGGATAAGGTGGCTTCCTATTTCTGTCCTTCTTGACCCATTAATATGAATTTCTTTGATGAGTGATTCAGTCCTTTTCCATACATAGGTGTCCTCAGCACTTCCCTGTCCCATTATCTTCCTGCCTTCTTTCAGAGGACTGTGGAGGCCACGTTAGTGCTGGCTCTACAAAGGAAGAGACTGTGGGAGGTGGATGATCTGAAGGCATACAGAAAGAGGGCATAAAAGGGGGCTTCTTACCTTCCTCTTCTCTCCTGAGGACAAGAGTGCCCATGGGCTAGGTGAGCTCAATCACAAGCCAGGCTCAGCCTGCTCTGCAAAGCCATCTCATTGCAGAAATATATTCAATTAAAAACTGTGCAACACACACTCAACTGCCCACAAGATGGCTGGGACTCAAGAAATCCCAAAGCTGGGTTTAAAAACCTGTTCTCACAGCTTAAAAGTAATGCTATTAAAGCTAGGGACAATGTCAAATGGGGACTGATTAGCAGAAGTTTGCAGATGATTTTGAAATGTAATGGCCTCCTATCAGTAGAGGTTAATTTCAGTTAAATAGATCATAGTGATATCCTTTGAATCTGGGTAAGCTGATCTAAGATAAAGCTGCCAGTTCAGTGATTTAAAATTAGAGCAATACTTTCCCTCCTTCAGGCCCCCCAGCATCATTCTTGCTACCACATGCTAACCCCTCTGCAATCTGATGCTGTACCCAACGAGAATTGCTATGCTCAAGTGGGAGGCAGTAAGAACACAAGCACCACTACTACAAAAGTCAAATAGAATTTGTTTTATTACATAAAGGATGAATAAACATGAGGGTCAGTTCCTGTGGTACTGTGACAGCCCTGTGCACGTCTCCTATGTACCGCCATTTCTTTGTAGGACAGGGATATGTCATGTCTTGACAGAAAGGAGAACTTCCCAAAAAGAGTGAAATAAAACAGTTGTGAGCGATTTCTTACAATCTGGAAGATAGAAATGGGCAGACAGGTGCCAAAGGGTTGATAGAAGATAAGAACCCTTTCATTAAAACCAGATAGCTACAGAAACAGAGGAGAAATGTCACACTCAGCTGCCTATCACTATTATTAATAACCCAGCTGGTTGAAAGCAAATCTTGCCCAGACTTGTATCAGTCTGATTCTCAAGTAAGGACAGCTCTCGTGCCCTTCTCCAAAGCTCACATCCTCTGTTCTTCTTGATCACCCTTGCCTGGGGATGCCCATTCTGTCCATCTGCAGGCAAAACAGCAATGTCATGGCCAGTAATCTGACCCTGTGGAACCAGCCCTTAAAACCCCAAAACTGAGTTTCAGGCAGGAGAGAACAAGATATTATGGCTCTTGGACAGAATTTGGGTGGTTCCTCACTGAGACAAAAAGCCTCTTCTTTTAAACATCAAAGCTCAGCTCTGTGTGTGTGACACAGTAGAGCAGAGTTGTATCCAAATGCTTCCCAGGTATGTTAGACCAATGTAACAGATTCCACTGTTGGGGCTTTTGGCCCCTATACACTCCATTCTGTTTTGTTATACGACAGGTCTTAAACTCTCCATAAATGCTAAAACACATTTTAATCTGGTGCAAACAGCTCCAGTGTACCAAAGGTAAAAAGGCAGTGAAAGACTATGTCACACACAGAGCTAGGACTGGAATCAACAGTCATTCACATACCACTCATATGGAGTCAATCCCTAGGTTAACACATATCCAAAAAGCCCATTCAGCTTTTAAAATGACCAATAGTAGCCCATTTTCAGTGACAATAGCTAGTAGCCCACTAGCAATCCTACATAAATCACTTCCTTTTTCCCCTTTCCCTACCTAGAACTTGTAAAGCACAAGCACTTGATGCTATGTTCAGCAGCATTTTTAAGGATGTAATTTGCATTTCTCTGTATGGACTTAACTCTGGGTCCTCAAAATAACTATTCACTTTTCTCTGTCCTGCTAATATTTTCCTGTTTGATCAAACTTCTTCTTAACTCTCTTTAAAATACTTGTTTTCAAATGCATTCCTGTCAGCTGGTCTTAGTAAATCCAGCTTGAAGTCCTTTGACTCATTTGTACTCACATGATGACCTGAGCAGGGAGGTATATGCACTGCAGTCGGCAGAACAGTATAAAACTGTTCCGAGACAGTAGCCAGATGGAAACAGACCCATGAATCCTAGGCATATGAGGACACACAGGATTGACCCTGAGGTGTTTTGAAAGAGTTAATGCTGTCATTGGATTGAAAACTCTGTTTTATAGTAGTAGCACATAAAGCTTTTCACTCTTCTCTGTGGTCACCCACAACTTCTCAGTATTTACAATGCATTTTTCACATAAGTGACCTTAATAGTCTCAGTTCAGCACACACAGCAATGCCTTGTATTTGCAAGATGTATCTGTTTTTTAATAAAACTGTTGCTAGCAGCAGTGTGAGAAATGTCTGATCATGTCCTTTCCTTGTGGATTATTTCCTTTTTCTTATTTTGTGTTGTAGAGGCTGAAGAGGATACAGCCAGAATGATTGGTAAACTTTGTCTACAATTTATGTCATTAAAGTTTTATTTATGATTTATGATTGTGTTATTTTACTCCCTTTCACCTACAAATCAAAGTACCTTTTCCCACCAAGAGGAAACTCTGCCATCCTATCTCTATGTCATTCTAATGCCAAATGGAAGAGTTTCAGAGAAGGGAGCAGACAGAAATCTGTGGACCATATTTAAAATCACATAACTCATAGTAAAGCAGGGCATCTCTCTAGTACCCTCAAAGCAGTCAGGGGAAAAAGGTAATGCTTCCTCCAAACTGCATGAGCTGAAAAACAGACGCTGCTGCTGAAGGCAACTTTGATAGGAAAATACTTCTATACTGGGAATGAAAAACAGGCTGGCCACAGCTATGGGCCGTCAGCAGTGCCAGAGACATAAACTGTCAGCTAGGCGTAGCACAGCCTTGAGGTGTATATTGGGTCCACTTGATTTGGACAGGTTCTACTAGGACTAGCCTTCAGAGAAGCCGTTTACCATTTGCAGAGGCATCCAGCAAAACTATGCAGGGCAGAACCGTGTGACTACTGATCATCCTGAGAAAAGTCTCAGTGTAACACTCCTGCCCTGCACAGCCCGAAGCATCCTTCCCCTGACACCAGGGTTACATTTGCCTAAGGTGAACCCTGGCCAAATCATGGAGCTGTGCCAGCCTCAGCAGAATGTTTGTTGTATACTGTCACCTACCAGAAGAACCTTTGTGATGTGCAGCTGTACTGCTGTTCCTCTCTCCTAACTATGTGTGTGCAAGATATTAAGAGAGCAAGAGAGGTTGCACAAAGGCCCAGCATTTACCTAGCAGTCTTCTGGGAGGGAGAAGGAGATACACGTCTTGTCTCTCCTTGTCTTGGTTCTGGGCACTGGAGGACTGTGAACACAGGTTATTGTGATGATGGTGTTTGAACTCAAAGCATGAATATTTCAGAGCCCCCAGTAACATCTGTGACAGCTCTTCATCAAGTACAGCATTTCAGTGCACAACTAAACATGCTAAAATCCATGAGACAACATATTCCGTGTTTCTGACATGTTCAAAGGCAAAAGGATTGTCATAGAATCATAGAATCATAGTCATAGAATCATAGAACATAGAATGGGTTGGGTTGGAAGGAACCATAAAGATCATCACGTTCCAACCCCCCTGGCACAGGAACATCATCCTCCACTAGACCAGATTACTCAAAGCTCTGTCCAGTCTGGCCTTGAATACTTCCAGGAATGGGGTGTCTACAACTTCTCTGGCCATCCTGTACCAGGGCCTCATCACCCTCACAGTAAAGAAATTCTTCCAAATATCTAATATAATATCTATATCTACCCTCTGTCAACTTCAATCCATTCCCACTTTTGTCCTATCCTTATATGCCATATAAGAAGCCCTTCTCTGGATTTCCTGTAGGCCCCTTCAGGTACTGGAAGATTGCTCTAAGGTCTCTCCAGGGCCTTCTCTTCTCCAATCTGAATAACCCGAACTCTCTCAGCCTGTCTCCATAGCATAGATGCTCCAGCCCTCTAGTCATCCTCCTGGCCATTCTCGGGACTTGCGCTAACATGTCCACATCCTTCTTGTGTTGGAGGCCCCAGACCTCAACATAGTACTGCAGGTCGGATCTCACTAGAGCTGAATAGAGAGGGAAAATGCTTTTGGTGCAGCTCAGCAGAGTCCAAGCACATGCACAAGAGAACCAACGAGGACATGAAATATTTAATACAAACCAGCTAAGATACTATTTTTGGATGGCCCTCTGTGAAGAGACAGATTTTCCCAGCATGTGACTTTTTCTAGCCTATACATATCACAAGTCTTTTTACTCATGACAGTTATTGCTAGAGTCTTTAAAAAGCCTGTACACCCAAAAGTTACATGGAAGATGGGACACTAAAAGGACAGGGTGAAGGATTTTGTTAACTGATTCATCACTAACACCGTTTCGGCATGTACACAAGAAAGCAAAATTTGCATGGTAGTGTTTTATACCAGAGGAATTTACTGTTTGGGAAAGCTGCTGTGAGAACAGCTTTGAAGAGACCTCCTCATGAGATCAGTGCCCACATTTCAGCAGCCTAGTCCCATCCTGACAGCTCACCCAGGCTCACTTCAGACAGGATGAAAGCTGCCTCCTGCCTCTGCTGGGTGCAGGTAGCATACCACCAGCAACAAAGAAGGTACTACGTTTAAGGAACTGGCTGGGATCAGCTGCTGAGTTAAGGATTAACTAGCCACTGGGCTTGTCCAAGTACTATCAGACATGAATGATTTTAAGTCATTGCCAAAATGTGATGGTTTGAGTTGGAAAATCATGTGCGTGCCACCACAGAAAAGAGCAGAGACTTTTGTTAAGTCTCCATGGAGCTGGTACAACTGATGAGAGTTTAAAACAAGATGACATTTTCAAAGGTGCCTACGCTATTTCAGATACTAATGTAAGAAAAGCTGGCTCAGTTACTCTGTATTTCCATAGATCATAATTCAGTCCCAGTTTAGCAGGTTTCAAATTCTGTTTCTACAGGATTTAAATGGTGTTGTCCAGCCAGCCCTCTGAATGCAAATAGCCCATTAAAATTTTTGAAGATTTACTTGTTTATGGAAAAACAATTCTTCCATTGCAAAATTCTACATACTGAGTAAATAACATTGTTGGGTGACTCATTTTGCAGTTAGTCAGGATAACAGATAGAAAAGACTTCCAGCTGACCACACACCTGGAGCTTCTCCTGCACAACTCACGGTGGGTGGCAGCAGAGGCCCAGCAGACAAGGCAGAAACAGCCGGAGTCACAAGAGATGTTTTGACAAGCAGATGTTGCAAAGGGAGACTTCTCATGTTGTTTTGTCCTGTTTTAAAATAAAAGAAAAAAAAAAAAA
Organism: Neopsephotus bourkii; assembly: GCF_033783945.1. NCBI lineage: Eukaryota > Metazoa > Chordata > Aves > Psittaciformes > Psittacidae > Neopsephotus > Neopsephotus bourkii. The sequence goes on along the minus strand of NW_026901510.1, from coordinate 213,343 downwards.
AAAAAAGCTTTCTTGTAACTAAAACAAGAAACAGAACCAACTGATAAATACATTCCTGTTAAGCATCCTGTCAAATATATTCATGTACTTGCAGCAATATGCATAACAGAGTTTGATTTCTTTGATGCTGAGCACAAGTAGAGCCTGTAGAAGCTTGAAAGACATTGTACCTGCTATGTAAGGGCATGTACCTGCCCTTAAACTACTTTCTGTTTGATGCAGCCTGCAAAGTACTCAGTTTTGAGAAGAAATGTTAGGGATGTCAATGATAAAATTTGTCTCAATGGGGAGGAATGATCAGTAGTAGCTAAAGATCAGGTGGCTGCTATCAGATGTTAGGAAGTTATACACAGGTCTTTACAGCATGGTATCAAGATTTAATGATGGTACTTCCCAAGACATCCCTAACACAGAACACCTCCTAGGGAGAAACTGTCATGAAAGTCAGTATCCATCAAAGCTGAAGTCTTTAAAATGCCACTTAGCAGAGCTAAAAGCACAGTGGTAACTTCTCACATGTACTTTCAGCATTTGTGCTTTAAAGGCTTTGGCCATTTAAATGCTTTTGTTCTGTCCCAAAGAATACCTGGCCTCACCCGCTTAGTGGAAAGCACAGTGGCAATCAGCAGCATTTTCATAAAGGACAAGGACAGATCAAGGACAGAGTGCTTTGATGTAAGCACTCAAAATATTCAGATTCCTGTACTAAAAAATGGCTTCAACAACAAATAGGATGGAAGATCTTCTCAAACATTTCTCCTGTTTCCAAAACATGGTGGCACACATGGGACCAGGCATGCACAAAGGAAAACTGGAACATACTGGGAGGTCAGTCAGGCCTGAAACAGGCTTTTATATGGAGGTGGCTCAAGTCTATCAATATTGCAACATGTATTTTACTGAATGATTTCCATACGATTTTCATGCTGATTTTTTCAAAATTGTCAATGTAATTGTATTTTTATGGATTAAAGTTTCTAAAATCATCTGAAAAGTACAATCTCCCCTATCCCAAACTAGAGGAATTTTCTAATTCCTCCTTACTGTGATGAAAGCCAGAATTAGAAAACACATACTGTAAAAATAATAGAAAGATTAATAGAAATAGAAAGCATTAGCTATCAAGCATTAGCAGTAATCCAAAGAGAAATATCATATGTCTTCATAAGAATATATTTTTCCATTATAAAAACATCAGAATGCATTGCAGCTTGCACAGATTAGGTCAATTAAAAACCACTGTAGTAAGAAAGCACAAAAGAAACACGATCTGATTTCACTACTGTCTTTCAATGTAGATGTCTAGTCCACACTAGTGGATTCATTCCTACCCCAGGATCAAGCACATTTTATTCTTCAAAGTATATAAAAATAATAAATTGCAGCAAAAAAAAAAAATAAAAAAAAAAGGACCGTCATTTGCTTGAAATTCTGTAGGACAAGTCCCAGTACTCAAGTATCTGGTGAATACAGTTTTACTTCGAATGGTGTATTTGGAGGTGATTTTGTGGAAATCATGCTGTCACTGTGACTGGAGGGAAAAAGAGGTTTAAAGTGATTTATATTCTGACTATTCCTCTGGCTTTTGGGACCACAAGTCACAGTAGAAGTTTAACAGTTTAACTCATTTCTAAAGGTAAAAATCTTGAACATTGGGTTTTTGGTTTTGGGTTTTTTTTTGTTTGTTTGTTTGTGGTTTTTTTTTAATCTCATATTAAAGGCTTTATAGTTAAAAGAATGAAAAGCTTGACTATTTAGGACAGACGTGCTGCCAAAGTCCAGCATTCAGTTTTAACTGCTTACATATGCACCACAGATGAGTTTATTGGTGAAACCTAGGTTTTATTCTTGGAAATGTACACATAAGTTAAAAATACTAAATAAACTGGCAGCTTCCCCCTACTACTGCCTGATAACTTAATCTACTAAATAAACTATTTTCCTTTCAAGCCTTTCTGTTTAAATTTGGCCACATGGGCTAAAAGTCCAAAGCTGATGGAGATAAGGGAACATTAGGAAAGAGTTTCAGTTAAGACTCAGTCAGAGTCTTGGAGTAGAGATCAACTGATGATAAACGAGTTAACAAATGGATTTTTGGAAAACACATGCATTATTAAGCTGTCTCCCAATCACAGTGTTGTTGGCACTTGACAGTGTAAAACTTTTCAGGCACTGCTCTTTCTGGAGCTACTGCAACCTTGTGAACTTTGTGCTCAATCGAAAGAAAAATAAAGTTTTTAAAAACTAAACAGTGGGTAAAAATTATTCATAGTGAGTTCCATTTACTTGTCTGAATTTAGATTAATAATGAATTGTAACCATATATTTCACCTAGAGGATTTACTGAGTGAAAATGAAAAGGTGACTTCAAAACAGTGTATCAGGTCAGGCAACCCAGGGAAAACCACATAAAATTGGAAACTCAAAATCAACTATGGGAGTTTATCCAAAACCACAGTTGTAATTAACCCCCTGAACAATTTGTGTAGGAATAGTAAATTCTACGCTACTTGAAGTTTTTTCCCAGGGTCCTTCAGACATGTACACCTGATTTGAAACAGAAGTTGCATGCTTAAGACAAGAAGGGACTGGTTAAATTCTGTGACGTGGTAAGCAGGAATTCACATATTGTTAACATGAATTTATTAAAGATCATAGATTCATGACATGCTTAAAGAAAACTGTTGAAGGCTGTCTTAATCTCTCCTATACCTTCTCCTCTGAGTAGCTTCATCTAACTCCAGAACAAATACCATCTATTTCATTGACTATTCAGTGTTTCAGGGACATACAAGAACTCACAAGTCAAAAATCAAATTAACTCAGAAAGAGTATCACATAGGATTTTCACTAGGGTAACAAGAGAACAAAGCACAAACTTTCCCATCATGAGTGAATATCCCTTTCCTCTGCTGGCCACATACATGCAGAGTTTCAGGGAACAGGACCCAGAACTTACACCACAGCCGTGCAAAGTAGCAGAATAAACTATTGGAGATTCATTCTCCCAGAACAGTTACATGTCACCACTGAAATGTCACCCAATTTTCTAACTCTAAACCATCTATGACATTTAAGTTAAAGTGTATTGATATCTGTATCACGAAGTCACGATTAAACTGAGATGAGAGGCTTAAAATTTACCAGCAGAATGTATTTTTTGAATGGGTCACCCACATCGAAGATGCCATATTCCATCACAGAGATAATATTTTAAAAATAACTTTCTGGATTTGCATCCTTCCACCAGATGATTCAGGAAGGGAGGAAAATTATATAGAGTTCAGTCTTGACAAGGGCAGAGTGCTCTTCATTCTTGTGCTAATACTGCTGCTTGAAGAACAGATTAAACTGTGGAGGAGGACTGAGAAACAGAGGCCTGTCAGAAGAAAGAGAAAACTTATTCCTAGTGAGGACATGGTATAGATATGCCAAAACTAATTGGGTGACTAATTAAGACAGTAATTCAAATTAGAACCAGCTGGTAGTTTAAAATTCATCAGACCCTTGTTCAGCAAAATTTTTGAATGTTTGCCTGGTTTTAGTCCCACCAAAGTCAATTAACAATCAAAGAGCCATTCAGAAAGTTTGAAACTTGAGAATCATTTCCCCTATTTTTTGGAGACAGCTAAATTAAATATTTCTGGGGCTCTGGCCTGGGTCCTGTGCAAAGGTTTTGTACAACAAAACCAAACCACCTCTTGTATAGACTACGCATAAACACAGCAGTGCAATGCGTGGGGAAGGTTTTGCCTCTGTGAATCATACTGATCACATCTTGTTTCCAATGGTGATCATTGGAATTCAGGAAACCATTCTATAGAGACCCAGTCACAGCTTCTTGCTTATCCCTGAAAGGACCTGCACTTTACTGACGTCTGAGACTTAATTTCCCTTTTAAAATTTCTATGTAATCTCAACTAACACAATCGTTTCAGATCATGAAGTTCCTTTTGCTTCAGTGGCAACTTGAGGAAGTGAGTTCCAGAGATCAATTACACATCCTGGATCAGGATCTTAAACCTCTGGCTTTGCCCAGGCTGGCCACATCAGCATCTGTTCAGGATTCTTTTTTCATATCAGTACAATGACATTTTTTTTCCAGAGATGCACTAAGCCCAAGGAGTGGAGAAGGTAAGAAGGTCTGCAAAACTACCCTCCAAAAATCCCAGCATTAATGCATAGTAGAAAGTCTCTTCCTGTAATAGAGCCTGTCAGAAGAGCTTTCAAGTGAGTCATGAGTCCTTTTACTGCAATGGTTGCCAAGGACATAACGCACCACAGTCATAGAAAAACCAAAGTGGTTGTTAGCAAAATACCAATAAACCCCAGAAGTGTTAGCAGAAAGCTAAACGCTCTCATTCTACTGTAGATTAATAATTTGCATTCCCTCCTGCTATCTCATAGCAGGTGGAGCTACCCCTTTCTTTGGTGACCTCTTCAGATTTTATTTTGGGCTTCAGACCTCATGGAAAAGGATTCGTGGTGATTTTCTACCTTGCCAGAATTCACATGTTCCCAAGTTATCTCAGTCAGTTTGGGCATATTCTACAGAATGTAGCCATTTCTATATTTTATTCCTGCTGTTCTGGGGAGATACCTTTTATTTTCCACAAAGTTGGCTTTTCTGATACATTCACAATCTGCTGTATGTGGCTTCCCTACTGCATTCCAAATAATTGTTTATTGTTTAATATTTTTGATGGCCTGTCATGGTTTAACAATAAAATTAATTCTATCCCAGCTGAAACAAGGACATGTGCACAGGTTGCCATCATCCTAGAGCATGAGATAATGGATGCAGCTTGTGGAATACTGTATTATATATTCAGGAAATAAATCACACCCCAAGTTCCTTAATGTAAATTTCACAGGGAGGCATGCGTGGCCTGTATCTTTTGTACAAACATAGGCAAGATCTGAAAATATTCTTACCAAAAAGGAAAAAAGTTTTGGGGGAGGTTAAATTAGTTATTAGCTTCCTGAAAAGGCTTGCATGAATTGTCTGAGCTATGATATGCAACCCAGCAAACACCTTGCTTTACACGTAAGATTAAGATCCTCAAGAGCATATTCTATTCTGAGAGAGAGAGCAAGAAAGAAAATAACCTTTCAGTATCCCTTAAGCCTTATCCAAACAAGAGTCAGGATTTTTTGTCTGAGTGACTAATGACTGTAGGTGCCTTGAGACTCCATAAAGAGGTCGTATTTCCATGGTTTAAGATGTTGCCTGAAAATAGCAGCCTTGCTGGTGCCTTAAGTTAGCCAACAATACAGAGGCACTCCAGTTCAGTAGACTTTTCGCTTACATCAACTTCTGGTGCAATCTACTGATGATACTGTGTATCACATAGCCTACAACCTTGGTGTTTCGGAGATGACTCCATGTTTTATTGCCTGCACAGGACCAAAATATCTGTCTTAGTTGTTTGAATCAAAATTGCTGTAATCCGTTTTGTCAGATAGGGAAATTTCAGAGACTCTCAAGACTGAGAGCTTCTCTACTTCCAAACCCCAGCTGGGAAAAGCAGAAAATGAAGTGCTTTGCCCCTTTAGATGTCAAAGATAACCTTGAAGCTATAAAATGATCACATGCTATAGAGACCTCAAGCAGACAGGCTAAAGCAAAAACAACCAAGGTGCTAATTTCAGCAATTGATCTCCAGCCCAGTGTTCACTTCAAAGGATACTCATGATCATTAGAGTGTTAACATTTCCAAACAACTAGCATAAAAAGAAATATCCTCTACAGGGTCAAATGACTTGAAGGGAATGTAATTCATTCTGACTGATATACCAGGGAACATATGTTAAAAATAAAACTCTGTGCAGCATATGAACTGTTACAATTAAAATAATGGAAGCCCACCCTCTGGGGTAAAAATCAATCTGCTTTTACCAATGATAGAAAACAGCAGTACAGCACTTGGAAACAGAAAATTGACATTCCTCCAACGCATTTTGAAAGGCACCTCAGACCACCTTCAAGAGGGAATCCCTTGCCCACAAAGAAATGTCTCTGCAGTGTGCTCATCTTGTTGTGCTTTGTAGTTTTGTTTGCAGCAGGAAGGCTGTAGGTGGCTCAGGACACCACTGAGAATGGATAATTTTACTACAGATACTCCCAGATTGCCTGCAATAGCCAGGAGCACAGGGAATGGGAGACATTTAGTGTTGCAACTGGAAATGTTTGCAGCATAAAACTTATGTACATTGGCCAGCGTAGCATGATCTCTTGCCTCCTTTCTAGCTGTAGAATTAGGATACCATGTGCTATAACTGAAACAAAGGGAAACACAACGTTGTCTCCAGTCAGAGTTCGCATGTCCTGAGCAGTGTTGCGTCATTAAACATAGCACCTAAGTGTGAATTACCCACTCATACTCTAACTAACCATATACCTTATTTTGTTCATCATGGACACATATACCTGACATGGCAGAGAAAGGAGCCTGGGAACACAGCAAGAATGTTATCCACTGATAGATATAACTTGTCCACCACTTTTACCCAGACTGCTCTTCTGCAGCTGAACTTTTCATGCTGGAGAGTCTGTGGAGTGAGATCACAGAGTGAAGACTGGGCTGGATTCCTGTGAAACCCCACTAAAAAGGGCATATTCACACTTGTCTGGGAGGACCACTATCAAACCCACTAACTATTCATCACCCAAAACTCTTGCCTTGAGCCAGGTCATGCTTTCAGTTCTCAGCTCTCAGGGAACCAAAAACCTGCCAGGCCTATGACGCGTATCTGAGCTCTCTGTTCAACTGCTGTGTTAATTGTAAGGTGCTCATATGCAGCAGCAAACCACAGGCTCGCTTGCAAGACATCTCAGCTGTGTAAATTACTTTCCAGCTGTCCACTGCCAATTCCCTGCTAACATGAAATAACTGCCGGGTGAGCACTCAGCCCACTCCAGAAGAAAATGGAATTGTTGCAAATCAACAGGCAACTGAAGTAACCATGTTCTCTCAACTATGGATGAAAGCACACTCACAAACCACCATGTCTCAGATTTCCACAAAAAAAGGTGGAAAATCCCAGCCAACAGTTTTAGTCTCTGCAGTGTTCCCTGCCTTGGGATGGAGATGTAGGAACCAAACCTCTCCTGCTTCTGGGAATTTCATGTTGACTGCTACTAATGAACAAATGGCCTGTACTCAGTCTGTTCCTGGACCTGAGTGAATTCGGTTACAGCTTATTCTATATGCTAACTCTGGAACACCAACACCTGATGATGAGATACATGATCCCAAGCCATAGATTAGGCATGAAGATAAGCATGCAGAGAAGCTTTAAGCAAATACATGTATACAGTAGTCAGGACTTCATTAAGGTGATGGGAAATACTTGGACAAATATCACTAACTGGCATAACTCATACAACTGCCACGGTATCTCTGGTTCATTTATCCTGTCCTGGGTAATGCACACAGAGCAAAAAGACTTTTTCTGACTGACAAAACAAATTCCACACAACAGGCCCACCATGTGAAATTACTGCTGTCTTTATCTTTTTAAGATTAGTCAGTCAGAACTTTTTTATCTTGGTAGCCCAAACCCTTTTGTAACATGGCAGCATTCAGTCTGAACTTTCCTTTCTGCCTTAGAATGCATTTGCTCTGCCCAACCTTCTATCCCACGATATCTGAGTATTTCTTTTAAAGGATGTCCAGGCCTTCAGGTCAGCCTTGAATTTCTGAACAGGGTTTTTTAAATATTTTTATTTTTCATTTCATGGAATGTCTTAAATTGTATCCAGCATCATTACATATAATATCTCATTGCTGACTGGCATCATCTGCAGACTGACAGCTCCAAGCTGGCTGGTTAGTACAAGCTCTAATTGGCTCCAGTCCCAGGAAGGTTGGAAGATACTATGAAACTAATGACCTGTGGGTTCCATCACAAATATCCACAGCTGAAAGCCCTTCACAGGCCACCTATAAAAGGCCTTGTGGTTCTCCAGTGCCCAAAAAAAATCTGCACATTGGGAACTCCTGTTCTGGAAATAAATGATGCCTGATTTCCACAAAAGGCTTTCCATGTTAACCTGGTTCTCATAGTCCTGTCTTAGCTGCAATGTCATGTCTACATGGATCTCTCTTTCCTCGCCACTTCCTCTAAATGCAATGCCATCATAGGGTGCTGTGTCTCTTCCTCATAACATGACTCAGACTTCATATACTAATGTAAAAACAGTGATTGCTTCTGTGTAAGTTTCAGGTAGATGTTGGCAGTTGGATCTCTAGTCATTCACTTATGAAGGACTCTACCTGACATTTGAATTCTGATATGGCCTGTGCTCCATGAAAGGTTAAGATAGGAAAGTTTCTCTTGCTCACCTTTGAGCTGCAGTGCTCAGTTACACACAAGTACTTACTAGGCTTTCCTCTGTCTGGACATGCCCTCAATGTTTAAACAACAAAGTTAAACCTGGCTATATTAGAAATGTTCACTTTCAGCTGAAAATGAACATATCTGAACTCAAGGCACTTGTCCTTCTCCACTCTCCTCATTCTTCTCCTCTCCTTTTCTCCCTTCTTCCCTCCCCCTCATCAGCATTTTTGCAGTTTATATCATACTCAAGTCTGGCATTTCAACAATGCACTTGGAAGTTGCTCCTAGAGGCTAAACTTTATTCTCCCATATGATTTATTTTTTTTTTTTTGTTCCAGTCTTGAACAGGCATTTCTTGGAAGGGCAAGTACTCACAGAACTATAGCACACAGCAATCTTACTACATGTCCAGATGGTATGTAAATATTAATATTCACACAGCACTGGAGACTACAAGATAGTCAGAGGCTATATAACTATGTAACTCAGTTTATAATGAGTATGACAGTTACAGGACCAAATTTTATCATTCTTCCAGGCCTGATTCTTTGGAATCTCCTTTTATTTTACTTTTTTTTTCCTCCTTTTTTTATGAGGCATTAATCATTTGGAACCTGATCCAAAAAGCTCTACAGTTAATGCAAGTCTTCCTCTGATTGCAGCAGATTTTGGTGGAGATGATACAGTGAGACATTTATGAGTCTTTTGAAGTGAAAGTGTTTCTCAGGCACATACATGTGCTTTAGGTGTTTATTGTTACAGTATGTTCTGAAGCTGTCTCTATCTTATACTGGTGGAAGACTGGATTGAAACAGGTCTTATTCGAAGTCAATATTTCATCATCAGGTTATTCATGGTACACACAAGAAAGCAATTCGTAAGACAATATCTAAATAACCCACATTTCACAACAATCTATTGTTTCTTCGTCTATCCATATACACTCTGTGCCGTGGGGGGTGAGGCTTCACAATACAACACCTACCATGCCCCAGCAGCTTATTCCCCACATCCTCTGCTTCTTCTCCTTGCTCATTGGCTACCCACCAGAACAAGCCAGCTCATGTTCTGGACAAAATCACAGTAGGTAATGCTTGAGCTGCAAATAGTTTGTAAAGTCATGGGAATTACATTTGTAAATACATAACTTAAAAACTTACATTATAGTGCTACAATATGGATTGTGAAGGCTTTCTCCTATCTCCTTAGACAACTTTGTACGTATCCATTTTAAGATGAATTCCGAAATGTTACAATTGACTGCAACTTAACATGTGCTTTTTGCATTCATCTTGAAAAGGTAAGCCAACGTATCACTCGTTCACATGAGCTTTCACATATAGCAGCCTCCCATTGATCCCTGAAACTAAATACACAAAGCAGGCTGAACTGAATTAGAGCTTTGATGTTGAATGAACTAAAAAAATAGTTTGTTGTTACTGATTTCTACTGCTACATTTTATTTTCATGTAAACTGCTGTGATTCAGTTTCATAATAACTGACCATTCAAAGATAAAGGAAAGGAGTGATCTGAATTACCTTCATCCCCTCGCCTATGCCTTCTGCCTGTGCTGCAATCAGTAATGGACAGAAGGTGGCCAGGGGTTGCATGCTCTCTGCTGCTCTCTCAGGAGTGCATGAAGCTGCAGAAACATTTTCAATTAAACCTCTGGAGAAGCCCTAGCTGGTCTTCATGTAGGTAAATTCAACACTATAGTGAATTTCTACTGGAGTGTCTGTAGTTGCATGTTCCTCTGAAAAATACTATGTCTTCATTTTTAAAAAGATCTTTATTCTTTTCAAAAAATGAAGTTCCATGCGTGGAAATGGATGCTCTGCATTCTCCAAAAAATTATGCTGCCATAGATACCTAATGGGTCACAACATGTTATCAGGTCATTTCTACTAACCTCTATGAAAGAGTAATTGAAGTCAGTCAATGCCAACAGCTGTAGAACAAACTCTAATTTTACTGAGAGATTTCATGTTCAAACTCACTGTAAATGACAAGAGGGTTACAGCCTTGCATTTGGAAAAGAAGTCGTGTCTTTCCAGCATGTAAGGTCAGTCCCAGCTCCCAAGTGAAGCAGCAGGACATACGGCAACAAATGAGAATGAGATCTGGACAAAGGGGTATCAAAGGTCATTTTCACCAACTACTCAAGAAATGGAAAAATGCAATACCTCCCAGAATATGCATTAAAGCAGAGTCAACCAACTCTTGTTGTTTCTTGATCTTGATTTCTCACATCAACTCATATTTACTAGGCATATTCAGTTAAGACGAAAACAGAGATTTGGCCATGGATCTGGAGAGCAGATCAAGAAATGTCGTAATACTCTTTTTGATGATTTCTTTAATATTCAGTGCAGCTGTTTGATGGGCCAGACAGGATGATGCAATGCCTTGCCCTAAGGAGGCTGAAGCAAGTACCGCCAGCATGCCTGCAGGAATGTTCTGTCCCTGCACATGCAAGATTGTCACAGTATAACTCAATGACATTCAAGTATGAAAGCAAAGGTTTTTAATTATATTATCTCTCAATCTGATACAACACAAACTTTTCTACAGCATTGTCTCTTATCTTACTCAGCCTTGTACTTTCAGATGTCCATAAATTTATTGGACCCTATTGGTTTTTAAAAACCTAACCATAGACCTTGTTTGACAGAAATAGATGAATTTCTAATCTGAGTGAAAGTGAATGTTAGAGCACCTTTTGAGCATTAGCTTTGGTGTGGCTAGGCATCTCATAACTTTTGTTTCTCCCATGTAGCTGATATCCCTGTGACTTAGATATCAGTCATGAGCTAGACACCATCATCACTGATCCTGTTTATGGGTTTAGAGCAAGTACATTTATTACTATACCAGTTGGCAGGAAATGCGAATGCATGGTAGGTGGAAACTGTGAGCAACATAAACATACACACTGTCAGCTCTGCTACCAAAGGAAAGCACTAAGACCATAGCTCCCATCTAAGCAATGTAAATGTGTGGAGGGCATAGCATAAAGCTGGCTCCCTGTGAGTGTGAAGGGGGGAGTGATAGCAAAAGAAAGCCTTCAAGAGGGGGATGCCATAGAGCTGATCCTGTCATCCAGGGAAGAGCTGGCCTTGAAGAGCACTCCCTGAGCTACCCAGGTAAAAGGCAGCAAAAACCCTGACAAAGGCTTTGAGGTATTGACAAGTCAGCTGAAACCCAAAAGATCCTGCTAGATACGAGCTTGCAGTGATTAGATTAAGTGTTCTCTTTCTGTAATTTCTTTGCCTACCTATTTTATAAACATTTGTAACTGTGTTGCCTATATTGGATGCTGTAAATACTTCTCCTGGCACTCTTCCCAAAATTCTCCTTTAATTTAAATCAGGCTAAGGTAGCTGGGTAAGATCAAAGTGTTTTCAATCAAAACTATGGTGAATTAAAAAACTCCAAGTAGTAAGAAACCATACCAAATATCCAGCTCCCCAACACAATACTTCAGGAGAGCCAGGGGGTAAAGGACCTGCCCTTACAGAAGCTACATGGGATAATTGAAGAGTTGGTACTATGGGGAAGGAGAAGCAATCCTGTGACCACAGACTTCTCTGACATACAGTGAGGTGGTGAGAAGCCACACTCCTTGCATTCAGCAAGGAGCCTCCAGGCAATACAAGAGATTTTTCTAAGGGTAAAAACATTGTTATTTTCTGTGCTTGCACGTAGCAGAAGGCATTAGACAACTTGACAGACCTGATAAGCTTTCTAACATTTTCAGAAGTATCACACACCTCTTTACTTGCAAAACCAACCCAGGATAATATAAGTGCAGCTGGAGAAAACCTGGGAAAGTTTTACGTGTGCAAAACCTGTGCTTTCATAGCCCAACCACAAAATGAAGCCACTGTTGTGTCAGAGTGGCATGATGCCCATTTTGGTTCCATGTTCTTTTTATTCAGGTTTTCAAATAAGGTTTTCAAGTTCAGAAACAATAGCTATTTGAACAGTTGTGTTTGATCTGTATTTTGGATTAATGTGGTCAGTTACCATCCTAGGGGACTTTCAGTATCAAAGGCAGCAAAATCCCTTGACCACAGCATTAGGTTTTGGTATGCTCTTATCTACTGTTGGATTCCCAAAACACAATCACAATGCAAACAACATTCATTGTTACTTATAACCTTCATTTTGCCTTAAGAACCAGCAGAGAATGAGGCTTTGTGCTAGGTGCCACACCAAGAGAACAGCAGACCAGCCTCACGGGAGCTTATGATTAATAGAGATCTAGCAGTGGGAAACCCACAAGCACTTGGATAGCACAACATACACAAAACACTAGTTCCTTGGCACTGGAAAGGGGGATTGACCAGAATGTTTAGTCAATGAAAAAAGGAGAAAGCTGTTGTAAAAAGAGGTAGACAAAGGGATAAGAGTCTAGTGACACTGAGCTGAAGAAACTGAACAAAAGGGAGTGGGAGGGTGGATGCAAACAGGCAACCAGCATGGGAGTCCAGGCCAAACTCTGGAGAGCCCCTGAGTGCCAGAGGTCCCGGGCTGGGTCTGGCTGCAATCTTTGGCCAGGTCCTCTGTGGGAAGCAGGGGTATGAGGCATTTGGGCAGGGTCTTCCTTGCACACTTCTGGGTTCAGAAGGTTGCTGGCAAGCTCTGTCCCTCCTTCAGCTCCGTGCAGCAGGCCGGGTTTTGGCTGCCTTTGCAGCTGCAGCTGTTCTTACCAGCTGGAATCAACCGTCCTGGCCCTGTTCCAGCTCAAAAGCAATTACATTCTTGCAAGTGGATATTGCAACTTCCTGTCCTAAACAATCATGTACTGTTCCTCTGCACTATTAACCAGCTGCTGCCTTCCACCCAGAAATGGCTGCAGGCACAGGGTGTAGCCCTCAGAGAAAGGTAGTGGTGTATCAAGTTAAGATCATTCCTGTATAGGTTCGCCTGAAGTTTGGGAAGGTCAGGGAGTGCTTCCTGCCTGCCTGCAGATAGCATTCAGCACTCCAGCACCAAGGAGTGATGAAGAATGGGGTAGACACTGCAAAAGGAGAGTGCTTTTTTCTGGGCCCTAATCTTCTATGGGATATCTTGCTCTAGGCCTAAACTTTGTAAAAGAAAGCATCTGCAAAACTGATGCATCAAAACTGATGCAAAAACTCCCTTACCTTTGCCAAGCATTTAAAACCAAAGCATGGCCCATAATACCTGGAAAAGACTTTTGTAAAACATCTTAGTGCAGGAAGTGCCGAACGCATCCAAATGATTAAAACAGATTACTGGTCCCAGCATATCATACATAGTTTCCTGCAGTTAGTCTTCTAAAAAGGTTCCCCTCTATCTCTAGCTTCTCTATAATGTGTACATGAGAAAAGAGCAGATAAACACAAGCCAGAGAAGAATCAGTGTCTGCCCAGGCTCAGCTCAATGCATATTATTCCCTTTTAACTTTGTTGTGTGAGTAGTGTGGATCTGAAGTCTTTTGTATTTCTGTAACTATTTCCACATTCAAGTTGTTCAGAGGCATTGATTAGTTAAGCTACTAGCCCCTGTGAAGAAGGTGTGCACACACTAATTGATATAAGTGCAGCACAGACAGGACCAAAGTCCCTTGGAAGACAAGCTAAACCTGTCTGGGAAGCTGGAAACCAGGCTCCCAAGTAAGAGGCCATGAGCATACTGTAAATGGTCAGGAGGATTCTGGGAATAGCAATTCCTAGATCCACACTAATTAGTTGGAACAGTTAAACTACTTATTTAACCTAAGAATAAGTGACTACACCTTTGGGGAGTGAGGGCTTTTAAACATTGCCAATACTTACCTCCTGAGTTCGTAGTGCCTAGGATTGCTAGCTATAATTACTGGCCCGGTGATGTATTTGTGAATTACCTCTATCCCCATGTTAATAGTACAAAGCAGCAAAGCAAGTCACCCAGAGTCACAATGGAATCTGCTCTGGAGTCCTATTGTAGGTTCGTCATACCTAGGGCAATACCTCATCATCTTGCCTTCACTCATGTATCAGGCTCTGCCGGCAAAATACTGCTGAAAACAAGGACATTTCACAGTAACAAACAATGTGTTTGGTTTTGGTGGAAACACCAAGTATTTCACTAACAGAACTGCCCCTTAACATGACTAAAAAACATGGTAGATGTTTTCTGAAGAAATTTTCAGTAATGCCATTTCCCATGCACTTTAGTAACACAATATGAAGCGATGTACTGACAAAAGGATCATTTGGGAAAAAGATTGATTTTTTTAATTTTTTTTTAACTTCCAGTCACATGATCTTTCCATCTAGTGTTTTAGATTTGTGATAGGCTCTGTCTTGGCTGACTGCCAGTCAGTCCTAAATATAGTGTAAGCCCAAATATTTAAATGTAAGTCTGAACAGATTTTTATTATTTTTTAACACATTCCCTTCAAGTGTTACAAATTTTTCTGCAGATGCAGCTATAGATAGATATTTCTTCTCCAAAGGAAGTATTACAACCCCTGGATTCCCAAGGTAATGCTACAGGAAAGTAAACACTAAGTAAAATTACATATGGTTTTGAGTGCCATAATTTATAAAAAATCTCAAAATATTGTACAGTACAGAAAAGCACATAGATAAATCATAGAAACATGTACATTAAGTACAGTATATTTTTTTGCCAGCTTATAACATATACACCTGCATAGGGGAGTGCGAGAAAGCAGTACATTCAACAAGATTTATTAGCTATGGTATCACAAATCTTTGTGTATCTGCATGTATCACTTGAATACTCTGCTTTGCACAACCATACACCATTACCCAGTTATCTCTCCTGTATGACTACCTGGGCAAAGCCAGTAGAGTAAGAGTGAAACAGGGGCCACTGAAAAGAAACTATAAACCACATCCCAAGTCAAATAGCTCTCTGTCCTAAGCCAGGGCTAAGGGAATACTGCTATGTAAAGACTGCTAATAATTGACCTAATACTGCTATGTAAAGGCTGCTAATAATTGACCTAAGCAAACTCAGCATCAACTTCACAGTCATCACTGAAACTTGGTTTGGGTTGGTTTTGTTTTTTGTTTTCTCTTTTAATTAGAAATTTTGGGGCTTTTAAAAAATTTAAGCATTGGGAAAATTAAAGCGAACCACAGATAATGTCCTTTACTTCCTCCAGTTGCTGTCTTCACACCCATACACCACTTCAAATATCTGACAATAGCACTCATACCCTGATTATCAATTCCTTCCAATCCTCCTCCAAACTGCTTTCTCACATAAATTATCCTGGTCTCATTGCCATTGCTTCAATAATGTTTCCCATCTTTATTACATGTTCACCCTTTTCTTGCCTTGAAGTTTTCTCAGAGCTTGGAGTGTGACATGTTCTACAATATAAATAAACGTCAATTTAAATTTGAAATAACCACCTCAGAAACAAAATCAATAAATAAATACTTAGTGTGAACACACAATGTGGAACAGGGAATTCCACAGGATTCCCTCTTAGTTTTACAAGTCTTATGAATCAAAGAAAAATATTTATCATGTTATCACAAAAATTAAGAGAATTGCCATAGATGTGAAAGGAATTCCTCCTTTTCTTACTGTCACTTGTGCCTTCCCTTTCCCTTGGGCTCCATAACAATGGTCAGGACTGTAATCTTTTTATGTGCTTTTTGCATTTGCATATCTATAGCACTATTATTGGATACATAATTATTATATGTTAGTATATATATTATATATACCACATATATTATTCTCTTGGGAATTTTGATTGTCTTCTTTAATTGCCCATTAGTAACAACAGATGATGTTAACAGTTTAGAGAAAACAAACAGACAATACCCATTAGTTTTTAAAGCTTCTCCCAGTTTCTCTTCAAAGTGTGGCCCATTTTACTGATAAGAGTCTGCTACAAGATACCAAGCATTCAACTGAGCAGAAAAGGATTTAATGGGACTGTGAACCTGCCTAATTTAGGCAGATGCTCCCTTCCTGTCTACTATTGCAGGACATTATATTTTCTCCCCTCAAAATCTGATAAGCAAAACAGAAGGTTTGGGATATGACATTTCCCAGGGTTATGCAGATAGGATACTTCTGCCTCATCATAAACTGGCAAAAACCATACAATAAGAAAAAGATTTTTATAACCATTGGTTTTACTTTGAGGTGTGAGTTCACTGCTTTTCAGCTTCAGGGAGGAGGGATTTTGCTCCACAGGAATTATTTTTCTGTCATTTTAAGGCCAAATATAAATGCTGGGTGCTCCATTCGTATTGCAACCCCCCATCACGTACAATTTCTCTATCACTGGCAGTGAAAACCAAGAATGCTTTTAATCCATTACTATTTACAGGGTAATGCCAAGTAAGTGTCACTTGTTGACCCAGTATCTTAATTCAGGTGCAGGAAAATGAAGCTCCACTCTACGCTGTTTTCCCCTTCACAGCCAGCTCACTGTATTTCTTCATGGCTTTGTTCTCTGTGATGAGATGCTTCTTTTTATCATTTCTAACCCTTCTAGATTTATCTATAACATGTGATATGGCTACACAGTTTGCAAACACACTGAAATTTTGATCTCTTCACCTGCAAGGTTTAGCATGAGAGAGGCTGATATTCTGTGCGTGGCCCATGCAGTCAAAGATTAACAGATGGCCGGACAGAGGCTTTACAGAATAATGTCCCTGAATAGATTGGGGAACCTTCCACAGAATCATAGAATAACTCAGGCTGAAAGGGCTCTCTGGAGGTCACCTAGTCCACCCATCTACTCCAAGCAGGGCCAATTTCAAATGTAGATCAGATTTCTCAGGGCGTTCCAATCTCAAAATGGGCTGATCTCTGACAGTGCGCAACAGTGACACTTCCCAGAACAATAACCATATATAGCAACTTTCCAGTAAATCAGCTACAGAATAAATAGGTTTAATTCCAGCCACTATATTTTCACGGTTGTGTACTTTCATGACAGACGATACTTTGCTATACATGCGTCTTCCCCTCGTAAGTACAGAAAATGGCCAATCGACTCAATTGGATAGTAGTTATGGATAATAAAAGGGTAAAAATTTTGGTGCCATGAAGTTACAAAAAAAGTCACAGATTACTATCTTATCTGCAACATGCCAAAGTTAGCCTTAGCCTGTACCACACCAGGGACATCCAACTAGCCTTTCCTCTTTGCATTTGTTTCAATGTCTAATAATACAGTATTAAGTAACCCGTAACCCAAAACAAAGCAAAAGCCTATTAGAAAACAAATGTATTTTACAATGTCTGCAGCACTTGAGACCTCAGGTACAGATAAGTGCCTTGTTTGATACAGCTGTGATTCCTTTGGGATGAGCCATTCTTGCATCTGGCAGTAACATGTCTTCAACAAAATCTAGAAGATTTCCACAACCATGAAGCATTTTAAGTTGCCTTCTTATAAATGACAATTCAAAAAGTTCCCACTCTAAAGAGCTTTTAGATTAGAAATGAACAGGGAAAATGCAGGACAAAAATTTTATTGACATCATCACAGCAGTAAGAGAGACTGACATATTTAGAAAAGATGTTCAAAGAAAACTCATTTTCTCACAAAACCATGCTCTCTTTTGGCCGATGGGCTGGGGTTTTTTTCTATTATTGCTGATGGATAGGAGAGGAGGAGACTTTGCATTGTCCAAAGAGAGGGGAAAATGCAACATTAAAGTTGATTTGATTTTCAGGTTTACAGCACTGCAGATTATACAGATTGATCTTCTAGTTCAAAAGAGTAAATTTCAAGAACAAAAAAAAAAAAAAAAGAAAAAAAAAAGAAAAAAGGGTTAAGAAATGTAGATATTTCTTTCTCCAGACTTTGTAAAAAGCTTGGAAGATATTTCTGCATGTGGGAAAATAAACCTAGAAGAAATTTAAGCCAGGGTGATAATTTGAAAGAACAGAAATCCCAGATCAGGTACTCCTTACATTATTAACTGAGAAATCAGGATTTGTTCCCTTTAAATTCTCCTACTAGCATTACTCTTGTTAGTATCACAGTACAATAGGGTTTAGACAAAGTAGCACACAGTGTTCACTAAATCCATGCATAAAACCGGGACCAGAGACATTTGCATCCTAATACCACTTTTATTATTCTCGATAAAATGGAGTCTTTGAAAGCCATAAAGGATCAGTGATGCTAACAAATACATCTTCCAGCTGTTTTAGGTATAATGACTGTATGACTAATGCACAGGTAAAGCGGTTAAAAAGCTAAAAGCACTTTAATTATATGCAGACTAGTGATGGGCAATACCATTCCAATCTCTTACTTATACCAAAAAAGGCATCAAAACACCGCTAATCCTCCAGAAGTGGTGAGGCAGTGTGCGCAGTCTCCTGCCAGCAAGGCAGGAGTCTGTCCATGCCCTCTTCTCCCATGAGGCCAAGATCAGTTAGGGACACTATGCAGGAACAGGGACTGCAGCAAAAGGAGGTCTGATATTCCCCCTTGATCTCAAGGACATGCGATCACCTCAAAAAAACTTTTTCATTCCCAGGCTACTCTGACCCCATAGATCTCACCTTGCACAGCAGTTTTGCACTAGGGCTTTGTTGGGCAAAGGCAGGATCTTCCTCCAGAGCAGGAGCTGGCAAGCAGGTAAGCAGGGAGGGCAGCCCAGGTAAGGCAGGGGACGGGAACGGAAGAGGACAGCACAAAGCCAGGCCACACCAGGCTTCCCAGGGCAGCCCAAAGTAGGAGGTTAACAAGCATCCAGGATACTATCAACAGCTCGTCAGTTTGATATCGTTGATCACGCATGTTATTTGGATCGCAGTACTCCAGTGGTATTGGTACTGTGATCAGCCACTACAAAGAAACTCCAAGCAGCATGGAGAATTTAGACACACAGCTCCCATGAACTTCAGTGAGAATGATGCATCTGTCTCCTGCGGTAGCTTTGAAGCTCTTGGCCAAAAGTATTCTTAGCCCTACTGTCATGCATGTCCCCAAAGAGACAAAAAAAGAAGGTGTGAGCATGTGAGACCGAGAGCGGACATGGTTGAGGAAGTGAGAGACCAAGCAGAGCCTGATCTGGGAACCCTGTAGCAACAGATTATATCCCTCAGGCTTTATTTTATCAACGCTTACTTGGAGGTAAAGGACAGGTCTTTTCCTCCCAGCAGAACGAGGCAGTCTGGCACACTGGCCTGCTGACAGTAAGCTGCTTTCAGTGGCATTCCCAGACCATTAAAGTGAGCTCAGGTATCTCTACCGGACCTACTGCAGACACACAAAATAAAAGCAGCAGGGCAGAGAAAATGGTACAACAAAGATGCAAAGGGGAGAAACCTTTGCAACAGCTGAATTTGCAAATACTTGAAATTGAGTCTCTTCTCCGTTTATGAATTGCTTGTACCTTCCCAGCAAGTGCTTGGATGGGAAAAGGGGAAAAGCCAGCTCCTAAGCAGATGAAAATAACCCCTTTGCATCTGTGCAGCTCAGTATCAATGTATTCCCTTACTTCCTATTCATACACATAGGTTTTTACTCTGAAATGCTGCACAAGGTTGAATTTCCTTTCCCAACTGCACCTGCATTCTTTACTTGTGTGTGGTCCCTTGCCTCACCACAACACTGATATCATCTCCTTCTTCTAGTTCAGAATGTCTAGAAAATGGTGGTTAGAGTGCGTTAATAATAAGCAGTGTGTTCCAGACTCCTCTGGAGCCTCAAACTACTTTTTCAGTAGGCTAGAAAAGAACAGATCTGCATAGAAAAACGTGACCTGCAAAGACTTGTTGGAACAATTCTATGTGACTGACTTTCTATCCCTGCAGAGCCCAACCAAGCAGTCAGAGCTCCCTATGCTGAATAGGTGACACATGGGGAGCAACCCTGCACTTTGGAACAGCCGTCTGTGCCTCAT
Source organism: Neopsephotus bourkii (assembly GCF_033783945.1). Taxonomy (NCBI): domain Eukaryota; kingdom Metazoa; phylum Chordata; class Aves; order Psittaciformes; family Psittacidae; genus Neopsephotus; species Neopsephotus bourkii. Next base: position 193,119 of record NW_026901510.1, on the reverse strand, counting down.
AAAGACATTTCATGGAGACGAGGCAAGAATTACAGTATTTTAGATACAGTGTATGCAGACCATAGAAATAAAAATGTGTCTGAAAGTCTGTTAAAAAGTGATGGTCAGTAATCTTACATGCCAAGTAATTAATTAACTAACAATTTTTTTTTATTCTTATCTTCATTGTATCTCCAAGGGCAGAATGCCAGTCCATAGCCTGAACCCAACTGGGAATAGATGCTGCTATTGTAAGTCCTTTATCCGCTGCAGTACTCCCTGGAGCTTGACAGTTTGAAACTACATTTTCATGTTGGAGCTATATTTTCTTAACTCCTGGAAGTTAAATAAGTCTTGGAATAACAGAGGAGATATTAGATTGCCAGCTAGAGTTGATATTGGTTTTCAGTATTTGTTCCTATAAATAGGTATGATCTTTTTTCTGAAACATACTCTCATGAAGAGCAATACCTTTTCCTCAGATGGCATTAAGAGGCATAAACCAAGCTTAAAATTCTCCTTACTCCACCTCCTTTCAAAGCTGCACTCACAATAGACAGGGTAGATGCAGGGACATGTAAACATGCTGGAGTCCCATACAAACATGTAAACATAACATCCCCAACAAATCTGAACGGTGCAGGTATAAAATCAGAACCACAAAATATTCATTCAATTTGAGAAGCCACTCTTACATACGAGTTGTCCCTACTGTTTTGTCAGCTTTCTTCTCTTTTCCAAAATAAAGTGTAGGGTTACTAGATCCACAAAGGCTGCATGCACAGTATAGGAGGATTTCCACAGCCCCCTTAATGCCCTAGAGGCTGTCAACTTTAACAATTTCATCAGTGACAGTGGTGACATGTATTGGTAACAGATTACATTCAATTACTACATAAGGTTTCTTTTTGTTGACATTTCACTCCTCAGATTTCTAATATAGTATGTTTTCAAGATAGCAGTATAAACTTTTGCTGTATATGTTTTCTTCAGTGCCACAAATCTCAAACATTCAGTCACAATCTGGGTCCTAATATTCTAGTTGGTGTCAATGAACTTTGGGTTCTTCTCAGGTTTGAGCCTCCTGAGAATGCCATTTCCAAGACAGTCTCTCTAAACACATGCAACAGAAACTCAGTTTTAACAAGGGGACATTTCAATTCTTCTTCAATCCTGACTACAGAAAATTTGGTTTTATGAGAAACATACAATGGCCAAAACTAAATCTGAGGTGAATGAGCTACAAACAAAAATGGTTTTTAATAGTGCAATAGACCCTGAAACAAAGGCAGTGAGAAATGAAAAGTAAATCCAGTTTGACAGGGTTCTTTAGATTATACATTCTTTAGAGCAGAGGCAGCCTCTTGATTTGTACAGTGTTTGGCGGGTCTCAATCAGGACCATGACGTACTACCAGAATTTATGCACATCCAAAGGGAGACCAAAGATTGTCAAATACAAGGTTTCTACTGCTGAGCTGCAAAAAATCCAAATACCCATTTATGCACCAGGATTAAGGAAAGAACACATGGAACCTAGTCAGTTACTTCAAACTGAAATGTGGTTAAATCATTAATTTTATTAAAATATACTTAGAATTAAAAAAACCCTACAGGAGATAGGAATGGCAGCCAGCAATGCAACATAGAACAGAACATTTCCAGTGCTATTGCAGAGGAATTTTGTGGGCGTCAGAGCATTTTCTTTTAAAGAAAAGAAAATAATAATTGGGTATACAAAAATCAGAGCTTACCTAAGACGCAACAGTTCTGCACTTTGTTACACCAAGCCTTGCTTTGGAAGTTGCCATTAATACAGCATTTTCTAAACGGATCAGCTCCTGGATCAGTACCGTTTTGAAGTATCACATATGTTTAAATAATGTCTAGCAATTTCACAGTCTCTAAAATTTAATGAAGTGAATTTTTCTTTGATTAATTTAGGGTATTGTAAAATTTACTGCTGCTGTTATCCTTGGAAAATATGAAAGCAGCTGGATATAGTCACTTTTGCTCTGTGCCCTCCAGAAACAGACACAATGCACCAGATCATGGGAAGGCTGCAAGAGAAGGATTTGATACCTTGTATTTGAAAAGGACTACACCAAAGCAGCTCTGCTGTACCTATAATATCTCTTGGGATTATTCCACCAAAAAAAAAAAACCCCAACCCTTTGGTTTAGGGCACTAGTACTGCTGGAGGGGATGAAGAGTTAGGTAGGTTTTCCATCTCACAGAAGTCAGTTACCTGGCAGCCTGTGGACCAGTGCCCGGCTTCCTAGACTGTCATTTGTTTAAGCAGATGGAAACTGAGTTCAGGCAACAAAAGGTCACCTTCAAATGGCAGCTGCTACTTCCTGGGCATGAGACATGTAAAAGAGCCTTGACACAGACAAAACTACCTTGTCCCACTGCGGTTTGGCCTCACAGATACTGCATTTCAGTTTTCAAAATCACACATAGGCAAGGCAAGGCTACAAGCCAGCTTTGTCTGACTTTTATTCTTTCTCCAAAAGCTTAGCTCACTCATAGGTGTGACTAGATGTACACATATTCAGTTATTATTAACATTCAAGCATACACTGACTTTTTCAAAATAACCTCTGGATTGTACTACATAGCCATTGAAGAGGTCACTGCCTCTTCAAGCTTCTTTAGCCAGTGCAGGTACTCAGACATCTTTACAAATAAAACTAACATTTATCATTTCAACATTAGTAGATAAAGCTAAACTTGACAACCTGGGATAATTTCTTCATAAGCTAAGCTTTTGCTCACATAAATGAGCTTGAAAATAACTCCTAAAACTAAGACAGTGTAAGTTACAACCTATATTGTAAAATATGAAAACAACATGCACCTCTGAAGAATCCTAGACCAGAAATAGGAAAGATTTTGTTGGTAGGATGCATCTTTTGAAGACGAACATGCATCTTCCTTTGAAAGATTTCCATTGCTCGATCAGTTGTGCTTTATTCTTAAAATCACTCTCAAGGTTAAATAAAATTTCACTTCAGAGACTTGAAGATTGCCTGCTGCCAGACCTGTCTAAATCATCTGTACTGTCTGAGAAATCAAGCTCCAAAAGTCCTGAGAAGTGAGCAGCCCTTGAAAAGCTGGAACTGAGGATGGTTACACTACTCTGTTTTGCAGTATGTAAGCACTCGCATATCTCTCTTGCTGTCTGGAGCAGTGACCTCAGCTTGGTTGCAGGGGAGAGATGTATCCAGGCTAATATAGGCATATAAAGAAGTTAAGCTGTAGCAGGACAAGTCTCAGTGAGCATTGTCCAAAACCCACAGTATACTTACACGTGACTTCTGCTGATAGCTTGGGAACAGCCATGCAATACAACAGACTTCCACAGGCAGTGTTACACAAGTCTTAAAAGTTCTGTTTCAGTTGGAAAACAGTTGTACCCACAGGCCCAGTGAAAACAAGCGTAAGATACAAGAAATAATGCCAGCTCCAAGTCTTATACTTACGAGAGGCCTTTTAACAGTGCTCTCATCCTCCCAGCCACTTGCGAGGAAGTGCAAGGCCCAAACCATCTCCATGACTTGGGCATGCTTGGATTACCCAGGTGCCATTGTTATACTCAACTAAGCTCCAAAACTCATACTAGCTCCAAAAAATAGGTTGTTCTAGACAGTCATGGAGACACTGATGGTAAGTGGGCATGCAAGGAGGGATTTCAGCTGGCAGAAGTAGGGAAGACACTACCTTTTAGTCATGTTATCTGTACTGACAGATAAAGGCTTCCTCAAAAAAACTGCCAGTATTTACTGTATGCACTCACGCTGAAGAACAACTATTTAAACAACTGCCGAAGAGTGCTTTTAAGAAATCAGAGAACTCATAGCAGTGAAAGGAGAACAATCATTAAAACATTCTCAAAGCCTTCTAATATGTCTTGAAATAGTGTTCTTGTAGGAATGCTGGGAGATTAAGATCCAATATCTGATGATCTACTGTGTCTAGGAACAAGTACTTTAATACTATTGGAAATGTGCCCTCTTGGATTTTTGACTGCATATTGTTTCCATCTCTAGCTGCAATGAGTGTCAAAGTCCCCTCTGCTAACTCGTTATTGTTTGCCATACATGGGTATGATTCTGGCTTAGTAGGTCACATTTTGAGGAGAAGCAGATTATTGGTTTGTGTTTGTGTTTGTTTGTTTGTTTTAAAACACCTTTTAAAAGCAATTTAGACAACTGGAGTATTAGCATATAGCAAGCCACTTCAAAAGTGCAATTTATCATAGGGCTCTCCAGCTCATTGGTGTGACTTACTCAGCTTTCCTTGAAATGGGATAGCAGGTTTTTACCACTTATTTGGTCATCAACAGAACTCACATGCAAGTCTACTATTTATGATTAATGGCATCACCCCAATGCATCACAGTAAAAATTTGTAGCATCACAGATTCTGTTCATAAAGCTGTTTATCATTTTTCCCTAAGTTCTCACACTAAAGTACTCAAGTTAGCATGAAAATGTCAGTATATCTGACACAATTTATTCCCAAATACTAGTTAGTTTGAAAGACAGATCAGCAAAACTTAACATCTAGGTTATGCAAGTCTATTTGTCTTTGTGAAAAACATAATTGAAACAGCTTTTTAAACCCAGCTTGCTTCACCAGAAATTTCTTTTTGATATGCCAATCAGGACTTTCCTCAGTTATGTCACTGAATTATGCTTTACCACATTCAGTCTCTAAGCCTGTGCAAGCACTTCACTGGACTTTAGGGACCATAATAACACATTTCAGATATTAGTAACATGAGGACAGATGGTTTTCCAACATCAACATACCATCAGGGACCACAGGACTGTAGATACCTCAAAGATCATTGACAATGACTTAGACAATGTTTTATTATTGTTTTGATCACATCACTTCTTAAAACTCAACAATGGTCTTCACTCAGATCCACAAATACAAAAAAGCAGCTTTAAAGATTTTCCAACATATGAGTTGAATTCCAAACTTTTCTGCTAGTTGCTAACATCAGGAGAAGCTGATTCAAGCTCAAGATCCAAATTACAATCTCAAGATCCAAATTACCATCTTCTCTGATTGCATCCAGTTTTAACTAAACACATAGTTTTAATTTCACCTAACTCAAATGTAAAAGGGCTATTAATTAGTCATTGTAGCTAACGCCTTCATATAAGCACTGACTCCCCTTCCCCTGTGTACTTAACAGCTGATCCCACAGCTTCACAGTTTATTCAATTGAGATATGTACACACACCTGGGGACAAATAGTGTTAAACCCACAGTGGCTGGAACAGAACACTTTGTGACTGTAATGAACAGGAAATATTTGATGCCTGTCATCTTCAGTCACTGTAGCCAACCTGCAGCATAGACACAATCAATCACCCAGCTGGAGGTTTCAGAGCAGTCTGCTAATAGCTTCCATATAATCTCTGCTGACTTTGAGAAATCAACATGGGCACATGAAAGCCTGGATTTGGTTCTTGTCATTTTGACAAAAATGATTTTGATGAAAAACAACAAGGTGCTTGGTGACAGCCAGCATGGCTTCACTAAAGGGAAATCCTACCTGACCAATTTGTTGGCCTTCTATGATGGGGCTACGGAACTGATGGACAGGAGTGGAGCAGCTGATGTCATCTACCTGGACTTGTGCAAAGCATTTGACACTATCCTGCATGACATCTTTGTCTCTAAATTGCAGAGACATTAATTTGATAGGTGGGCCACTCGGTGGATAAAGAACTGGCTGGATGGCCGCACGCAAAATGTTGTGATCAATGGCACAATGTCCAGCTGGAGAGCAGTAACGAGTGGTGTCCCTCAGGGATCAGTGTTGGGACCGGTCTTGTTTAACATCTTCATCGCTGACATGGACAGTGGGATTGAGTGCGCCCTCAGCAAGTTTGCCGATGACACCAAGCTGTGTGGTTCGGTTGATACGCTGGAGGGAAGGAATGCCATCCAGAGGGACCTTGACACACTTATGAGGTGGGCTGATGCCAACCTCATGAAGTTTAACCACGCCAAGTGCAAGGTCCACCACCTGGGTTGGGGCAATCCCAGGCACAGCTACAAGCTGGGCAGAGAAGGGACTCAGAGCAGCCCTGCAGAGAAGGACTTGGGGGTGCTGGTCGATGAGAAAATGAACATGAGCCAGCAGTATGTGCTTGCAGCCCAGAAAGCCAACCATATCCTGAGCTGCATCAAAATGAATGTGACCAGCATGTTGAAAGAGGTGATCCTGCCCTTCTACTCTGCTCTCGTGAGACCTCACTTGGAGTATTGTGTGCAGTTCTGGCGTCCTCAACATAAAAAGGACATGGAACTGTTGGAACAAGTGCAGAGGAGGGCCACAAGGCAAATCAGGGGACTGGAGTACCTTCTGTACGAAGACAGGCTGAGAAAGTTGGGGCTGTTCAGCCTGGAACAGAGAAGCCTGTGTGGAGACCCCAGAGCAGCTTTCCAGTATCTGAAGGGGGTCTACAGAGATGCTGGAGAGGGACTCTTCACTAGGGACTGTAGTGATAGGACAAGGGGTAATGGGTTAAAACTTAAACAGGGGAAGTTTAGATTGGATAGAAGTTCTTTAGTGTAAGGGTCGTGAGGCAGTGGAATGGGTTGCCCAAGGAAGTTGTGAATGCTCCATCCTTGGTGGTGTTCAAGGACAGGTTGGACAGAGCCTTGGGTGGCATGGTTTAGCGTGAGGTGTCCCTGCCCATGGCAGTGGGATTGGAACTAGATGATCTTAAGGTCCTTTCCAACCCTAACTATTCTATGATACTATGATTTTTTCCTTAAACTGCTCTATGATGATAGTATCATAGAATAGCTTGCATGGAAGGGGCCTTCAAAGGCCATCTAGTCCAATTCCCCTGCTATAAGCAGGGACATCTTCAATTAAATCTGGTTGCCCAGAACCACATCCAGCCTAGACTTGAATGTTTCTATATTGGTGCATCCACCACCTCTCTGGGCAATCTGTTAGAGTGTTTTGCCACATTCATTGTAAAAAGTTTCTTCTTCACATCCAGCCTGAATCTCCGCTTTTAAACTATCGCCCCTCATCCTATTGCAACAGGTCCTGCTAAAAAGCTTCTTCCCATCTTTTATATTATTAGTCCTCTTTTTAAGGCCACAGCAAAGTCTCCCTGGAGTCTTCTTCAGGCTGAATGTCCCTGTCCTGGGTTCAGAAGTAGCAGTCATTTTTTCTCCTTCTTATTAGCTGGTGGAGCACTGTGGTTTTTACTTTCAGCCTGGGAACAGTGGTGATAACACCAACGTTTTTAATTACTGCTGAAATGTTTAGTCTGACCAAGGACTTTTTGCGTTTCATGCTCTGCCAGGGAGGAGGGGAACCTGGGAGGAAGCAGAGGCAGGACACCTAACCCAACCTAGCCAAAGGGGTATTCCAGACCACAACACGTCATGCCGAGGATGTAACTGAGAGTTACTCGGAAGGGCTGGTTCACTGCTCTTTCAGGCTGGGTACTGGCAGGTGGTATTGTATTCTCTCCCTTATCATTATTATTATTGGTGGCAGTAGTAGTGATTTGTGTTATACCTTAGTTACTGGACTGCTCTTATCTCATCCTGTGGGAGTTACATTCTTTTCGATTCTCCTCCCCGTCCCTCTGGGAGCGGGGGGCAGGGAGAAGAAGGTGGGGGGGTGAGCGAGCGTGCTGCATGGGTTACTGACTGCACTTAAACCACGACAGTCCCCAGCTCTCTCAGCCTGTCCTCATAGGAGAGGTGTTCCAACCCTCTGATTGTTTCTCTGGCCCTTCTCTGGACTCTCTCCAACAGGCCCATGTCTTTCCTGTACTGAGGACTTCAGAACTGAAAGCAGTACTGCAGGTGGGACCTCACCAGAGCAGAGTAGAGGGGCAGGATCACCTTCCTTGACCCACTGGCCACGTTTCTTTGGATGTAGCCCAAGATATAATTGGCCTTCTGGGCTGAAAATGTACATTGCCAGCTCATGTCCAATCTTACACCCACCAGCAGTCCCAAGTCCTCTTCTGGGCAACTCTAAAGCCCTTTATCCTCCAGCCTCTATTGATACTGTGGGTTAACCTGATCCAGGTGCAGGACCCTGCACTTGGCCTTGCTGAACCTCATGAGGCACATGGCCCACTTCTTGAGCTTGTCCAAGTACCTCTGGATGGCATCCTATGCCTCAGGCATGTCAACTGCACCACTCAGCTTGCTGTCATCTGCAAACTTGCTGATGATGCACTCAATCCCACTGACTATGAACATTATCAATGCCATTCAGGCCTTCTTTTACAATCTTCAGTGCTTAAACAGAAATAGATTGCAAAAGCATCTCCCTAATCTTCCATGTTAACTAGAAGATTAGAGCCATGTAAATTTGCCCCTAGCATAACCATTTGGAAAACACCCTGTAAGCCAACTACAAATTTTTGACATTGACCCACAGCCCTGCTCCTTCCTTTCCTGAAGCCCTGTTCATGTTCAGTTTGTTGGAAACTGAGCACAGTAAATGAACTTCCAGAGTTATGGATACTTGACTGTTGTTTTGCTGGCCATACTACAGTGAGCAAATATCAACAAGCTAATGGGACAGACAGCTGGAGGATGTAACCGTGTCATTTGCCAAACCTAAATTTCATAGACATTTTTAAAGATGTATACATGCACACTGTTTTCAGCAAAACTCCCAGGTAGAGGGTTTAGGTAGCATTTTCTCTTACTGTGTTTGATCAGACAACTCAGAAGTTTGAAAGGATACCAAGTCACAAGCAGCCGATGTGTACATAATTTGCTATAAATTATCAAATGATCCAATTTCACTAACAGTATGTAATCTACCAAAGGCCATAAACATACTGACAATTTAGACCTCCTGCCACATGGATACAGGGTCACACAGTTATGCAAGCTGTGACTGTGGCAAATGGAGACTGCTAGCCACAGAGGAGCTGTAGCTGTTCTCAGATTTGGAAAACAGCAATACACCAAAGTGCTGAGAAAAATGGGCTAGGAAAGGAAGAGCTTATATGGCTCTTATAAACCAACAAACAGGCCAAGTCATCCTGATTGGAAAGAAGAGCCATTGTATACTGACTGTTTAATGGAGTATGAGAGATTATTTTATGAGCAATCTATGCTTTTAACCAGATTGTTTTCTGAGAGCCACAAAGCAATTTCAGAGAACTGTTCTAATGCATGTTTATATCAATCAGGTGGAGAGGTGCCCTCAGGACCAAATGCACTTCGTTTGTATAGCCGGTAAAGTTACTAACCAGCCTGGGCCTTTCAAGATGAGAATGGAAAAGACACAGAAAAGAACAACAATGTGCAAACTGTGTATTGCAAAACTTCAGTAATACCGCATTACAAAGAAGAGGGAAGAATACAACTCTGTATTTGCAAGTTCATCACCTGACTATACACAATGCCAAAAACTGGTTCCACCATTAAAGCTGTGGGAATGCAGGTCACTGAAAACACTGGACGTTCATCTCTCTTGAAGCAGTATTGTGCTGCCCATTTAGTGAATGTCAGAAGGATGAAAAATCAATTTTTATTGTATCACTAAAATTAAAGCAAAACCGTGCAATTAACTTACATGCCTATTGACTACATAATGAAAAGTGCAATTAGATATATTGCTTGCAAATCTTACATAGTCAGTGGGAGCAAGTGGAGCCACCGGAAGCATGTGGATATATTTGAGTGTACATTCTAGCTGGAAAACAGCAGAGAAGAGGTAATCAAGTTAGTATTAAATATAGTTATACCAGTTCAGTTAGACCACACAAATCATTCCTAGAACACAAATAACTCCCCAAGTGAATGAGATCATTAAAACCAATATACTTTAAAAATTTATCTGCTGAAAGAATGGGACTGAAAGCTTTACTTAGAAATGAAAAATTTAAAAAATTGGCAACAAAATGTTACATGGGAAGGAAATAAAAATAAATCCAGAATAGCAGCCATGGCTACCACAGAAAAGGAACAATAAAAGCTAGAACCTAATCCCTGACAACTAAAAATTTATGGCACTGCAAAACACAAATAACCACCCTCAGACTATTTTCACTTAGCAGAATATTCAAAAGCTTCTTCTAAAAACAATTATAGCTTTTAGAATTAATCATACCCACTTGAATCTCTGTTGATTTCATAAGTGTACTCAAACACTCACTGGTATCTCTGTGATGTATGTATTTTCACACCCAGAAGCATATTTTGTGAGGAAAAGTAACTTCCAGAATTTGATGCTCAGGAATGAGCATACAAAGACAAATATCAAAAGAAAAGAAATCAAAAAGGTAACCTTCTCAGACACATGTTCTTCCAACTGTACAACACTGCATTCTTTATATCCACTTTTCTTTTTCAACTGTGTTTATTAATACATTTCTGCTTATATTACATATATACCATGATACACACAGGAAGTGTAAACGTATACAGCTTTTTACTGTCCAGACTCCTGTGTGTTTAAATGCATGAAGCCAACATTTCCTTCAATGCAGTCAAAACTAACTTATAACAATCACTTGACAGGACAGTAACAGAGGATAAGGTAATTAGCTTAGAAACCAGCAGAACCAACCAGCTTTACTCCTACCAGCTGTTGAAACATCATCATACTACTAAAGAATCCAGGCTGGTTTAGATCTCAAATTTCAAAACAATTAAAGCTGGATAAAAATCTTGCCAGTGCCATATCTCCTGTTAATACTCCTCATTATTCCTCTACTGTGAAATGAACAAGAAAAATATTTATGCAGGTACAATATTAGTACAGTGTAACCTCCCCGGAAGACATTAGGTTGCATTAACTTTACTAGGCAGAAGCTGTCACAAGAGAGAAATAAAGACTTAAACACTGATGTGTCTGCTCCATCTGGTCCTGTTTTTATTGTATATACAAATTACATTTATAGGGCAGATTAGTAGCTGGTGGTAAGGTTTACCAGGAGGGAAAAAGGCCTTTTCCCTGGGGAATAATATTAACAAGAAGAAACTTAAGTAAGCAGACATAATTCAAATAGACAAATAGTGGATTCCCCTGTCTGGAAAATGGGCTGAACCCACTACATACCTAATAGGGCATTTCTTCTCAGAGGCAGAGTGCAGCCTGTGCGAGGTGAGAACCTGAATGTACACAAGTCCATGGGACCTGATGAAATCCATCCTCAGGTCCTGAAGGAGCTGGCAGATGAAGTTGCTAAGACATTGTCCATCATATTTGAAAAATCATGGCAGTCAGGTGAACCTCCCAACAATTGGGAAAAGGGAAATATAACCCCCATTTTCAAGAAGGGGAAAATGGATGATCCGAGGAATTACAGACCAGTCTGTCTCACCTCTGTGCCTGGCAAAATCTTGGAGCAGATTCTCCTGCTAAGGCATGATAAGGCACATGAAAAACAACAAGGTGGTTGGTGACAGCCAGCATGGCTTCACTAAGGGAAAATCCTGCCTCACCAATTTGGTACCCTTCTATGATGGGGCTACGGAACTGATGGACTGCGGTAGAGCAGTTGATGTCATCTACCTGGACTTGTGTAAAGTGTTCAACACTGTCCCACACTTCATCCTTGTCTACAAATTGCAGAGACATTAATTTGACAGGTGGGCCACTTGGTGGATAAAGAACTGGCTGGATGGCCGCACGCAAAGAGTTGTGGTCAATGTCTCAATGTCTGGCTGGAGACCAGTAACGAGTGGTGTCCCTCAGGGATCAGTGTTGGGACCAGTCTTCTTCAACATCTTCATCGCTGACATGGACAGTGGGATTGAGTGCACCCTCAGCAAGTTTGCCGATGACACCAAGCTGTGTGGTTCGGTTGATACGCTGGAGGGAAGGAATGCCATCCAGAGGGACCTTGACACACTTGTGAGGTGGGCTGATGCCAACCTCATGAAGTTTAACCACGCCAAGTGCAAGGTCCACCACCTGGGTCAGAGCAATCCCAGACACAGCTACAAGTTGGGTAGAGAAGAGATTGAGAGCAGCCCTGCAGAGAAGGACCTGGGGATGTTGGTCGATGAGAAAATGAGCCTGAGCCAGCTTCATTGTGTGCTCGCAGCCCAGAAAGCCAACCGTATCCTGGACTGCATCAAAAGGAGCATGACCAGCAGGTCGAAGCAGGTGATCCTGCCCTTCTACTCTGCTCTCGTGAGACCTCACTTGGAGTATTGTGTGCAGTTCTGGCGTCCTCAACATAAAAAGGGCATGGAACTGCTGGAACAAGTCCAGAGAAGGGCCACGAGGATGATCAGGGGACTGGACCACCTCCCATATGAAGATGGGCTGAGAAAGTTGGGGCTGCTCAGCCTGGAACAGAGAAGGCTGTGTGGAGACCCCAGAGCAGCTTTCCAGTATCTGAAGGGGGTCTACAAATATGCTGGAGAGGGACTCTTCACTAGGGACTGTAGTGATAAGACAAGGGGCAATGGGTTAAAACTTAAACAGGGGAAGTTTAGATTGGATAGAAGTTCTTTAGTGTAAGGGTTGTGAGGCAGTGGAATGGGTTGCCCAAGGAAGTTGTGAATGCTCCATCCTTGGTGGCCAGGTTGGACAGAGCCTTGGGTGGCATGGTTTAGTGTGAGGTGTCCCTGCCCATGGCAGTGGGATTGGAACTAGATGATCTTAAGGTCCTTTCCAACCCTAACTATTCTATGATTCCATCAACCAAGCCTGGAAGGGGATCCAGGCACAGCAAATATTTAACCCTAGAGTTCTGCTTAAGCAGCTTAGTCAGGGCTGAGAACCAAAGATACCAGTGGTCTAGTAGAAGGATGGCATCTTTCTGTCCCACCTTTCAAGGCTCTCCTCATCATGCAACAAGTATGGGAAATGATGACCATCTCACACTTCCCCTCTCACTTCCTCATCTCACTTCCCCTTTCACTTTCTGCAAGCTGCATCATATCTTGCAATAGGCTTCAGAGGCAGCAAAAATCTCTTGGTTCAGTTGGCCATGCCTGAGAAGCTATTCATAGCCCCTTGGAGGCTGTCTGAACCAGGTGAAAGAAGGAAAGCTAGCAGGGAGGAACAGGCAAAGCAAAGCCCTGCAAAGCACAAGAGAAGCAAAAGAAGAAACCCTGGAAGTCCTCGTAGTCTCAGTTTAAGGTTCAGTCTCAGAGGGAACTAAGAAGCAGCAGCCCAGGAGATGCAACTTCTGCACTCTGACAACACTCATGAGGCAATGCAGTCAGCAAGCCTGAGCCTATTCCCCAGCTCCCCTCAGTCTTTCTTCCACCCCAGGAGATGCTTTTTGTCAACTCATCATCTCTTCTTGCAAACAGGCAAAAACAGCAGCACTCTTCATTTGCATATATTATCCCTCTTAGACAATCAAGGTAGGATTTTAATTTCAACACAGGCCTGTTGCCTTCATAGAGAAACAACAGGCATGCAGCTCAAACTACCTCCTTTTAGCCCCAGACACAGCAGGACATTGATACATTAATTCCTACCAGCCCAGACATATCTCACTAGCAGATAATCAGCATATTATTCATGGCCTAAAATACAAGCATTTTGTTATGAAAATAGGGGAACTCTGCAAAGGATATTTTCACCACTTTTCATATTATTTGTTCAGATTTTGAACATTTGTCCCCCTGATTTTGAGTTCATAGCATTGGTTTAATATAAGTTAACATTCAGATAAATAAAAATCATAAGAATTGACAATTTGTTCACATTTTAGCCCAGGATACATAAATGTAAAAAGCTGAAATTAAAATGTATGTCCTCTGAAGAGAAGCATCACTTTGAGATCTACATAGCAACAGGAAAGAGATTCTGATGTAATTTATACGTAAGCAGAAGCAAAATAAATACAACAGAATTTTAAAATATTCTTCACTTTGTCCTGAGCACAGGGATCTTGACTCAAGAGGGAGCTACGTAGCTTATTTTATAAGCAGAGCATTTCAATATTCTTATCCATTTTCATTTTAAAATTAAGGAATTAATTAAACCTGCTTACACTCACAATTGATCTTGTTGACAACAGCTAAGAGCTTTATTCCCTAGGGTAGAACTGATGACTGCATACTGACAGTGACTTTAATTGAGAGATTTCAACTGAACACTTAAATTCAGTTGAACTGCCTTTTCCTGAATTGAACAGCAATTTCCTAATTGCAGGAAAGTGTTCAGGAATTCCTTCATTTACACCATCTGTTTTCAGGTGAGAATTCTAAGGAAACTCAACTCTTTTCTGAATTTGAAAGAGCAAAATAAATACAAGGACTAGTAATGTCACTCAGGTGTTCTCTGTTTCCATTAGAAAAGTGTAATGGTATGTGGTATACTTTTTCATTGTAAACATGATTTTTTTAACAGACCAAAGATAACTACTGCAACCTGATAGTTTGATGTACAGCTGAGCCAAGCGTCTTTTTACATTATTTACTAAGCAGGTGTTTTTACTAGATAGAAAATTACAACACCTGCATTAAGAAAAGCTGAGAAAGAACCTAAAGAAGACTCGGCAGGAGACACGAGCTATTGCAAAGGCTGACAGAGCCAGCAAGCTGTAGCAATGACAAAATGAGAAGCTGGATCAAAGTAAGGAATGGTTCTTCAGAAAATAAGATATTTTTATGGAATCTCCTACCGAGTTTCTCTATAACTCTTCTTTTGGGCTTTGGAATTTGTTATTAGCACTGCCGAGGAACTGGAAAAGCCCTACTATAATAAAAAATATCCTGAATCATAGGGAAAAAGTAAAATACCAAAACTTACTGTGGAAAAGATTTTGAGGAAAAAAAATTTATGCGTTTATGTTTCTGTGCTGGCTGGCAGGGTAGCACCTGCCAGCTCCATTTCCTGCTGGAAACAGCAAGTGAACTGAGTCCCACTCTCTGAGCCAGCCAAGGGGAAGCCATCTATTTATTATTTCTACAATATGAAATTTAACATTTTAAAAATAATATTAAACTTTCAGTTAGGGCTTCTTGCAAAGTAATAATAATGTCTCTCATGAGTAATCCCATTACAGTCAAACTCGTGTTTGTGCCTTCTGGTACCCTTGAAAGTGCTGTGGGGCAGGGTCCAAAATCATAGAATCATAGGATCACAGAATGGTTTGGGTGTTGGAAATGACTTTAAGATCATCTACTTCCAGCTTCCTTGCTATCGGCAGGGACGCTTCATCCTAGATCACGTCACCCAAAGCTCTGTCCAACCTAGCCTTGAACACTGCTAGGGATGAGGCATTCACCACTTCTTTGGGCAACCCATTTCAGTGCCTCACCACCCTCACACTAAAGAATTTCTTCCTTATGTCTAACCTGGACTTCCCCTGTTTTAACTTTTAACCTGTTACCCCTTGTCCTACTGCTACAGTTCCTGATGAAGAATCCCTCTCCAGCACCATTGTAGGCCTCCTTCAGATATTAGAAAGCTGCTATGAGGTCGTCACACAGCTTCTCTTCAGGCTGAACAGTCCCAATTTTCTCAATCTGTCTTCATATGGCAGGTGCTTCAATCCCTTTTTCATCTTCCTCTGGACTTTCTCCAACAGCTCCGTGTCCTTATGTTCAGGATACCAGAACTGCAGGCAAGGTAAGAGTTTCACACTTGACTGGGACTATCTATGTGACAGCTTGTGTGTCAGTGGTAACACACAAACTCCTCTGGAACTTCCCCAAACCTTTTGACAGAAGATAGGATTTGACTCTATAGGATGGCCCCATAATTTCTGCCTGGCTGTATTCTCCAATGCCAAGAGTGTCCCCACCAGCAAGAAGGAAATATAGCGCACTCACACCTCTGGCATGCTCACTGTCTGGTTTTGTGTCATGACTATTTGTCTCTCTTATTTATTTCATAATAGGTGTAAGGAAAAACAAAACCTACTCGCAAAGTATGGTTTGCCTTTACCTGTTTTAAGAAGAACATCTGCAGCAGGTTGTCTGGAGGAAGGTGCCTCCCCCTTCTCCTTGGCTAATTAGCACCAGGGTTGGGATGAGGAAAAAAGGAAGAAGTCTCTTAGCCATCTGGCCCTACCCTTTTTGGCAGTTGCATTCCCCTTTTTGTCACTGAACTGTAAAACAGGAAACAGTCACACAAGATTTGTTCCTTTCACAAATAAGGATGGAGCTGGAACTGATTTATTTACGTAAGTTTTACAGTAAAGGCTTTGCTCTCTGCAGTGACAAAGAATGCTAGTACAAACCAAACAAACTGGTGAAACTTCATGTCTGGACCGAGTCTACAAAATCAAACACATAAGCCCAAGTCTTATCACCCCCACCCTTAAATTCAAAGCATGTGACACACAACCATTATCCTAAAGTCTACTAAAGTTATGTTTAGTTAATTGCATTAGAATTTATTTACATATATTCATTTAAAGCAGCAGCGAAGGGTCTTAGCTAGCAAAAAATGGCCATTGCTCCATTTCAAAATAATGATAGCACCAAAGCATGTAAAGAAACTGTTGTTTAACTAAGTAAAGGGTTAAACTTTGCTACCATTCTAGAAAGACATTCAAGTTCATTCTGCTATAAATTAATCCTACTGCAGCTCAGTTTGCCTGCTGGCTGGCCGTATTACTGTAACTCTGAGAAAAGCTCTTAAATAACTGTATTTATCATGAATGCATGGAAGTATACATTGTAAGATCAGTGTCTTCTCCAACTTGGCAAATGTTGATCAGGCATTTGTCAACTTACAACAATATATCAAAAATTTAGCTAGTTAGTGTCAAAACTGTAAACCTCTTGACAGCAACAAACATAACACCTAGGAAGCTCAAATGAACACAAGTACAGTTTAAAGTGACATATAAAAACCAGCAAGAATTAACAATGGAGATTCCTGCATTGTCTCCTCATTTGATCCGTGATGACAAACCACATACACTGCTAAATTATAAATTACAAAAACCACTGTATATGTGATCTAAGCAAAAGGGGCCTGCCCTGGTAGTATTTAGGTGAGCAGCTGTTGCCTGTGATGCCAAGCATGAGAACAAAACTCTGGGAGCCGGCCTGGCTGGGATCAGGACAGAATGGGAAAAGCAGCCCAGAAGTGCTAACACAACCCCTCGCTACGGCTTTCTGTATCATAATTCTTTTGCTAGTTCTAGTGGGAGGGAAGAAATAAGAAAGCTGGAGAATATGCCCCACATCAGTGGGAAAACACACTTCACAGGGAACCAAGGAGCAACCACTCTCCTCACTTAGGAGAAACATGGCATAATGACAACAGAGGACAAGCCACCAGAAGACCCTATGCCAGGTGCTAGTTGGCCTTAAAAGGTCCTTTTTACAAGAGCTACAGAATTGTTAATGGATGCTGCTGTGGTTTATGTTGGTTTTGATCTCTGATAATACCTGTGGGTTTCCCAGTGGGGCCATAGCTATTCAGCTGTCCAAATTCAACCACATTGAAACTTGGCAAAGTGAAAGTTTTTCTTCTGGCATCCAAACATGCAAAATATTTTTTTCTTCAATGTTGTTGAATTATGACTGAAAAAAGACATATGTGCATTCACCAAGCTAAGCAGAAGCATACCAGCAGTCCAAATCCCTTTTTTTTTTCTTAAACCATGAAGTAGTCATTTAATTTTGTTTAAAAGGAGGTAGTTATTGTAATTGGGTAAAGGAGGCCAGTTGGAACTATGCATCAGAACTAACTGCTAGTTTTAGAAAAATACAGAATCATAAACTTGGTGGCATAATCATAATTTGAGGTTGATATTGTCGATAACAATAGTAGACAGCCTGGGCTCAGTTCTGTGTCTGACTGGTCTCAGCTAAAGTCAAGCATGTGTCCTGCAACTATTCAGGCAGAGCCCTAAATATGAAGCTTCTTAAAAGTTTTAAAACATTTTTTCATTTGTTTATTTAAGGCTTTTAGTTAATTTGAAACTGTTTAAATTAAAACTTAACGAGTGTGAAATGTCTGATTTAAAATGTCACAGGAAACCCAACCCACACAAAAGAAGGAAGGAGATTATGTTTGAATTTTACAGAATTAAGAAGCAGCATCTTCCCACATTGCAGCCTTAGAGGTATGACATGCAAATCCCTACAAGGAAGTAACAGGAAGAATTTAATCACCTTCAGAAAAAGAACCATACAATTTAGTGAACAATATACTTATAGCAAACATTTCCACTGTAATCTGGCTCATTTTGAGCAAGCTGGTCAGTTGGCAATGCTACTTCAATACCCACCTTTGCACCCACACAGAGGCTGATGGCTCACACAAACACACAGATGTGACTTTCTTTACACTCCCTTCCTGAAACAATTTTGCAGTTTTCCAATGGGAGGAGCACAAAGCAGAAAGCTGACTACACTTAAGACTGAGCTCAGGGACCTTAGAAAGGATGCTGCATAAAGGCAGGACCTGAAGTTTTATGCAGCCCAAAAAGCACTTACCTGGATACTTTGGCTTGAGGAGAGTAGTGACAGCTGCTCTGGCAAAAGGCTTACAGACCCAACACAAATTACCTCTTCAGCTCTACAAGTGGACTGAAAAATCAGCAGCCTGCTACTAAAGCACCAGTTCCTGATCAGCCACATCCCAGTTAATCAGACCAGAGGTTTGATATCAGCCCCCAAATTTATAACCTCCTTCCTGAGCTGGTTCCAATTTCTTCAGCTCATCTGCTCAGCTGTCAGACGGCAACTGCAAGTGACCATTGGCCTGCCTTCCCCCAGCACACCCCTCAATCCACTAATCACTGGGCATCTGCTGGATCTTCCGCCTGCCTCCACTGCAGAAATACAGGATTTAGATTCTCCTCCCATTCTCCAAGGGCTTAAAAAAGTATCCTCTGCTGCAAAAGAGACAAATGAGTTATCAGGACATATTCTAAGGCAGGTTTGAGGACAGCTGCTAAAGAAGAGGTAACATGAAGGAGAGGTAGGAAAAAAGGGATGTTTTTCATGCTGCTGCTTCACAGTGTTACATATAATGGGACTGCCAAGTTACTGACTATACTTTTAAATAACCATCAGGCATCTAAGGTGGTAAGTGCTTTGCAATAGCAACTGGACTTTAGGTTATATTTATCTTACTTATTGTCCAACACATTTGACATCTATACTGCTATTTGACATCTATACTGCTATTTGACATCTGTACTACCAGGCTTCAGGTTACCTTCAGAGCAAACTAAAAGACAGGGAAAAATAAGCCTGTGCTACACCTTACCATACATGTAGTTACTACCTCACCAGTCAGTATCCTTGCAGCACTTTTTAACCTGAACAGACACGACCTAAGGGCCAAAAGCAGAGCTAGCAAGAATGGAGAAAAAAATAGAAATTACTGGGGGAAATTGAGGGGCTAGGGCCAAGTTGGTGAGAGCCAGAAGGTCTAAGATCAGCCAAGGACACAAAATAGGATTTGAAGCCAGCTTTGGAAACATTTGGAAACATTTGAACATTTGAACCAGTACCATTACTCACTAGGTAATTCGACGTATGGTATTTAATATTCTTTCTTGCTCTAACAAACCTCTTTCATTTGAATATCTACAGAAAAAAAAAACAAAACAAAACCCTAGAGGCAGAAAATTATAACTGACCCCCACCAATTTATAAACCAAAGCTTATTTTGCAGATATGATGCTCAATACTTTTCAAATTCTATCTAGGAAATCAGATGTGAAGCTGTACAGGAAGGATACTACATATTTTTAAGTAATTTCTTATGTACTCTTGAGGTAATTTATGTGAATGCTTTGCACTGAAGTCCACATATTTTCTTATAAAAGCATAATTATGTAAGACAAATTAAATTCCACTTCCTGTAGCCACTCATGAATAAGAATGCTTGTCTTTAGAGAACAAATTGAATTAGGACATTTACTGGAAGCTGTAGATGATCTGCTTCATTAAGTCAGTAGACATTTTATTATAATCTCTGACTAAAGGGGCTATTTATGAAATCTTGCTTGCATTTCAGGTTTCTCTTACTTAATCTTCTGTGGTATATAAAATACTCTTCCTATTGGAAGGTTATGCTATCAGGACTTCTTTGAATGAAGCACACAGAGCTGCCATTCTCTATCATTTAAGTTTAATACAGTCTCCTCAGCCAAACCTTAATTTAGGATGCATTTTTCTCACATAGAAACACTGGATCACATATCTGAAAGTCACCTAAAGAAAAATCCATTTGTAAGCATCACTCTCCAGTGGGACTGCCAAGATTTGGTCTCTTCTTCCTTACTTTCTCTATCAATATTCCTTGACACAATTAATAAGCATCTTAATCTGGCTAGCACTCTATGCCACTGAATTTCAGCATGTTTTGATCTGATGTAGTGTAATAGACACTTGTAATACTCTTTCCTAGCACATTACATACAAACACAAATTCACTTGACGTAAGCCTGCAAATTAGGCCTAAAAAATAGGATACAGGTTGTCTTTAGACTTCATGTTGATTTACAATATATTACTTTTGCTTACGTAACTCCATAATGTGTTTGGGGCTTTCCCTCTTAGACCCATGATCACACAGTCAGTGTGACTTCACTCAGACACCTATAAAACATGCAGAGAAATAAAAGCATGCCATTTGGGTTTGCAAAGTACCAGCCTGATACCATATTTCTTCTGTCCTTTCTCCTGTTGTTAGAAAATGTACTGCATAACAAAAAAACCCAGAGTCATTACTGAAAAAGCAGAGCATTAAAAATCTTCAGGAAATAGATTGATTGTATTCCCCATTTATCCTAGTTGGAGGGATGTAAGAATAAAACACTGTGATGTGTTCTTCTTTTTTATTTTTTTTCAACTGGTGGCATAAATCTTTGTAAAGCAAATTTGTGTCTCTCTTAGTTGTTGCTTTCCTTTTTTGTTTCCCCTGTTATTTCTTTTTCCTGTATTCTCTGTCTCTCTTCAAAACAATGAAAAATGATTTAACCTTGTGACAACACTTCTTGGAATGCCATGGATTGTTCCTGTGAATTTGACATGTCATTTGACTCCCGGGACTCGACCCCTTGTTTGGGTTGAAGGGCATAATAAAAAAGAAAACCCCAACCAATAGAAAAACCAAACAACCAAAACCAAAACAACTAAGGAATCTGACTAGGATAAATCTGGTTTTGTCCTAGTCAAGTGTTCCAATAGAAATTAACAGTAGAGTTTTATCAGTGGATTAAAACTGCTTCCTACATCAGGGCTCAGCCTATTTGACACATCCTATTCCCACCTGTTTGGACATTTACATAGTTTCCTTCATTTTCCTTGGGTTAAATAAACAAACAAACGAACAAAAACCAAAAAATCCTAGAGTATGAGTTTTCTTACAGATTAATTCCTTAGGTCACTTATTTTGTCTTTCTCTCTGTTATCCTGGTTGCCACAAACACAATTCCTCCCTGGGACAGTAGCTTTGAAGCCCCGAGTATGTTGTGCTCTCACAATACCCTGCAGGGAACAGGGGCCCCACTGACTCAGAAGTCCATAAGTGGTATCTTGGAGGAAGCCCAACATGAGCAAAACTAAGGCCTCTGACATACTTCTCCGCTTGTTCAAAGAACAGTTGGGAGTGCTGTCAAAGGTTATTCAAGGATATCTGGCCATCTCTGGATTGGCTAGACTACCATATTTTAAATAAATTGATCCTACATCGATCAAATAGTTCTGTCATTACTTTGAAAGGATGTCTCATGAAACTAACAGAGTTGCATGTGCCCTAGCCATACATCCTCCATACCTAAAATCTCTGCAACTTTGTGGCCTTTCTGCATGGGCTGGGACATGAAACTTTAGTGTGCTACTCTTAAAAACATTGTGAAAGACCTGACAGAGAAATAGAAATAGGATCTTCCAGACCCTTGATGATTCCACCAGGAAAACACTTAAGCAAATCTTTGAAGTCTATTTCTGAATTTTCCAAAACCAATTTGTTTATTCACGTGTCTGGGATTAGAAAAGTGCTTAAAAATTCAGCAAGACCAGGTGTTTGGTCCTTGAGGTTTTGAGGTTTTTTTGCAAAGCAAAGCTCAAGTTGGGCACTTCTCTCCCATCATCCTGCACTGTTTTCATACAAGAAATACTACAACATTTGGTTTTGTATTCCTAATTGTTACACAAATTTGGCATGACCTGCACTCAGACAATCAGATACAATTGTTATTCATTATTCTAGGAATCCTAAATGCTAATGTAATGTAGGAATGTACAATTGTTTTTCAGGGGAGGGGACAGGACAGAGGGAGAACACTTAACTTTGCAATATTTAAAACCAACGCTAAATTCCAGTTCTATAGGGAATTTAAAGGATGTCTATGATTCTGTGAAACTCAGGGGGGACCTTATCGCTTTCTATAACTACCTCAAATGTTGTAGTCAGGTGGAGGTTGGTCCCTTTTCCCAAGTTATATGCAATAGGACAAGTGGTAATGGCCTCAAGCTGCACCAGGGGAGGCTTAGACTGGATATTATGAAATATTTCTTCAACAAAAGGGTGATCAAGTATTGGAACAGGCTGCCCAGAGAAGTGGTGGAACCACTGTCCCTGGAAGTGAGCAAAAAATGTGTTGACGAGGCCCTCAGTGACACGGTTTAGTGGTGCACTTGGCAGTCCTGGGGTAATGGTTGGAATTGATGATCTTGAAGGGCTTTCCCAACCTAGCTGATTCTATGATTCTGTGCGTTTACACATATGTTCACACACAGTCAAGTCATTACAGGACCTACAAGAAGAGGATCGAATCTGGATAAAAGTTATCTCTTAATCAATGGGCCACTGGTCACTCAGGCAGGAGGGTCAAAGGAACTGGCTGTGGTCCATGCCATATGTCTGTGTTCACTCAGCTATGGAAACTAAACAGATTAACCATGCTAGTCAAAAAGGGTTCTTGGATCCAGGCGGGTTAACCTTTTGAAATCCTAAAAGTAGAGAACGGAATTTCCAGTTCAGTTACTGGGCAGTATATTATAGCTCTTATGTCAACTCTATTTCTTAAACAGCTATCTCTCTTCTGCTCCCAGGTAGCCTTTGCTGAACTGTCTGCATCTTATGAAATTATCCTTAAGTTGGACTGGAGTTTACACCTCAGCTATATCTGGCAATAAAATCTCAGTAGCAAAGCTGTGTCTGGACAAATAGTCTCTGTACTTTCCGTACCTACCTAGCTCCTTGGACAGGTTTAAAATTGGCGCAAGTGTGCCAAACATTGCAGTGTAACTAATGCTCATGTGAACTGGAAGAACGTGAATAGCTAGAGAACATTTTTAAAACTCTTTTGGTGTAGACAGAGTTAAATATATTCTCATTCTGAGAAAAATATTATGTTTTTTAAATGCTTTAAAAGATTACAGCAACTTGTTTCAGTTTTCACAAAAAAACCATTTTATAATCTGCAGTCTGTACTACATAGACACACAGGAAACTTGTCCCAGATGCTGTCAAATGCTATGGCTTCTAAACAGTCAGTGGGAACATTAATATTTGTATTAATCTCTTCTTTTATGTTTTCCTTCTTTGGACTTGGACCACCTTCCAAATAATCCAGAAGCCAGCTTTACAAGCATAGCAACAAAAGATGCACCCACAAAAACACGGGTCTTCACTGACCTCTATCACAATTGATTTTTCACCAGCCTGGAGGGAGAAAGATGGCTCTGATTAAATACACAGACACAGATTTGTTCTGGAAGACAAGAAGCCTTTATATCCAACACCTTTTAGACTTTATGCAGTACGTGCTGTACAAACAAGTACTGAGTTCACTGGAGGGGAAGATAATAATGCTAACAGACTTCTGGAAATGTTTTGTTAAATGCTGTATAAATTAATGCTTTTAGTCTAAGGCCAAAAAGAGATGCCAATGGAAGAAGATTCAGAAGGAGCAGGAACAAATCAGAAGTGACAGAAGGAATGAATTTACTGCTTATACAACTAGAACTAACTAAAGAACAAGAATAGACCTGCAAGGTAACCCAAATTTAAAAAAAAAAAACTAAGGCCAAAGGCTTGACCATGTATGCCTATAAATAATTTGATAAGTACATGCACTTGCTATATTTTATAGAAGGAACTCTACATTAGAGGTGAGGTAACAGAAGGTGGTATCTTCCCATTTGATGTTTACACTTAGCTTCCCAATTGGAGATGCAATAAACCCTCCCTTCCCATCAATTTCATATTTAAAGTCCCCCAGGTAGTAATTAGCTTATTCCTTTTTCAGCATCATAACACATCCAGGAGTTTCAATATTAAGACTACTTTTTCTGTTTATTTAAAGTAATCATATTCCTTAGGTATTTATTTCCTACAATATTTGCACTGTGTCAGTTAGAATCATTCATAGAAATCAGTAATTTCGGTACAGGTCTTACAAAACTAGTTCATTGGAATACTCTGTTTTTCTGAAATTGGAGCCTTGAATTCTTCTGTTCACAACTCATGTCTGAGGGCACACAACCTCTGCTTCTCATTCCCACTGCTTGCTCTGCCACATGGTACACCAGCCTGTGATGTGGTCACAGCTGCCCAGTATCTGCCTGTAGATTAAGGTGGCTGCTACTGAGCAAGAGAGTTGGCGAGATCTGGACCATAACTGCTCACAAACTTGCAGTCAGACTTCAGCCAACACACAGTTCTTTGGTGCCTAAATATCAGTAACACCATCTGGAAAACGAAACTTCAAGAAAAAACAACCTCTTTTTCAGAATTTCTTTTAGGAGCTCAGTTACAGAGGTGACGTACAACAGAGAATTGCATTTTTGCCACTTATCCTAAAGAAGTCAGGAGGATCGAGCATTTCTTAGGACTTTGCTGGCTGTAAGTTATGGTTAATATCTTAACGTTGTATGTTTTGGAGCTACTGAATTAGTAGACCAAGAGTTAGATGCCTCTTTTTCCTGTGTTGTCTATAGCAACCTTACAGGCATCTCTTCTAGGTAGCTAGACAGGTACATCCAAAAGAAAATGAGTATCTAATACTGACTACAGAGGGAGCCTAACTACTGCCGAAGCCTGGATGCCTCACTTCCATCTATCCAAGTTAGGTGAGGAGGTGAAACCAGCTCATAGTACCTAAACACAGTTAAATGTACAGCTTGAATTGGAGGGGTTGAAAACAGAGGATAGGTCATATATAGAGAGGTCTTGATTTTCAGCAAAACAAAATTACACAGACAAAGGAGAACAGAAGAATTCTCAGCCAATGTTGCTTTAGCTGGAGTGGTGTCCAAGCAATCTGCCATACAGCTGTTGTGAATGGTCCTAAAGCCAGTAACAACCCAAAGCAAACTGAAAACTGCAGATCAAGACACACCCTGGTATTCAGACAGAGAAAGACTTAATAATCACAAGACTTCCTTTCAACAAAAGGATTGGGGTCACATTCGTTGCAGATTATGGAAATCAGTGGGAGACAGCTATTAAGATACCTGTGAATTCAGGAGCTTATGTGACTGAGACGATCAGAATTTTTAAGTCTGATACCAAACAACTACATAAACAGATTTTCTAAACCTGTAGTCACTGATGATCATCCCATGAAGTAGTAGTGTTAGGCATTCATATAGGTTGTGCTGCAGATAAACTTGGATTATAACTTACCAAACTGTAGCTTGGGTGATCCGTTCCAGATCCAAAAGAAAGACCAAACAAAATTCTCACTTCCACCACTGCAACTAATTTACAGCGGAGCGCATGCAGTCTGAGGAGTCCTGGGGCAGCTCAGCCAATACAGGCAAATCAGACTAAAAGGAGACGCAAAGGATACCTAACATTTCCAAGAGATGGACATTTGCTGTCAAATAGCTACATCACAGCCACTGCAAGAATGCTAATCACAAGCAGCCTGCTACCGTTTCCAACTCTACTGCTGTAGGATTATGGTGAACCCATGTCAGAATGGCTTGTTTTAGTGTGTCATCTTCTCTTCAAATCAAGAGAGCAGACAATTTCTGAATAATGGGCAGAAGGGTTAGATACAAGAGAATTAGGTCACTGACCCCTTGAAATTCCAGCTTCAGCATTCCACAGAGATAATTTATGAAACATTACTGTCTTGCTGCTCTGAACATATTCCTGACCACACAGTACTACCCGCATTTGTGAAGCACAGCCTGCAAACTCCATGGCTGCAGCAAAGATTGGTTTCTAATATAAATCAAAAAAATATTCTAGGACTCCCTCCAGGGCCATTAAGCTTTCCTCTGCTCAGTTAATTTTGGCTTTGGGCAATTGTGATAAAAAGGTACGTTAACTGTGGTTCTTCTACTTTCTCAAGCATGTGGGAGTTCTGTGGTGTACAAATGAAAAAGGGAAAAAATGTAATTTGAATTCTTCATGTATTTACATACATATGACATTTAAAGTAATTTTTTACCTATTTTGTATTGCATATTGTTTGGCTATCTATTTATAGATAAATATACTAATAAAACTCACAATAAGCCAAAGACCCAGCCACTTCAAAGCTTCCTTACAACCATGTACCAGGTGTTTGTAAATCCCTTGTATGCCTGTTCCATGAAGAATATCAGAGAACTTCCTCTGATGTGCCATGGCTTCATCAATGGACTACATAGAATCATAAAATAGTCAGGGTTGGAAAGGACCTTAAGATCATCTAGTTCCAACTCCCCTGCCATGACTACATCTGTAATAACAACCAAATATTACATTCTGACACCAGCTAGCATGAAATGACTTTATTCTATGCTGTCAACCCATATTGCCACCAAACTGTCCACTGGAGTTAGCCTGCTCTCGTATTCCCAGTCCACACACAGAGTTCATACCTGGGTCCATTCTAACAATTTAACAACATAGAATATCAGGGTCCAGTGCCCAGCTTTGTTTAATCTACTATACAGACAACAGCCAGATCTCACAGGAGTCAGCTCAACAGCACTCTCATTCTGATAATTGAGTTCCTGTAGCAAAATCAGCTCTTTGGTGTTATTACTCTGGTTTGATTGCTATAATAACATCGAACTGTGAATTTCTGTAGCTCTGCCATTAATGTAGTCCCTGGCCTGAGTGTAGCCCCACTGACCTAGTTCTGAGGTTTCAACCCAGGTGAAGTGAGTACCCTTGGACTCCAACACTATTCACAAAAGTAAGGCTTCTGATTTCTGTAATGGAGACTTCTGCCCTCTGCTTGTTGCCCAGATCAAAACTGAACCCATCATCAATACACCCTGGCTGAGGTGCACAGCCCAAGGCCTATCTTGTACAGTTCCGTTTGCCTTTCCAGTAGCCAGTCTCTAACCAGAGTTTTATAGTCAGAACACAGAAAAATTCCAGCTGGAGCAAAAAACCCAAGTGTGATGAGCTATGAATAAGAAACTGTTCCCATAATTAATGCTGGCTGGTGCTGGCCTTGCTTCTGTCCCACTACAAGGTAGGCCAGAAATTCTATTCTTCTAAACCCTCCAGTTAATTACAGTTCACCAGAAATTCTGTTCTTCTAAACCCTCCAGTTAATTACAGTTCAAGTACAAATATTGCTAGACAGATTCATGCAGCCAAACCTGAAAGCCCTGGAGGGGTTTTCTATGGAGGGGCATAACACTGGAAAGTGGGATCTGAGCAATCTCTGAGCTCACAGTCAGGCTTCTGATCTTGTCCTCCATGTGCAGCCACACAGCTGGAGCCCTGATTCAGCTACCTACCTGTGCACACAAGATGCACAGACTGATTCAGCTGCATGAGACCTAAGAATGGGCTTTTTTGTCCTGAAGTGACAGCAGTACACCCTGACCTAAGCTCATCTACCTGAGTGAGGAAGCCACGACTGCAGAGAAATGCTGTAGCTCTTGCAAGCAGGTTCAGATGTAACTGTTTTTCCCCATTATCACTGAGCAATTTAATATGCTGCCATGCACCAGGGAATGTATGTGTGGTGCCACCTGCCCTCTATAGAAAAGACTTCAGAGATCTGTGGTAACAGGCCACAGGTACCAGACTATGAGCATTGCAACATAAAACTGCGCTGACTGTTAGCAACATGCAACGAATATTTGAATCTGTTTTCACAAGCAAATCAGAGATGCAATCAGCTGCAAGCTCTGGAAGACTGGAAGTAAGCAAAAGCTTCCCAAACACAGTCCAAACACAATGAATAGAAAAGACCCCAGAAGGCAGAAGCAATCCATTCACCACAAAATATGCATCCCAGGAACACTGATTTCCTGAGAAAATTAAATACTGTAAATTTTTTTTGGTACCTACTCAAAAGCTAAATATATTTCCCTAATGGCAAACAGTTATTAAACAGTAGATTATATAAATAGATAAAAAAAAAATACCCACAATATTTTATAACTAGGTATATCTGTGCTTTCAAAAATGTTCCAGTACAATGAAAGAGAATTCCTTGCCAATGCAATGTGGTTTTAAGGCACCTGCAATGCCTGTAACCACATCAGTAGCCTGACAGTGCTGTGCCATATGAACAGGAAAGGCACCTTTCCCTGCTCTGGTTGTTTAAGTGCAAATTATTTCTGTACAATGCTGAACTGTGTGGTTTCATTGGAGTACAAATGCAATACTAGCATTGCAGTGGCAGCACTTCATTAAATTACAGTTGACTACTGACAAAAACCCTCTTGGAATCAGAATCAAACCCATCAACATCAACAGGAAGCATAATGCAGCTGGAGCAATTTCCTTGTACTTGAAAGAGAGCTAATTATAGAAATATAAAACAGCAGGATCAGACCTTATATTTACTAATAGTGATTGCTTCACTTCTGTTGTTTCCTCTAAACTGGGTCTGAGCCTGAGTGGTAAAAAATCCCAGAAATACTATGTCAAGCCATATTCAAGGTCCAGACCTTCCAAGGTATCTTTGATTTTCTGTTGTTAAGATCCACTTGAGGCACTAATGCTTCCTTATGTTGTAATCAGTTGCAGTACAACTAAGACTGGTGACTTACTATTGCACTGAAATCTTTACTCCAATTAGCTAACTGTACCGTTGTGGATTCATCCTCCAGATGCTGTCTGCATTTATCTGCTTGGCTGTGCTCTCCAGACCAAACTAGGGTTGTCCCAAACCAGAGGTCTAAGTTGTGAACTAGACAAGATAAAGGTGCCAAGATAGAAGCACTGGCACTTAAGCCACTGGTAAGGGAAAGCCTCTGAATTTTACACTTCTGCAGCATTTCATTCAACTTCAGTACATAGTGTACTAAACTGGCAGAAGCAACAATGATGTCAATGATGGAATCTTTAGCATCTAAAAAAGAAGTGAAGACTCATGTGTGGAGGGCTGTAAATCACATTTATGTTTTGAGAGGAAACATAAAGATGGAGGCCAAATTTTGATGGAGCTGTATATTTAAGGTATATTCATATCACTCCACAGGTTTTGTGGCAGCTGGGGTTTTCCCCATCTTCCATTCCCTATTTCACTTTTGGCAATGAGCAATAATTCTACTGCCAAAACAGTTGTCATTTCATAAGCTATTGTCTTGAGGAAAAACGAGCAGCACCGTTGACAGCAGTTTTTCTCCAATTCAGTTCTGCTTTTGTTTCTGAAGAGTCAAGAAAAATGGTGATTTGGGTGAGATGCCTTTCCTTCCCGTGGAGATAACTGACATTGATCTTAACACATTACTAGGTTGTTCCTGAGGAATGAACCGGTGAGAGTCACGGCTTCTCAGTATCTTTAAAAACCAACAGAAAACCCTACTCTTAACACACCATTTCATTCACAGAAGTTCAGTCCATTGTATCCTTTCCCATGCTTTATTTAAAAAAAAAAAAAAAACAAACTGCAAAGATTTACAAGACACCATGAGTATGAGGAACAGACAATACATTAGTTGTCATAGGAAACCCACAGTGTCTCCCCTTTGTTGTGTCATCAGTTTAAATCATTTTATGGCTCTCTTCCATTCTAATACTGTTCTTTTGGAAGTCCATTCTATTTTTAACTCCATTTTAACATGCAGCTGATTAATGCTGTGTGGCTGTCTCATCTGCAAAGGACCCTTCTGAATCTAACCAAGACGTGGACAAGTTTGACAAAAGGTATGAAAAAAGCAATCATCTTCTTTGTTACCATGATGGCTATGCAGTGTCTTTAGAGACCAGGACAACAAAGATGCAAATAGAGTATTAAATGTGGATGCTCGCATTTCATCCTGTAAATAAATGAAAACAAATCACAGTGAGAATGTGCCTTGATTTAAGAAATGGGACTCTGCAAGAAAAAAAAAAACATTATCTGAGACATGTGAGTTTCAAGATATCATGTTGCATTGGGCGCACCTGATGAATAAGGCTAATGCACTACAAGACACAGAGGTTTCTAAGTCACCTCATGAATAGAAACCTACATTCAGCTCATTTCTATCAGGCAACAGAAGTGAACAGTGAAGAAAGAAAACAAAACTAAAGAAAGGGTAATGTATATTTTTACTTTTTAAATAGTTGCCTTTCAGTAATAGATAATTTTTAGAGCATCATACTGAAAAACAGTATTTCAAAACAAGTAATATTTTCAATTTGAGATTCTCAGTCATCTCTTGTAATCACTATCTAAACCTCTCTGACCAGATTAAGTTACAGAAACAAAATTCCATTCAAAATTAAAAGACTAAACATTCATGTAACTAGGATGATGCTTACAGACACTGCTCTGCTGTTCTGCTTTTTCACTAGTTCCTTTCCCCATCTCAGGTTAGGCAGTAAGTTAGTTGTGTTTGCCTTCTGCTCTGCTTGCTCAGGGCAGTCTGAGTTAACAATAAAGTATGGAGTTTGCTTCTCAACACTGCATACTATATTTGACCTATATTTCACTAGGCTGTGCTTTGCATCAGAAAATGTCCTGTGAAAGTGGACAGACATGACACCAAGTTATGCTATATTGTACAGTATTAGAAAATGACCTTTTAATGCAGGTAAAAGAGTCATTGATCCTCTCTTCAAATAAGAAATGGAGGAAGTCTAAAACAAAACTCAATCTATGTTTGAAATGCTTTGTGTCTGATCCTATCTACAAACAAAAATAAATTGTGATACATAAAATCAGGTTCTTGGCTCCTATTAATCCACTACAGTCTGTCTGCATGGGGAAGAAAGAGACAGTAAGTGGTAACAAGGTCAGCTGGGTTTTACAGTTCAGCCTCATGATTCACTCGCATCCATTTCCAGAAATGTCTACATCCTGGCTGTGTTAAATGCTTTCCAAATCCCTGTTGCTCTTCATGTCTGTTTAAATACCAAGACTGGAGCTGCAATCAGTGAGATGGAAGGCCAAAAGTCAATACAACCATGCTCCAAGATTAGAACAAAAAATCAAGATGATGAAAAGCTAATTAAGGCTTGGCCTATATAGCACAGAATTATGACCTTTTGATGGCAGGCTTTGGAACTCATCACGTGTGAATTTATTCCACTAAAAAAATTATGTGCCATACACAGAAGCCACTAAATTATGTGATACTAATCCAAAATAATGTCTTACAGTAGACACTTCCCCCCACCCCCAAAGCAGAAAGAATTTATGATCTTAAAAAATTATTTATCTAATAGAAATGGTCAGACTAAGGATGCACATTGTGTTGGTGTAGCAGGTAGAACTGTTGGACAGAAAGTTTTTCATTGACAGAAGAAACCAATAAGCTTGTTTTTATTTAAGAAAAAAAAAAAACAGTCAAACTGTGTCTAATATGATTCACAACATCAACAAACTACTTGGTGCTGTTGAAAGTGCTGAAAAAATTTCTTGCTCTCAAAAATCCAGATATAAGCTGTCTGTCTTAAAGAGCACATAAGAGTCAAGCTACTGCAGTATTGCAGACTGAGCTAGAGAAGTACATGCTCCTGAGAACAAAGGCACTATTTATCTGAAAAAGACACTGAATGAGAAAGCAAATATTTAATAGCAGCATATACAGCCATGGAAGAATTTCCTTTGCACAGCAAGCAAAGCAGCAAAGTACCATCATCTTCGCCTCAACTCCCCAGCTTTGGTATGGAAACAGCAACAAAGCCTACTGATTTGAACATGCACCCCTCTTAATTCTCATGGCTAAAGTTTCCTCAGGAGCCTTTCCAAGGACTCCCTTCTTACTAACACTCAGGAAGGTTTACCCTAGTTCCTAATTCTGTAATTGCAAGTATGTGGAGAACTGCTAAATTACATATACAGTGCTGCCCCCAAGGCTAGATGTTGTAACAGCCTTGTGTAGCAAACAGCTATGTTTGAAATAGGATCATGATCATCAAGATAGCATAAAACACTTCAGTGTTTTGTACCTTCAAAGCATTGTATTAAAAAAATGGAATCATTCACTTAGACTAATTGACGGTGCTGTATTTATACAGTCTCTTTCAATAAGGAAAGCAGAACATGATTCAAAACACAATTCAGAATATATATAGAAATGGCACAAACCTGAACACACAATAGTGAAATTAATTCTCCATTGAATATATATAATAGTAGATGCATATTTCCAATCTGGCTCAATTAAAAAAAAAAAAAGAAAAAGTAAAAGAAAAAGAAACAGAAACTTGAGGAAGTTCCTCCTGTCAGATTACAGGCTATAATGTTGCTACCTGTTCTGACAGAGGATAAAGCTTCCAATGGGATCCTTGCACTGCCGCAGCAAGGCTACAGTCTGCCTTTGCTTTGGACAGGGTGAGGATGTCAGCCCTGCCCTAAAATAATCTCCAAGACAAACAAGCTATCAAAACAGAAATAAACAAACAAACTCCGCCCAGACTGTGTGCACACGGAATTCATATCCACAAGTCACTGAAATTAATGTGAAAACCAGTGCTGGTGACAGCAGCCAGACCAAAACTGACTGACTGCCATTCTCCCCACCAACTGCAATGACAGTGCAGGATTTCCTCCCAGCCTATGGTAACACAGCTCATGATAAAGAAAATTATTTCTCTTTAAAAAATGACCAATCCCTGACATTCAAGAGGCAAATATAAATCACAAGAACAGCTGTAATATGGAAGAAGACCTCATCCCTCCCTTCAGCATCCTTTCTCAGTGCCATTTTACTGTGTGGAACATTGAGGCCTACCCTCAAAGAACACTGAGGAAGCAGTATTCAGGAAAGTCAGCATGGATGTCAGATATCTGCTTTGTACATGCTATAGACCCTACTATATGTGGAGAGGATCCTGCCAAGCTCAGGGTCTCTAGGTTACTTGATACAGCCTCCCTTCCCTGAAAGCGCCTGCCAGTCTCATACTTCAAATCATCTTCCTACACACATCCGTCATTGCCATGTCTCCTCTGTAAAAAGCCCGTGACTGTAGCTGACCCATGAGCAGGAATATGGGCAGTGGATAGATTCCCACTTTCCAGTCCTCTGACACTTTGTCTCCCTTCACCTTGTAACAAGCAGAACTATGAAGTGGAAAAGCCCTCCTACCCTCCAAGCAACTCACTGTAAGGGAGCAGGAACTTTTGCTGCCACTGCTGATGCAGGAGATACCAGACAGATTCAACTAGGACACAAGTCTGCCCTTGGAAAATAGAGCCAAACCCTAAGCCCATAAAAATTAAGTGTACTGGGCTTTGCATTACTTTAAATTAAGGTCTTGTTTTCAACTTTTATTCTAACATAATCTGTGATCCTCTGCAAATAAAAATGCAGCATCAGGATTTTAATCTTCAGACAGTAACAGTCACTTTTCTTCTTGCTGTGTCCCACTCTGCAAGTCTGCCATTCCAGGTAGCTCTCCTGCTTTTTCCACCTGTGGTTTCAAGGTTCTTACTTTAGGAAATAGGAAGCTTCACATGCCACCTGTGCATTAGACGCTATATTCTGTATTATAACTATTGCATGATTTTTACCTACACAGAATCAAGCAATATATCTGGAGTCACTCAAGAATATATTTTAGTAAATGCCTATTTCTGAGCATGTAAGTAGCAATGTAGTGGGATCAGTCTCACATTTCATTGCCTTGCTGGACAAATTTAAGTTTTATTGTTGTCTTAATTGTACCTAAAAATAAACAAAAATGTTGTCTTTGATCCTAAAAAATGCCATTCATCAGAAGATCATATTTCATTGTATGCAAGTCTGAAGTCTATATAAATCACCATGATGATAACCACCAGCGTTTCACTGTAGTTGTCTATATTTTACTTCAATTGATAAACCTCTGTGAGTTTAATATCAATGCCTAAATGATGATGCTATTGGAAATACAGTCTAATGATACTAAGTATTCAAGCTTATTAAATGGAGATGTAGGTGGGGTCCACTAGTGTGTTCAGATCAAGGTGGAACTAGACCATCTTTCAAAAAGAGGCCCAGCTCTCGGAATCCCTCATGGTTTTCCTTTGCTTTCCAAGCAATTGATCCCAGCCCAATGTAATCACTGTAACAAATGGGAAAGTCAAATTATTCATGTTTGCGTGTATTTCTGACAAAGCAAGCGGTACGTATGCATATCATATTATGTATTTTCCCATGTGTGTTATCAAGCAATAGCAGACTCAACGGATAGCAAGGTGATATGTCAGCTGCATTTGTGTACAAACCATAACATAGGGATTATACTATTATTATTGGGTGCATTTTCAGAGGATGCTTAGGCATAAGGGTGTTTTAGGCATAACAGGAATGAAAATAACTGCAAATACTAAGCAACACATAAACACATGGAAGCTGGGCAGATTGACATCCATGTTACAGCCTAACTATATTTGTCTATTAATTTAAAAGAAAAAAATATTAGTCAATGATAGGTTTAGTTCGAAAGAAACATTTTTTTTAAATTATCTTAATGGCTGCAGAATGTCATTTAATAAAATAGATTTCTAGAAGATAATCCCACTAGTTCAAATCATTAAAGTAAAAATACAGAGAAACAAGATGCATGCAATACCCACCACAGGCTCTGTGTTAGTCTGTGTACTGAAGTAATTCGCAAATTGTGATTGTTGCTGTAAAAAATCAAATGCACAAAATCAAAGTGAAAGTTTTTCCTCTTTAAGAAACAGATGGGGAAGAATGTTGTACCAAACCACATTACTATAACTACGAAATTACAGCAGAGCAAAATGAATCCAAGTTGAGGAGGATGTTGTAGGAACAAGCACTGTACAAATCACATCATAAATCCATTATGCAATTAATTGAAGATACAATTATCTAAAGACCTGCAATATAGTATTAAAGTGCATATTAAAAAATAATTAAGTACATACTAAAAAATAATGTAGCATTTGGGCTGTACAAATGTATTCTTTAATCGGTAAAACTAAATAATGGATTATAGGTACCTTTTCTGTAAGCAATATGAAATAGTTCCTAAATCCCAGAATTTTAAAAGCAATTTTATCACTCAAATGGAAATCTTATTACCAATGACCAATTCTACCATGAGGATTTTGTTAGCTAATTCTTTCAGGAATATTTATTCTGTGTGCATGTGTTTCTATCTCTCTCCAGAGATATATGTGATATACAGCAAGAGTTTCCTGAATTTGTCAGTGAACAGTGCTAATAGCCAGAAGCCCAGGATTTTACATGAAATGGAGCAACTTGCCAGACTCAGGAGCTTTTTTGAGTGCAATTAATTTACATTGCTTCAATTTTGTTCAGGTGACATGGAAGAAATACATGGAATAGCAGTTCTTTGGCCTTCTGGGAGTGCAGCCAACAAAGCAAACAGATAACTGATATTTGTTACTTTCTTTTGGAGAATTTTTAACCCTTATATTTTCTGTAGAAAAACTCTGTAAAATCATCTTCACAAGGAGAACCAGAACTCATCTACAGTCCTGTGAACAGTCCCTCACATTCCTAGCTTGCTCCATAACCAGCTGCAGTCCAGATGCCATGTGACTGCACCGGTGTAATGCCGAGTCCAAGCTATAAATCCTGCCTTCCCAAGAGCAGACATGCAGCTGTCTGCACCATACGTGAGTGTCCTTGATGTCCCAAGACTAACTCATCACTAAGCCAAGGGCACTGAGGGATCCAGTGAGAGCCAGCAGAGACAGACTTGCCAGGGGAGAGAGCTAAGATCATAGACAGGACTAACACCTTGCAAGCATGGCAATGACACCATGTGCCTCCAGCTGTGGACATTGCCTGGGCACAGATGCCCATGAGTGCACAGCCTGACTACTCCTGCTAGACCCAGGATGAGATATGTGCACACCACGTGAGGTGCAGAAGAGAGACTGCCACTTTTTTAACACCTTTGAGATCTGTCTGAACACAGGTCCTAGAGCTTCAGCCTCCTGCCTATTCTAGGCCTCCTTGTATACCACAGCTGGGTCATGTCTGGGCTTACAGTTCTTTGTATCCTTTAAGCAAAGAAGTTTATTCAAGTTACAAAGCCCAGGCCTTCTATAATTATCCTAAAGAGTACCAGTTCTGTGTACATTAAGTCCAAAAATATTAATGGCATCACAGGCTGAACTTGAGTGTGTTTGAACACTTGGTTAATTGAAATACTTGGTCTCTCTGGCTCCGGATCTCTCAGATGCATGGGGCTCACCAAAGCCATATCATCTTATTTCTTTAATGTTAACTTTTACATTCAGTAATTTTCTGTTGCTGATTAGAGAGAGATTTGACGTAACTGGTTCTTTGCTTTCCTATTGTATTTGAGAAGTCATGGCAGTCTTGTGAAGTTCCTGCTGAATGGAAAAGGGAAAATGTAGCCCCACTTGTAAAAAGGGTAAAAAAGGAATACCCAGGGAACTACAGACCAGTCAGTCTCACCTCAGTGCCTGGCACGATCATGGAGTAGATCCTCCCAGAAGCTATGCTAAGCCACATGGACAATAAGGGAGTGATTGGTGACAGTCAACATGGCTTCACTCAGGGCAAATAGTGCCTGCTAAATTTGGTGGTGTTCTATGATGGGCTGTAGCACTGGTGGATAAGGGAAGAGCAACTGATGTCATCTACCTTGCACTTCAACAAGGCATTTGACACTTTCCCACATGACAGACACTTATCTCTAAACTGGAGAAGCATGATATGACAGATAAACCACTCAACGGACAAGGGACTGGGTGGATGGTTGCACTCAGAGAGTTGTGGTCAACAGCTCAATGTCCAAGTGGAGACCAGTGATGACTGGTTTTCCTCAGAGGTTCATACTGGGACCGTCGCTGTTTAAGATCTTTGTCAGTGACATGGACAGTGGGATTGATGCACCCTCAGCAAGTTGTGCTGTGCAGTGCAGTCAACACATTGGAGGGAACGAATGAGATCCAGAGGGTCCTTGACAGGCTTGAGAGGTGGACCAATGCAAACCTTATGAAGTTCAACAAGGCCAAGTGCAAAGTCCTGCACATGGATCAGGACAACCCCAAGCACAAATACAGGCCGGGCAGAGAATGGATTGAGAGCAGGCCTGAGGAGAAGGACTTGGGGCTATTGACTGATGAGAAGCTCACCATGAGCTGGCAATGTGAGCTTGCAGCCCACAAGCCAGCCATGTGCTAGGCTGCATCGAAAGAAGTTTGACCATCAGGCCAAGGGAGGTAATCCTGCCCATCTATTCTGCTCTCTTGAGACCTCACCTGCAGTACTGTGTTCAGCTCTGAACCCCCAGCATAAGAAAGATGCAGACCTGTTGGAGCAAGTCCAGAGGAGGCCACAAAGATGATCAGGGGGCTAGAGCACCTCTCCTATGAAAATAGAGTGGGTTTGACTTGTTCAGCCTGGACAAGAAAAGGTTCCAGGGAGACCTTAGAGCAGTCTTCCAGTACAGAAAAGGGGCCTAAAAGAAATCTGGAAAGGGACTTTTTACAAGGGCATCTAGGGATAGGACAAGGGGAAATGGCTATGATTAGAAAAAGGTAGATTTAGATTAAATATTAGGAAGAAATTCTTTACTGTGAGGGTGGTAAAACACTGACACCGGGTGCTCAGAGAAGCTGTGAGTGTTCCATCCCTGGCAGTGCTCAAGGCCAGGTTGAAGGGGGCTTTGAACAACCTGGTCTAGGGGAAGATGTCCCTGCTCATGGCAGGGGGGGGTGGAACTAGGTGATCTTCATGGTCCTTTTCAGCCCCCAAACCATTCTATGATTCTTTGATTCCTTTGACCCACACTTGAGATCTCTCATAGTCCTGTCACTTTCCACCTGCCTGTATTCGTGAACAACAAGCTCAATAGGAGTGAGCAGTATGCAGCTGTGGCAAAGAAAGCCAACAGGATGCTGGGTTACATCAACAAGGGCATCACTAGCAGAGATAAAGAAGTCATCATCCCACTCTACTCAGCACTTGTGAGGCCACATGTGAATACTGCGTTCACTTTAGGTAGTCGCTGTACGAAGCATGTGGACAGACTGGAGAAGGTCCAGAGAAGAGTGACAAAGGTGACTAGAAGACTGGGCAGATTGAAGTGTGAGGGAAGGCTGTGAGAGCTGGCCTTGTTCAGCACTGAGTAAAGAAGGCTTAGGAGACACCTTATCACCATGTTCCTGTATTTAAAGGGTGGCTGCAAAGAAGATGAAGACTTCCTTTTTTACAAGGAATCACATGGAAAAGCAGAGGGATAATGGGTAAAAGTTACTCCTGGTGAGATTCTGGCTGGACACAAGAGGAAAATTTTTCATGAGAACAATCAGCCATTGGAATAATACCCCTGGGGAAATGGTGGGTTCCCCAAAGCTGGACACTTCAAAGATTCATCTGGACAGGGTGCTGGGACATACTGTCTCAGTCATGTTTGTCCAAGAATGTCAGACCAGATGATCCTTGAGATCCCTTCCAACCTGACATTCTATGATTCAGAATAAATAGGCTTCTTTTCTTTTAATTCTGATTATTAATAAATGGAAATTCTGGAGGCATCATAAAGCATTCTGCAATTACAGAAAATCTAGAATGCTTCTCAGCTTTGACAAGGCTGTAACATTAATATGTGTGTTCTACTGGAAGTGCATTTAGAAGTTTGGTTGCCTTGTTAGCAGACATCACATAATCTCATTTATATCAGAATAGTACAAAACATTATCAGCCTGACTAATCTAAGATGCAGTAATTCTGCAGTGTAATATTATGCCTAATAAATGTACAGCTGTTTTATGCCAAAGCTTGCAGTTTAGTTTTCAAGAGCTGTTTTAGACTGACAATAATGAGTTTAGAAAGATGTTTTCAACTGTTCTCTAAAGACTTTTGACCTGCCAAGATCAGATAAAACTGTCATAACATAGGCACAATAGATTAAACATGGGGTTTAGGCTTAAATCTTTTTCCAGCAGTGACATTCTAATCTGCAAGCCAGAAAGCCATATAAAGACCATACACTGAAATATTCCCTATAGGAAACCAGAGAAAAATATGTAAAAAACTCACTGAAACCTATTGCAATCTCACGGTCCTGAAATGGGTATTTCCCTCAGAAGTCAAATCACTAAGAAATGGTGATATGGTTATTCTGCTTTTTAGTTACAGCTGTGTTTCATTGCCTGTATAATTGTAGAACATAAAAAGGAAGGAAGCATGGGAGGCATTAAAGTTGATGACTGTTTTTGATGGGGTCTTTTTCTGTCCCAAGCGTGGGAGGTGAGAAAACATCAGAACTTTGGGTGCAATAAGGGCAGCTAATGACACTCAACTGGATAAGAAATGTCTTTTACGGAGAGGATGGAAATATGGCCAGGGCATATGGACAGATGGGCAAAAAATTTCTTGGAAAAAATCCATGGCAGCAGAGCTGTTCTTTAAAAATAGTCCTAATGGAGTTTAGTTTTTATTTTAGCTTTAGCTCCTTCTCCATCCAGAGTTTGTCACTGCAGCAAAATCATTGGGAATACCGACATCGCTGCACAGGAAGGTAAGAGGAGGTTTTCTGTACCTTTTCAAAGCCTGTTGAGGTAACAGGGAGTTTTCTTCTGGATTCCTGAAACTTCTGTGAGTCCCCAGTGAGAAGAAGGTGCTTTTCCACAAGAAGTACATCATACTTCAGCTGTGTCATAGACATTAGTTTCTTGGACAGCAAACAAATAATTCTGTTTCTCTGTCCACAGCATAACAGAGACCTTCAAAGTTTCTCTGAGAGGTGCATTTCTCTTACATTTTCTGTGAAGGACATAAATTTTTTTAGCATGTATGCATTTACTCCTGCCATTTATATTTCTGCACAACCACCTTTCACCACAAGTTCAGTAAAGGATGATTATTAAAATCAACTCAAATTCTTTAGAATATTAATCAAGTAGGTGTCTGAATAATGTAACTCATAAAATACTGGTGGGTTTTGCAGGGAAATTATATGTATGTGGCCATGATACCTGTATGAACGTGACCCCATCCATGCTTCTCCCAGGTCTTCCCTAATACTACCTTTTACTGATTTCAGCTGAATTTAACAGAAAATTCAGCACTTGCTATTAAGAGAGAGAGAGATTTGTGCTACTGCCTTTGCTGTAAGAAAAGGTGCTCTCATTCCTCATCCACTTAGTGCTACTGAGCATGGCAGACTGGGTAGCTAACCAACCCACGAGCCCCTCAAGCAACAAATGAGGTCCGCAGCTCGTCACTACACATGCTGCCTGCTGCCAGACCAGTAGGATGGAGCTGGGAGATGGTGCTAAGTACACTGGATTGTGGTGGGGAGTTGAGGTGTTTTGAAGCCCAAAGAAGTGAAGGGGTAGAACTGTAGGTATTAAAGGAGAAGAGAGAGTGAGCAACTGAGCAAAACTGAGGGCACACCAGTAATGTACAAAGTGTATATGGAGACAGCTGAGGCAGGGGCAGGGAGAGGGAACCAGGGGTCTTGCAGGAGGGCCTACATTGTATGGACAACAGGTCAAGAATTCATAGAAATCCTCAGTTCCTCTGTTCAGGGAACAACTTGTTATGAACAATCCTGATAGGATGTGTGGTGTAAATCTGCTTACATTGGCACCATACCAAAAGTGTGGTTTTGCTGGTATTCTCTGAATCCAAGGGTAGGCTGACCTTCTATTTCCCATCTTTTCCTCTGTACAAATTCAGATGTACCAATATTCCAGTTTATGGGAAAAAGTTGGTCCTTTCAGTAAAACCAGAAATTCTAGCATAAAGGCTAGAAACGGCTTCAAAACAAACCTCTTCTAATGGTTTCTGAGAAATTCTGCTTGTTTTCAGCTAGTGTTATCCTCTCTTCTTTTTTTGTGGACATGGAAACCAACTTTTTTTTATTTAAGAAACAATGAGGATTCTATCTCAGTATTTTTTTAAGAAGCTATGATTTTGTAAGCTAAGTTGAAAGTTTTTATTTTAAAATGATTGGTCTTGTCAATACTGGGAAGCAGTTGGGCAGGAGAGCTTCTGTTCTCAGCTCTGCAAATGATTCTTCATGGGACCAAGCCATTTAAATTTCCTGCTTTCTCAGTTTAACCCATCTGTAAAATAATGCAATAAGCAACAATGAAGTTGTTGGGAGGTGTCTCTAACGCCTGAAAAGTATTTTGATGTCGTCCCACAGCTTGCATAAGCAGAATATGGTTATTGTAAGTGCTTTTTAATTCCTATTTCCCATTTTCAGCCTAATTTTGATTTTTGTATGTTTTTGTTGAAGCCTTGTCACAAAATGCTCTGATTTCATCCTGTGGAATCTGTTGAATTTGTGCTAGATAGGGACCAGAAATGGGTTTGTCTTTTGAAACACAGTTATCATATGATGAGTTTTCTAGGAATGCATCTCTTCAATCAATTTTTTCTGGCATCTTACCAGATTTTAGTACTGCAAAATCTAAAGGATCTGGAATTCACATTGTACATGTATACAAGATTCATTTAATTAAATGGAAAACATGCTACATTAACAATGTTTTTCTTTAAAACTAATGCTTCTACACTTCGAGTTTTAAAAACTACATGAAAACCAGTCTTAAGGGAGATTGAAAACAGGTTCATACTCCATGAAGGGTATTTCAGAGATTATATCCACAAACCTTTTCCTGTACTACGTCAAATCTGTATTAGCTACTGCAATTGACCCATCTTTATTAAATTAAATTTGAAATAAAAACCAAACCATACAATGTAAGTTAGCTGAACATAGTGTTCCACATCCTGATACCAAGACTAAAAGCAATTTTCCTGACATGTTCAACACAAAAGCTATCCCTGGCTGATACTAAATCTGTGACAACCAGAGAAATACAAGAAAATACGAAGTTAATGCTGACATTTTCTCCTCAGTAGTTTTCTGTACATCATTCTTCTAGGAAATTGTTCTTTGATTTCAATGAAAAGATTTCCAGGTGTCAAGGTAAACTGAGACCTAAAATACACAGTGAGAACAACTCCTTATTTCTTTCTATGCAAGTCAGACTTCAGGTTACAGCCATGAGTCTTATCAGAAGAACAGAATCTTTGCCTGTTCAGAGCACAGCTGATATGGATTAGATTAGAAGAATGTGATTTAAGGTATTAATA
This sequence comes from Neopsephotus bourkii, assembly GCF_033783945.1. Taxonomy (NCBI): domain Eukaryota; kingdom Metazoa; phylum Chordata; class Aves; order Psittaciformes; family Psittacidae; genus Neopsephotus; species Neopsephotus bourkii. The sequence goes on along the minus strand of NW_026901510.1, from coordinate 150,799 downwards.
AAGTGGTGGGAAACACAGGCCCTTTCTTCCAGATCTGGGAGTCTAATCCCTTTGAGAGAAAGGCATACAATATATGCTACATTATGGTGTTTCTTATTAGCTCCTTGAACAATATGCTGCCTTTAATGAATCCTATCTTAAATCTCAAAAGTTAATACAGTACTAAGGTAATAACTTAATATGTATTTCACAGTCACCTTAGATAAGATGCTATACAACTACCTGTGATTTTATTTGTTGTGCGTCATCAAATATTGAGACAAATGGAATGAGAACAAGGGAGACCAGTACTGAAAATGGCCTTTCATATCCTTTAGGTACCATCTCCTTTAGAATCGAGATACCAGTGTCTTTCTCTTAATTGCCCAGGTTGTTAGCCAGAATGATTTGCTTAGTTTTCTAACATACCTGGGTTTTCCCCAGTAGTTCATTTCACATGTGTGAAATGTACCTGAACAAATAAATCATTTTTCCTACCTCAGTTCACAGCATATTCCACATATTACACAAAACTTTGATAATAATAGGGCCTAGGTTAACTAGTGTGCTAGGACCATAATTACTAATGCTTTCTTTATTTTCCTCTTGTATTTAAATTTTATTTGCTGCAGAGCAATTTTTCTGCTCCTGCAGCATGTAACAAGATAAGGTCCTACTGCCTGACTGTGCTTTCTAGACCTTGAAACTTAATAACATCAAAGCTTACTGTCATGGTTTAAACCCAGTCGCTAAGTCAGAAACCAAGCAGCCACTCACTCACTCCCCCACCTTCCTACCCCCTGCTCCCGGAGGCATGAGGAGGAGAATCGGAAGAATGTAACTCCCACGGGTTGAGATAAGAACAGTTCAGTAACTAAGGTATAACAGAAACCACTGCTGCTACCACCGATAATAATAATTATAAGGGAAATAACAAGGGGAGAGAATACAACCGCTCACCACCTGCTGACTGATACCCAGCCCGACCCAAGCAGTGATCTAACCCTTCTGGGCAACTGCCCTCAGTTTATATAGTGGGCATGACGTGCTGTGGTATGGAATACCTCTTTGGTCAGTTTAGGTCAGGTGTCCTGTCTCTGCTTCCTCCCGGCTTCCCCTCCTCCCTTGCAGAGCTTGAGACTCAGAAAGTCCTTGGTCAGATTAAACATTAGTGAGCGCCAACTAAGAACACTGGTGTTATCAGCGCTGTTCCCAGGCTGAAAGTAAAAAACACAGCAGTGCACCAGCTACTAAGAAGGAGAAAAATGACTGCTACTGTTGAAACCAGGACACCTACTCTGACATCCTCTAAGAAGTGCGTCAGAACCATCAGGGCACACTACAACACATTCATGTTCATATTTGAGGGACCTAGAAATGGGTACCCACATGCAAAATTTAAGTCTTCAGTGCTCTCCTTACCTTTACAAGTACCTCCCTTTGTTCAAACAGAAAGCCATGTCACTGCAACTGTTCTGTTTCAGGGCATAAGCCATACCAACTATCACATCAGAGAGCAGGAGAGATGCATGTCTGAACTGGCTTGTGTAAACGTAACCCTGATTTTTTCATGAAACATATCTTCTGTAAATCCATTTTTGCTGCTGGCCATACACAGAGGTGCAGCTATCATGACCATACCATGCAGCTCAGATCCTGCCTCAGAGTTAAACCACAGCTTAAGATTTCACACACGAGGTGCTCTCTCTGCATTTTAAGGAAGAAAGAGTATTGTAAGCATGCTTCACCACACACAAAATGTCAGATTTGATTCCAGAACCACCCTCTTAGTTTCACTTAGAAGCCTATAACCATGGAATAGATCAAAGTACTCTGTAACTAAAGTACTAAAATACTGGGATGCAAATGAACCCAATTCAAGTCCATGTAAGGTACAAATTAGAGCAGAGATCTGAAGACAACTTCCAAGAAAATGCTTTAACCACCAGGTTATTGAGCATTTGAAGGAATACTGTCTCTCCTGTTGAAGCTGCTGTGATACTGGACCAAATGAGAACAGTGTGAATAACTGATTTGGGATGGTTTGCTGAACTGACAGACTAGCAGACTAAAGCTAGATAATTACCTATTTTTGCATAGATAATTAAATATTCACTGGAGCAGGAACTTGAACAAAACCTTCCTTTATTTCAGACAGATCTCTGCTGACTGAACTCTTTGCCAGAAGTGCAAATGCACCACACACTCCTTCCCCTCCTCCTATTACAGCTGCACTTTATGTGAGAAAGGCCTGGCCACCCACTTACTTGCAGGAAAGGATTCATGGCTGCAAATGCCAAGAAGAGATAGATGCACCTTCCTTCAGAGTTAGCTGTCTAAGCCTTTTCGAGAGACAGAGTAGGATGAAAGGCTTCCCACACATCCTCAGCTTCTCTGATCAGCCCCTTGCTTAGTGTCCTGGGTTAACATTCCTGTCCTTCCCTTGCTCACTGGGCAGACGTCCCCAGATGCCTACATCAGAACTGTGAATTCTGCCATTTGGAATAATGGCTAAAAGATGGGCATCACAACACAAACACAACAAGTTTCTCATTGCCTTTGGAGGCTCCTCAGAAGTGTAAATTTCTGAACCCAATTTATTTGGGTTATGAGGGTTGTAGCATATGAATGAGAAAACTTTGACAACTTCCACACGTATTTGAGACTCATCCTGAACAAAGCTAAAATTTTAAGATTGATTAACAGTAACATGTGGCTCCAATGCTTTAGTTTGGCTAAGCATTTTTAAATAACAACACTTTATTACCAAATGAACACTAAGATTACAGAATTACTATCCACTCATAACATCATTTTGCAACCTTTACCTTTAAACCAACTCTGGCTAATTAAATTCCAACTGGGGGGGGGGGCAGAATAAAAGAAATAAAAACCAGATTAACAAACCAAGATAACCTGTGCTTACAAGTTTTCTTTTTCCTCTGTCAGCCAAATTCTTTGACCTATACTATGGACCTGTTGTAAAGCTTACAAACCCTTAATCAAAGCCAAAAGGATTTGTGCGATATCAAAATGAAAATCAGGCTGAAGATAAGTAATGCCCCTGTTGCTGCTGGTTTTGGTTAAAAAAAAAAATATAACTAATTATCCAGAATTAATTGTAACAGGTGTTCCAAACAGAAAATGTGTTTATTATTGATGGATGCATTTTTGCCCTGAACCGTGAAAAATGCATGTTTATAATGCAATATGACATTTGTTATCCATCATTTTTATTGCACATTGTTTCACACACACTCAGCAGCCAGGCACTATACAAGCCACAATCGCTGCCTCTGCACTCACTTTAAAGATCAGTTGGGGTGCAGAAGCTTATTGCTGTGTCTCTGAGCCACCAACTCCCACTCACACAAAGACACACAGTCATTCTACAGGCTACTTGAAGCTGCCCATCTGAGGGTACCTAGCACCCAGCTCACCCACAAGGCCTGGAATTTTCCAGAGGCCATTTGCAACTAAACATCTGCCTTACAGAGCTTGCTTTCACGTGCTCTCAGTCTGTGCTTGAAAATGGCTACAGGTCTCCTGCCAAAACTGACATAGAACACCTTAGAGAAAGGTAACCTTAATTATGAAAACATGATGGCGTGATACTTGCTTCTGCAAGGTCAAAAGGCATACATCTACACACACCGTGCCACATTACTGTGGTAGGGATCCAACGCAGATGTACACAAGACTCCATTTGCCTTCACCAAAGTACAGCAGGAGGGCCTGGGCCTATGACAATAATTCACCACACTGTGATAAAACGTTCTACTTTTTGCAGGAAAGTGCCTAAAAAAATGCCTTCTGGGTGATGTATTTTATTTCCAAGAGGAAGGAAAGCTAACCTTAGGGTTTTTTTCAGTAGCAGTAAATCCATGCACATTACTGAATGGAACACAGCTGGCTGCTAAAATTTTGTTACTCAAAGATATCAGGCTGCAGTATTTCAATGCTTTCCTAAAATATTCCTTTTCTGTATGAAACAAACTGCTGAATTCTAGATGAATTTATAAATAATTTCTAGGCAACTGAAATCCATGAATTCAACAAACAAATACCAGTGATGATGAACATGTCCTAGGCACTAAACCAGAAGAACCTAAAGGTGCTGAGAATCCCAAAAAGCATTCAGTTCTGTACAGGCTCAGGCCATTACAGTATAGCCTAAACCTTACATCCTCACATATGAACTGTGCTCCACAGCACTCAATGGTCTTTGATTAAAAGACCCACTTCCCTCTCCAGTATAAGTGGCAAACACCTATGCTGCGTACTGGAAATGTCAAAGGCCTGTTTGGGCAGTGTGAATCATGACGGGAGTTTCCAAAGTTATTATAACTAAATTCAACCAATATTTGTATACTTTTATCATTTTGTGCTAATATGGTATGATTATATTACTGTGATGTTTAATGCTGTTGGTTTGTTTTGGTTTTTTTTAAGGGTACAAAAACTCCAATTTTCTAGCAAAAATACTGTTTTCAAATATGAAGAGATCTAAAATGAGACCTTATCCCTTATTCATGAGAGACAGATGTTATTTTTGGCTGCATAGTTTAATGAATACCATATTATGCTCTTTTTAACCTTACACCAGAAATAACATACTTGTAGCATTCATGAACTTCAAGCCATTATCAGTAAAAGCTTCTATTAACATCCAGAACTTTTCTCAGTTCTCACTGCAAAAGATTTAAGCTGTCAGCTACAGTCCCTATTATGGAAGGATTTTTGGGTTTTTACCCATCAAAAGATATTTATGCAAAAGACATAATCCTCAGCACTCTGCTAGATGAGGCTGAAAACACTGCAATATTTTCCTGTTGTCTTCTTTAGAGTATTGAATTTATACATGTAATGCCTTGCTGTATTTTTGCTTTTGTGTTTGGTTTTCTGGCCTTCTAGAAACAAAAATACTGCATCCTTTTAAAAATACTATAATACTTCTTTTAATTTTCCCTGACTTGGGAGAAATGCCTACTAGCAAGTATGAGCTGAAACTAATTACCATCAGTACAAAATCTCCAAGCCGAACTGAAATCCTGGCAAAATTGCAACTAGAAAATGTATAAAATATTTCTTGGGAAGCAGAGATCAGTTTCACCAGACGGTAACTACAATGAAAAATAAAACCCTGCATATAAACAGTTGTTATTATTAGCATTTCATTTTTGTATAGGTAAGTTTTTTCATAGAGTAAAGGTTGTGGCTCATTCAAACTGCTTGATTTAAGCCAGCTACAAAAGATTTTGTGATGCCTGTATGGCAACTGTGTCAGTGTGCGGAATAGGATTTTTCCCATTGCATCTAATATGATGGTTTGAAATGAGGCTATTCTAAGCAAGACCATTAAAAACTAGTCTTAGGCATCTGTCTCAGCTTCATATATGAGAATACAGTAGAATTATCACCCAGAAAGGTAAACACATCCTGATGTAGTGGTTCTTGGGCCTGAAGTACAAATGAACAAAGCTCAGGAGTTCGAGCATGGAAAAGGTAAAAGTACCTTTATGGCCTACCACAAAGATAAGGCTGTATAAACAGCTTCCCTTTGAAGGTAGGTGTGTCTACCACCTAAGTTCTCATAGTCACAAGAAGCTATTCTATCAATTGCATGCCTTGAACACTTCTTTCAGCTATCACAACCTGCTGCTGTTTCACAGGTACACATAGGTTCACCAACCAGAGTGCTGAAGTCAAAAGTTGATCCAAAACCTTTTCTAAGGAAATATCAAGCTGATGAGAGGCAACAAGGAGCAAGAGCAACATAAGGTTAAATTAAACCAACAATCTTATGAGCAGACCATGCCTCATATTGCACAACTGGGCTGAGGGAAAACAGAGCAGCACTTCCATGGCAAAGGGGAAAACAAATTTCTGGCACTCCAATTCACCTCATGATTAGCCTGGCTGCAGCACCAGCCAGCAAGTCACAAAGCAAAGTGGATTTGATCAGAGCAGACCATATGTTGTTACTGTTCCCACAGAAGCTGACACTCTGCTGAGATAAGTAAAGAGTGCCCAGCAAACACATTTCTTTCCAGGCCAAGTGAAGATTCCAGCTGTGTGGAGCATACCCAGTGACAAAAGCCATGTGCAAATATTCGCAGCAGCCCACAAATGGTGAATTCTGGGAACAGAGAGGAGAATCTCAATTTACACAAGCAGCACAAGTGCAGGGTGTTCCACATTGCCCCTTGGAACATTATTGTGCTTTGCTTTTCTTTTCTTTTCTCTTTTCTTTTCTTTTCCTTTTCTTTGCTTTTCTTTTCTCTTTTCTTTTCTTTTTTCTTTTTTCTTTTTTTTTAAATAAAGAATAGCCATGTCTCAAGACAAAAGACAAAAGTCTTACCAGCTCTGTATCTTGCCTTTGATAGTAGACTGGAAATCTAGCAAAATAAATGACAGTGCACTTGCCGTATTGCCAGTGGGAAAAGAGAGTCAAATGTGAAGTCTGTCTGACCCTTAGGGAGTCCATATACTTAGTATAATTAACTTGCAAATGAATATATCCCTGAATGCATAAGTAAAACCCAGAAAGAGAAAGTAATGTATTATTGGCAGTAACAAAGACAGCTTACTGGTTAAAGCTGTAGTAAAGTGACTTTAATGAAGCTGAACAGAAGACAATTTATAGTGTTTAGACTACACCAGTGCTGGCATTGACAAATACCCTGAGCAGGCCAAAAAAACACTCAGAACTGTGGGGTAAATTTAAATATGTCTGCACATGCACATGAATGACTGTGAATGCTTTATTATAATTCCTTCCTTTCCTTTTTAATATTTCATAGATGGTATATTTCATTCTCCTGATCACTGACCTGGAAATTTAAATAATAAAATGCCTCAAAAGGCTTTGAAGTTGTAGATGTCAATGAAAAGTGCTCATAAAATGTCTTCAACTTTTATTATTGTTTGTACTCTTTTATCTCAAAAATCACCAAATTGCCTTTTTCAGATGCCTTGAAACTTCCTTGTATTTCCTGCACTCAGCTGCCGATGGCCAAGTTTTATCTGCAAAAAAACCTTTTACAGTTCCATTAAAATTAGATAAAAGTCAGAAATATAGGGCTAGAGTATGCTGATACAAAAAGGTTTTAATCTTGTAAAAGGGAAAACCAACACATTTCTGCAGGACAATGCTGCCAAGAAAGAGAAAGATACTGAACAGGGAACAGCAGTATCATTCCTTCACAGTGCTGATTTGCATCAGACAAGCATTTGTCCCCCAGGCTTTTTTTTCTATTAAATATTTTGCTTTTATCCAAGTGTTCAAAATGCCTGGGGGGAAAAGCAAGGTGTGGAAGCCAGAATACTGCCTGGAGAGCTGGCAATTCCTTAAACTATTTCATCAAACTGTCTCCACTTGGGAGACTTTGGATAAAATTCTTCCCTGGTTGACTGAGCTGATATAAGGATCAATCTATCAGTAGTTTAAGTATTTTCAAAAGGAGAGGTTCCATACAGATTATAGTCCTGCATAAATCCTGTTCCTGGGCTCCTAGTTTTTACTTCTTGGGTTTTATTGTGTAAATAGAAGTGTTCTGTAACTTTAGATAACTGCATATCAGCAAGCTTTGCAGTGTGATGGCAGTACCTTGTTATAAGTCACCAAGAGCTCTACTTTATCAAGACCAAGCTGGAAAGAATAGGAGAACAGCTTCAGGACAGAAAGATTTTGTGCATGGTTCAGCACTTAATTCTCAGACATTTCAGGAAAATGGGGATTATGTTTACATGGTGCAACAGAGAATGTAGTAGAAAGCTCCAATTTAGAGACAGACATGCTAGTGTATACACACGGAAACAACCAAAGCTGCACAGAAACTATACCTTGCACCTTCAAACCAGACACCTCCTCTACATGGCATGAGTCTGGTATTAATTAGAACAGCTGTGAGGTTCACAGCTAAACAATACTGCACCAGGACAGCCATGTTGCTTCTGACTGCAAAGTTTCTTTAGTTGTTGGATGCTTCTTTCATGGTCTGAGCCACTCAAAGGCTTCTACAAATGCTTCCCAACATCTCTGAGCAGATTCTTGTACCCAGGTTTAAATCCAGGAGTAGTTCCAGGACCTCCACTAATGCCACTGAGTGAACTTAAGTCACTCAAATATTCAAGTGTTTCACTGATGCAAAACATTGGAGGCAGGAGGGGTAGGTAAGGATGGAAGATGCCAGACAAAAAGGGGAAAGCCAAATCACCTTTAGGATCTGACAGAATTGGGGACTGTGTAACTCAGTCACCTGCATCTTTTGAGAAGGGTTTTTTTTTCAACCCAGAAGCTATTCTTGGTGAATGGGCAGTTATTCTAGCTAGAAGTTCATCCCATAACAGCAGTTTCAAATACTTCCTTGGTAGCTGTTTTTTTTTGTTCCACTCCCCTAACAAGCCTTCCCTGATCAATTTTTATTTCCATTCCTGCTCTGTCCATAACTACTTGTAGTGGTTGAAGCCCAGCCAGCAATCCAGAACCACACAGCCACTCGCTCACTCCCCCACTTCCTCCCCCCGCTCCCGGAGGCATGAGGAGGAGAATCAGAAGAATGTAACTCCCATGGGTTGAGATAAGAACAGTTCAGTAACTAAGGTATAACACAAATCACTACTGCTACCACCGATAATAATAATTATAAGGGAAATAACAAGGGGAGAGAATACAACCGCTCACCACCTGCTGACTGATACCCAGCCCGACCCAAGCAGTGATCTAACCCTTCTGGGCAACTGCCCTCAGTTTATATAGTGGGCATGATGTGCTGTGGTATGGAATACCTCTTTGGTCAGTTTGGGTCAGGTGTCCTGTCTCTGCTTCCTCCCGGCTTCCCCTCCTCCCTTGCAGAGCTTGAGACTCAGAAAGTCCTTGGTCAGATTAAACATTAGTGAGCACCAACTAAGAACACTGGTGTTATCAGCGCTGTTCCCAGGCTGAAAGTAAAAAACACAGCAGTGCACCAGCTACTAAGAAGGAGAAAAATGACTGCTACTGCTGAAACCAGGACACTACTTCAAACATCTTCCTGGTTTAACATGAACAATGATGCTGCTTCTCTTTGCAAGATTGTTTTAATGTGAGATAGTCAGGTACCATGTTCCCATCAGTCATCTATGCATCACATATTCTCACTTCTTTCCACATAGGTCTTTGTTTCTAAAACACTTATCTCATTAGTTGCTCTTCTCTGATCTCTCTCCAGCTTGTCTGGGTCTTTTTTAAAACATGGTGCCCAGAACTGAATACAGTACTACAAATCATGTGTTAACTACAGAAAGCTAAGAACACTTACCTCACATATAATACCCTTGGTAGTTCAATGAAATATAATAGTAGCTATTTTTCTCATTAGCGCTGCACTGTTTACCAGCTCATACTCAAATCACCATCGACTATAATCCCTAGATACTTCTCCATGGGTTAAATACATGTCTTAAAAGATTTCCCACATTCTATATTTATCTTTCTTATGTGAAACATGCTGTGTTTGCATTCGAAACTTGACTGGATTGACTTCAGTCTTCTTCAATGATTATCACCCATACAGTATTTTGAAGTCCTATTCTCCAAAATATTCATGACTCTTCTCAGACTACTTTTATGAACAGTTAACAATGAAAGTTCTGAGAAACACCAAATCCCCCTCAGTACAGGCTGCTCATACATCAGCATCCTGGCAATGAATAAATAGCAATTACTGATTATTTTTGTTTAAATTAACCTTAGTCAGAAAAGACGGGAGACTAGTGACTATACCTCCATTGCATACCTCAGCTTTTCAGAGGAAAGCTTCACACAAGCAAAAAAAGCAATATGGCCACTGCATTTCTTTCTTTCATTAAGATGACCACCAAATACGTGATTTAGCTTGTCATGAGTCATTTACCTTCTCTCCATTGTCTTACTTTTCTCTGTTATGATCTCCCTCCGGTCTCTGTGACTGTAGTATTTAAGGACATCAGTGGGTGAGGAGTAACATCTATGAGATTTCTTCTGTCCAAGTCAACAAGAAGTGGCTTAATTAACCCGATGCAGACTTCATTTTTTATCTCTCTAAGTACTTGAGCTGGCATTTGTAAAGGTACTTCTGCATCTCTACTCTGCAGCTCCCATCTGAAATACATGCAGAAAAGTTGTTACTATAAAGTACAGACACAAAATAAAGCAGATTTATTGCAGTCACTGATGGGTAAGCATCCCATAACAGTGGGGGAAAAAAGACATCCCCCTTTACACAGCCAAATACCCCACCTGGGGAAAAAAAAAGACTACAGTTAAACACACATCCAGCTCCTCTATCCTCCCATTACGACCACCACAAAGCTAAAAGTCTCCACAAAGTATGAAATTATTGGAAAATGTTTAAAGTGTTTCATTCTGTATCTGCTAGCAGAGGGGTCCAGCAGAAGGCAGACTTCAGAAAGCAGCAGCTCTGAAGCACTTCTGTTCGTCAATTTTCATTTATGCCTGGCAAAGAAGGCTAAGTATGAAACTGTGCATAAGAAATGTGATCAGTTTTGTATGCCACATAAAAATGAAACATATGAGAGATGTCCACCTAAACAGATTGTGGAAAGAAGGCCAACCTACAGAAGAGTTTGGGGGTGATGTAAACCTGAAAAACAAATTTTTCATACAGACAATTGTTGAGGATAAAGGATAACAAGCTGGGTCCATAACACAAACCAGATTGTCACTAGGATCAAAGTCAAAAACTCTGGGAGACAGATGATTGAAACCTTTGACAAACAACCCTAAACAAAGCAGTTATGATTCGCAATGTGAACAAAAACATTCACTCTGGAATGAGGTGGACATGGCTATTGTACAATAGACATGACAGACAATCAAAGACACTACAGCTGAGCTGAGTCTGCACAACAAATTAAATGGGTATGCTTGGTCTTCACTGTAATAGAAAACAAGATCACTAACAATCAACACAGTCTCACCAAGGTTTAGGGTTTTGCAGACCAGACAGGCATATGCTACTAAAGATTAGGCAACATGCTGCTTGTATCTTCAAAGAAAGAAAGCACCAAGACTCTTGTTTTGTCCAAGAACATGTCAGGCAGGCAGAACATCAACCATTGGAGACAAAAGAGCCTCGGGATACAGAATAACTCTGACAAATTAATTCCTTGTTTTTGAAAACCGGCAGTGCTGGTAGTGCCAGCACCAGCTCCTTGTATAGATTCAAACTTCAGTCAGACCCCATAAGATCATAACTGAACCTGTTACAAGACTCATTATAAATGCTACTAAGAGTGAGAAAGGCTGATTTAATTAGGTATTACGATCTGACAATGCCATCCAAGGGCTGCATCAAAATTAAGTTTGCTAAAAAATAAATTGGGCGTGGGACCAGAAATAAGTAAGGCCTAATAGAAGTACTGGAAATAATTAATACTCAGCTGAATAAAGAAATCATGGACTATTCAAACCACAACTTTTTAGAAACCTTCCAAAAGAAGAGCCTTTCAGGATGTTTAAGTAGGAATTTAGACAGCAGGAAGAGACATCTGGCCATCAGAGCTTCCGTCAGTGACAGAACCCTGAACCCCATTTCAGATGTGATTCTTTCTTTCCTATTGCCACCTCTCCCCTGCCTACACTTCTCTTGCCCACCACCTTCTTTATGAGTCTTAGAATCACAGAACCAACCAGGTTGGAAAAGACCTTTAAGATCATCAAGTACAACATTTACCCCAGGACTGCCAAGATCACCACTAAGCCATATCACTGAGAAACCTTGTCTACAAGGTTTTATGAACACTTCCAGGGATGGTGATTCCAACACTTCCAGAGAAATTTGTTCCAATGCCTGATTACCTTCTCTGTGAAGAAATTTTTCCTAATATCCAATTTAAACCTCCCCTGGCACAGCTTGAGGCCATTACCTCTTGTCCTCTCGCTTCTTGGAAGAAGAGACTGATCCCCACCTCACTACAACCTCCTTTCAGGTAGTTGTAGAGAGTGATAAGGTCCCCCTAAGTTTCATAGAATCACAGAACAGTCTGGACTGGAAGAGACATTAAGTAACAGCTAATTCCAACCCCCGTGCCATGGGCAGGGACACTTTCCACTAGACCAGGTTGCTCAAAGCCCCATCCAGACTGGCATCATTTTCCATTTGCTATGTCACCTGTTTTAGCCATTTGACTCAGAAAAGTCCAGTTTACACAGACCACAACATGTCTTACCAAGCACTGGTGTGATCCAATGTCTTTGGAGGAAGCTGTAAGCTGTGTTCAGTGAGCAGGCTGCTGCTAGTAAGTTTTCCAAGGTTGTAGTGACAGACCTAGAAACTCAGAGTCTGTCAGCTATTTTCACTGCACTTTTCTGCATCTTTGGTGTGCTTATCTTGCTTGGCTTTCTGAAACAGAATCAGATTTTAACAACAGCAGCACCATCAGGTCTTGCCACAGAATGCAATTCATGTCTTTTTCCCAAAATGGAAAAGTATTTACTGTTGCACCTGAAAGATTATTGAACAGGAGCTTTCCTTAAATAAATTGAATCCTCCACAGTTTAAGGGGAAAAGAATATAATTGGAGAAATAAAAAAAAAAAAAGCCTTATTTACTTTCAAAATAATCTAGCTACCTCCTTTTTCTCTTTTACCTTATAAAGTTAAAAAGATTTTGAAAGGTTCTAAGCAGATTGAAATCTCTGTACTCAGAGCCTTCAGAACAGTATATATGGTGCCAGACCAATCACTTGAGCATCTCCAGGTCCATTAGTTCCCTCAGAATTTACACAACATAAGACACAGCAAAGACTAATTGAACAACCTATTAACAAGCTAATTTCTTAGGTCAGTCTGAAGTATTTTCAATAGCCTTCTACTAATGTATTTACTCAGATGTCCAGCCTACACTAAGAGATAATTATCCTCAAGCTTAGGGTTCATGGATGTTAGGCATCTCTACCCTCAACAATGAAATACAGAACTGCTGTTGATCAACAGTGGTAAGACCTGCACTGAAGTGCAGCAACAGCTATGCTAGCTCAGTCCAACCACCCCAGGACAATGTTGCTCCTGAGCCAGCCAGCCCCAACTTTCAGCAGCACCACACTGACATAGCTAGAGCTGGTTACACCAACCCACTGTTGTGTCTTGGTAATTTCTCTTTGTCTGCTTCTGTCCCAGGGTTGGGTCTTGGATGACTCTGTAGTAGCTGCAGATGACACATGATGCTTTTGCATACAGCTGGAATTACCCAGAGCCAGCTGAAGGCATACTGAGAAAAAGTCTTATCCTTTGCAAATACCAAGGGAGTAGAAAACATGGGCTTTTACTGGCTGGTTCATGATGATTTCTACAAATAAATCTCAGCTCTGCTATGCCTCTTCTGTGAATAAGTTAGGACTATTTTTTAATGAGACTGATCCTCTGAGACTGTTCTTATTTTATGTTACCCTTTAGCTCTGACTCTGAATTTACTAAGGTGGTTTTACACCCTGTAATGAAGGGAACTGCTCAGAGAAGTAGAGTGCAGAATCCTATCTTCTTTTTATTGTAAAGCTGTATTGCAAAGTCATGAGTTTATGACTATCACAACAACCAGAAATTTTCATTTTTACTGCCACGTCATCTGCTTGTGCCAGTATCATTACAAAAATAAAGTCAGAACACTTCTTTTCTACATATTTCAAAACCATTTGGAATTAGGCCTCAGAATTGCAGTGCATTTCAAAGCTCTGGCTTTCAGTATTCTGCTATACAAACAACTTTTTGTTGTTACATATACTGACTCCATCTTAAACTGCACCTTCTGACAAGGGTTGAAAGTTAATATACAAGAATGTCCTTGTAAATGACAATTGCTTTATTACATATATCTTTTTATAGAAATAAGGTATAAATGTAGCCAAATTATCTCCTGAGAGTCCATCCAAAATATCTCATCTACTGTCACAGATCCATAGTCCAGAGGTTGTTACTAGCAGTTCTATGTTTGTTTCTAAAGACTGGAACGGATACAGATCCTAATCGAAACCTCACAGAAGTTAATGAAATTCTTTCCTTTACTGCAGTATTTCTGGAGCAGTGTCATTACTGAGGCTTTTATGCTAAGATTTCATCTTTACGCAATAGGCCAACATCAAATCTTCTGCAAATGAGTACAATTCTCATGATTTTATGTTGGCAACAAAGATTTAAAGCATTCCTTAACATTACAGTGACCACTGAATGTGTGATGCTAGGGTGTCAGCAAATATCTTTGCTGGTCAGGTTGAGTTTCCACAAACTCACAAGCTTGTGAGATTCATGTTTTCCAAACTTGTAAAAAATAAATAAAATTAAAAAAAAAAAAAAAACCAAGGGAAACTACAGTTCAAGAAAACACATTAGCAAAAGGTTTATGCAACTGTTTCTACCATAGAATCATAAAATCATAGAATGTTTTGGGTTGAAAGAGACCTAAAGTATCATCTCATTCCAACCCGCCTGCCATGGGCAGGGACAAAAGCCCCATCTAACCTGGCCTTGAACATTTCCAGGGGTGGGACAACTATACACTATGATACACTTCAGCCTACTGAAACAAGGTTTAGATAGCTGCCACTGTGCAACTTTATGAAAAAATCTAAATAGCAACTCAGTAAATATATTGTGTTATCAGTCATACCATAAACTCTAAACTAGTGGAAGTTCTGGTTTTGAGTGGAAAGCTTTCAGCTGAAGCTTTACAAATGAGTAAGAAATTGCATCTATAAATAAATAACCGTCCAGATGTTACATAAAGAGTAACTAGTCTAACATGGCAGATGGATGAGTAAATGAAAATTTCAGACACTGGATGGAACATGACAGAGACAGGTATCCACACTGTGCAACCTGAAGAAATAACTACCTGATTAAACAAAAAATTCAGTGAAAGTCACAGGAATTTCTGTAACATCCTCCAAAATGGCTGAAAATCCCCCATCCTTCTATTTTCTGTTATTTGTGTTGCAGCTTTTGGACCCACTGTTGTAGGAGAGACAAAAAGACCAACAAGACAGAGACAGACAGACAGACAGAGATAGATAGATAGATAGATAGATAGATAGATAGATAGATAGATAGATAGATAGATAGATAGAGATACTTATTTTGGAAAGCAGCAGAACCATTTTAAGCTTTATGAGTCCTTATATAGTTATTTTGTTGGTATGCTGACAGTGATGAGAGCAGAAAAAATACACCACCTTCACTTCTTGATCATCCTTTGTTTATGCTGTTTATTTATACCATGGCATTCAGTTGGGGATTGTGGTCAGGAAAGAACTACTTTCCCCTTTATTCTGAAATTTGAGATCTGTATTTTCTTTATTCTTCTGAATATTGGAGACTAGTCACATAAAAAATAAAATTAATATAATATAATATACCAAGCCAAGGCATTTGAATGTGCTAGTGCTACTGATGTTATTCTTTTATCATATCTAAATTTGGTATAGCATGTATGCTTTGCGATCTCTGATAGATTGAAACACATGGAGTAAAAGTTCTTCTGATCTAGCAGTCTCAGATGTGGTTCTCCAACCCTGCTGAAGACAGGACTCCATGGAGCAACCAGTCTCTTTTGTCCAGCCTGCATTCATATGCTCATGACCTGACGATAATGAAAGACTATATTATATGCTGATTTCATTATGGTCAAACGATGTCATTCAAGAAAATCTTCAATTTCACCATTCTACTGAATGGAGCAGGAAGCACAGCACTGAAATGAAACTCCCAAGGATATACCCCTTAGAGCTATTGTTCCCCATCCAAAAAGCATGTGTAGGGAGAGCACATGAAGTTCAGCCAGTTCACTCTGTGAAGATCTTCACCTTCGTGGACAGGCCCCGCCTTTGGCAAGAGCAAGTCTTAAGGGCACCTCAGAAGCAACCAGAGTAACCCAGCACTGAGTCAAGCCAACAAACTTCTGTTCAAGGAGCACAAGCTCCTCCAAGGCTTTTTCCTAAAACTTTTTTACAATTGGGTAAATGACTAAGGAAAATACACGTCCCCCTCTGTCAGTTCCTGACTTATTCATTAGCCTGAAGTTTTCTACAGCACAGCAGGAGGAAGGAAAGGGAAATTGTCAGAGGAGAGCAAAACCAAGAAAGATGCTACTACTTCCTTCTGTATTTGTTTTTTAAACATCTTTCGAAAAATAAAGACACAGAAAATACAAGGCTGTGAAAAATCAATCTCCACTCCATCTCTTGCTTCTCCTTCTTAAAGGTGAATTACTCACTAGATGAAAAGGAATCTCTAATTTGTATTAAAAAATACTCTAAAGTCAGAATACAGGGAGTGGTACAGAACAGAATTACCAGTTGATACCCTATGAATTTTAACATTTATAGAGATGGGTTCTTGATATATTCTGAAAACCTGAATAAATGTTTTTTTCATGTTTTTCATGTTTTTTCACTGTTAGGACTGAGGTCCTAACAGTGCAAGGACCAGAGAAGAGCACTACCAAGATGACAACACTGGATGCAAAACAGGGTCCTTCTGGTTCACCAAGCCTGCAAAAGACCAGTAAGGCTTATAAGAAAGTTGGTAACCAATGGTGAAAATGTCAGATGAAAGACAGTGGTGACAAATGCAGTACAATGCAAAATGGGAGAAGGAGTTAAAATGTAGTGAAAATAATACCAAAAAAGCTTAGTGGCTATGGTGCAAAGTAGAACCTGTTGGTGCAAAACCCATTCTGAATAATTAGGCCTAATAAGTAAGCAGAGTTCATTAGACATATAAAAATCTAATGCTGGTGCAGCCATACAGCTTCTTAGAAACCACAATAGTCTGAGCATCTCTGGATACCTATCACATTGTCCAGTGCAGCTATAATCTGAAAATCAATGTGCTAAGCTTCGCAAACAGCATTCACCCAACTGAAGAAAACACTAGGAGGCACAAGAAAAGGGGTAGAAAATAATACCAAGTGCATTGTAATGCTGTTACATTTTGGTATGGCATACTCCCACTCAGAGCACTGTCTCACGGTCTATCTCCTTGGCTCAAAAAGATACCTGGGCGTTTTATAGCCCTGGACTGCAGCTAATGAGACCCAGGTGACCTGGCTAACAAAACAAGTCAGTTCACTGCCCTCAAATGTGACGTATCCTCACACACTCCTTCCTTGTCTGGGATTGGAAGTTCCCAAACCAAAACTCCTGTGCTATCCAGTATAGCACATCTAGAAGCCTTAAAATTGTTTCAAACATGTAGCCAAATACTGCTCCATATCAAGGTAAACTCGTGACTCACTTCAGTAATTCAGAAAAATACGTGCTGCAAACTGACAGAATGTATCATTTGGGAAGTAGAGATGATAATGGCAGCATTTACATTTGGCCAGTCAGATAGTCTCTGTGCTCCCTACTGAAACAGTGGCAAAGGTGCTGTCTCCCAAGTTACTCTTGGGAACTTACATTCTCTCTTTCATTGCTGGACCCCCAAAAGCCTAGGGAAGATGGTATCCAGCACAGAAGTGTGAGCAGAACTGTCTTACCCAACCCAGGCAGAAGACTTGGCATTGAGCATGATGTGCTTGAGCAGAATGTACTCTTAACATCAGCACATGGCACGAGTGGAGGAGGGGTAAAGACAACTTCAAGTGCTCCAACATGTTAATCCACATGACAGCCTTACTGCTTCTGATGTGCTCTAGTCCAGATTAGCTCAAGCATGATCCAAGAGAGTGTCAGCTGTTCTTCACACAGAGCCCTGTACATAGCCACGTATCAGTATTGAACATTAGAGCCGAACAATGGCATCAGTGGAGTGGTTCTCACAGATCAGTGCATTGAGGGCAAGGAGAGGACCTGCACAGCACTGCCCACCCTCTATACACCTTCTGTGTTCAACCAGTGCAGGCTGTGCGTGCAGTGAGGGACAGTGAGTCCTGCATGGTGCAGGGTTAGTGGGACATTTTTTACCACTTTGAAGTGTGCATAAAGCCACCACATGGCTGCTTAACTTCCTAGTGGGAAAAGAAACTCATCACCATCCTTTACATGTGCATAAGTTTCCTGCAGCAAACCCCAACTCTTTTCCTCCCAGCAATGGGGCATGAACTTTATTTCCGTTGACTCTCAATCTTGGAAACTGCCTCAGGCAACACTCTCCCTTCATTTTGGCATGGGGCTTACAGAAAACCCAGCATTAAAAGCCCCAGTGGCAGGTAGAAAATTATGCTATGTCAAGTGCAGAAATTAGGAGCAATTTGACTCTCATTTTTACAGTTGTCTCCACATGTAGGTGGATGAACAGAAAGCCACGCCGTGATGTGAAGTCTTTGCTGTTCTTTCCCCCCTATTAAAGTCACATTCTGTCAGCCCAATCCCTCAGCTCAGCAGAAAGTCTCATTAATTTCATTTTCAGAATATAAAGGAGCAGATAATCACAACGTGAAACTCATTAGCAAAGTTTAAAAAAGGAACCAATTTAAGCAGCATTTACTTCTCCGCTCTGCAACACAGTTCTTAGTTGGTTTGGAGTCAGGAGCAAATGAAGAAAATGTTTTCAGAAGGGAAAAGGAGGTTGCAACATGCCATTAAATTTGTCCATAGCATTCCAAAGCAGAACCTCTTGCTTCTTGCATACAGCTTACTGGGGGCTTATTGTTGGAATCCCCGCACATGTCTACAAAAAGAATTGCCACAGACCTATATATATAACTATTTAAAAATGTGTGCAGGGGCAGCATAAGGTGCAGTTTTCCGTTTCTTATGTTTAATTGGAGCTGTGATCCTTGAGGTCAAATACTTGCAGGTAGATCCAATAAGAGTTAACCCCCACAGACTAGGCACTGAATACCTGGTGTCTAAGCATCTGGCTCCTTCTGTGAAATTTAAAACCTGGAGCTGGGTGTTAAGCCTCCCCTCACTGAGAACATGCAAAGTTAGACCACTCAGAAGGGCCATCAAAGAAAGCACATGTAGAGCGGGAGCCACTTGGAGCTGAAAATGCTAATTGCAGAAGCGTGGCCAAATTCTTGTCCCCTCTCCAGAACTGCGGCATCCGCCCATGTCAGAACTCCAAATAGAGCCTGACTCCACTCCCTCCTGCCGGCAGTCAGCCCTCGTCAGGCTTCTGTTTTCTTTCTAAAACCCAGCCAAGATGCTGAAGTGGTGTCGGCATTCACACATACATCATGCCCTGACGCTGGTAGCACTCACCCAGGGAGAGACACATGGGTGCATGGGCTCTTCCGCTGGCTGGTGGACTGTCTCCTGCCTCCAGCTGCAAACGTCTTGGATGATATGAATTGCATTTCCATTACTTCCCCTGAATATCCTAACCTTGATGATTCTAGCAGCAGGTTTCAGCACTTCAAGTGTGTACAATGAAAACGGATTGAGTTTTAGCACTTCACAAGAGCTGACTTCCTATGCCCCCCCCATCTCTTGCTATTTTCCGACACCACTATAAGCTTTCATTTACTTTTTACAAACATCAGATATACCATCCCTGCAAAGATCTTTCTATCCAAAACTCAGATTTCACCTGCTAGAAACCAAAAATGCTCTCTGGATTTTGCCCTGTTGTATAAAAGGTTACTTCATTGATTATTTGGGACAATCTACCCAAAAGCTCAGTAGCCTTTTTAGTTGTCTCTTGCTAATTTTACTCTTTTAATCACAACACACACACCAGTACAATAACTTCTATTGCTGTTCACAAGAATATATTTTATGACACAAAACAGGTTTTAAAAGGTTAAGTTAAATCTAAGTTAAGGTTAAGTTAAAGTCAAGTTAAGTTAAAGCTAAGCTCCAAGTTAAAAAGAAACACACATTAGCTGTGATGTTTGATGTTAAACAAAGTGCAACATCCTGCACCTGGCTCAGGAGAACTCCCCAGTTTCAATACAGGCTGGAGAATGAAGGGATTTAGAGTACCCCAGAGGACATGGACTTGGAACTACTGGTGGACGTAAGATTGGACATGAGCTGGCAATGTGTGCTTGGAGCCCAGAAGGCTAATCGTATCTTGAGATGCATCCAAAGAAACGTAGCCAGAAGGTCAAGGGAGGTGATCCTGCCCCTCTACTCTGCTCTGGTGAGGCCCTACCTGCAGTACTGTGTTCAGTTCTGAAGTCCTCAGTACAGGAAAGACATGGGCGTGTTGGAGAGAGTCCAGAGAAGGGCCGCAGAAATGATCAGAGGGATGGAACACCTCTCCTATGAGGACAGGCTGAGAGAGTTGGGGGTGTTCAGCCTGGAGAAGAGAAGATCGAGGGGAGATCTTTTTGCCCTTTCAGTACTTAAAAAGGAGCTTGAGAAAAGATGGGAAGAGACTTTTTAGCAGGGCCTGTTGTGACAGGGCAAGGGGTGATGGTTATAAAGTGAAAGTGGAGAGATTCGGGCTGGACATGAAGAAGAAATTTCTTACAGTGAGGGTGGTAAAACACTGGCACAGGTTGCCCAGAGAGGTGGTGGATGCACCATCATGGAGACGTTCAAGGCCCAGCTGGATGTGGTTCTGAGCTATCTGAACTAGTTGATGATGTCCTTGCTCATTACAGGGGGGGTGAACTAGATGACCTGTCAAGGTCCCTCCAACCCAAACTATTCTATCATTCTATGAAATGTCCTTAAAACATATCACTTCTTGTGAAAAAGATTTCTTTTAGCAATGAAATTAATTTTGGTCAATATTACCCCTGAAATAAATAATAAAAGGACATTGTGATCTTTTAGAGAAATGTGAATTTCATGTCTATCAGAATTATGTCTATAGACACAAGTGGTAAAATACTGCTCTGAAATGTAACTCTAACATGTATCAATGGTGACATCATATTTCTGGTTTTTCCTTTTGCTTTGAGCACCTGCAACTGAATTCCCTATCGTAAAATCAGTTAAAGTTGGTATAATGTAACAGATAATTATATTTAGGCTCATAAAGAAAATACTAAGTTTCAGATTACACAGCAGAAAATAAGAACTCCCATTAGACCTGAATCATTCAAAATAAAAGTTATTTTTTAAAGCCTTAAGGCATGGAACTGGCTTACTGAGAAACCTTTCTTTTTCATCTGAAAATACTACTTTAAATTTGTAAGTGTTGCCTCATTGGAAAAAACCTCTGGAAAATGAGTTATGATTTACACCCTGTAGCATTGCTATAAACGAGTAACTCAAGAAGCTCCACAGAAACCTCAAATGCATAATTCCAAAATAAGTTGCATTGAAATGGAATTTAGCAAAATATCTTCCCTGACATGAAGCAGGAGACACAGGGCCCACAGCTCCCAACTATACACCGGTCACAAGTCAAGAGTCTTATTTCCCAGAGAAAAGGACGACAACCTCTGGCTATTAAAAATAATAATATTAATTAATTAACTAAAACCAGTGGCAGGATAAGAAGTAGGAAAATGTCCTTGTTCAAAAACAAAAGTTCAAGTAAAGTGTTGGGAAATTCCTGAAAATTTAGGGGCAGACTAGAAAAATAGACAGTTAGGCAGTGGGGGCACAGATACACGAAGCTTTTGGGCAGACCTGCCATATAAGAGTGCTCCCTGCCATTGACATGTGGAACTACATATGGGGAAAGATATGATCATTACAGGAGACAAAGGTTTTATATTTTTCCATAAAATGGCATAAATAGGAAAGTATTTCTTTCCAAAACAAGCTTACAAGAGTCAAGCAAATGAAATGGTTCCAGCTGAAGACCCAGCATCTATTCTGGGATGGAAGAGACATTTCTGTCACTGTTCTGTCCTTACACCATTTTGAAAATATTTCCAAGTCCTTTTTAAAGCAGCTTCCTGCTAAAGTCATATCAGTATAACATTTTCCAATATGCATATCTGCTAGGTTTTCCTTATCTGGAGGCTCCCTCCAACTTGAATGGAATGAAAGAAGAAAGCCAATATATGCACAGGATGTCTCTATCTGAAGAAGTAGGAGCAGGTAGATAATCTTTATCACACATCCAGGCACTAAGCCAAATTTCAGTGCATGTAAACAAGCATAATTTCACTGAAGCTGGTGGAATCTTGCCAATAGAAAACTCACTAAGAGTCTATCATTCTCTTTACCACAGTGCCAACCTGATAACCTAGGATAAAATGTGAATTCCTCAAGACAAAAAAAAAAAAAAGGAAAAAAATGGGTATTGGATGAGTAAATGTCTGAAAGAAAATCAGAACCCTGAAACTGTAAGCTGTCACTGTTACTGTGATATAATCTATTTAATGAATATTGCCTTTACCCCTAGAATTTTTAAACAAGGTAACAGGTGATGTTCTCCGTGCACATGACTGTTACGGAAGCTGCAATTCTTGTCCACCCTGGATGAAACTAGACAACTGATTCTTCAAAAGTTGGGGATTAATTTCTCAGGATGTCATGGCTAATTTATGTCTAGGAAACTAAAACCATACTCACACAGTTTTGAGTCATTTCAGGTGAATGAGGACTGATCTTGTGTCAAAATACATCTTTTCAGAAAATGTAGGCACTTGTGTGACTCAAATATCATATATCAAATATCAGACACTCATATATGAAGGGAAAATTACTAAAAACCAAAAAAGTAAGTATAAATATACCCATAGTACAAAGGAAAAAAAATTCATGACCGTAAGCATGCAAAGCTTAGAAACAAAAGGAAGAATCCATGCAAAAGTTTTATATGTAAAACTTATGGACACAATAATTTCAAACATTTCAGAGCTAATTCCAGCAGGTCATGGATCTCAGCAAGAAATTTCTATGTAAGAATAAATGGTATGCATTATTTAATAATTCACTGGGAATCAAGGTAGGAAAATTACATTTTTGGTTATATTATTACTAAATTCATTCAGAAATCACAAGAGCTTCCATTAGAAGAAAATCTGCTTTGACAGAAACAATGAAAATAGCACAAGAAATTAAATGAGCAGTGTTTCAGTCTGAATGGACTTGTAAGAATTGTAGTGGCTAAACTGCAATATATTTTATATTACTGTAAGGGGTTTAGTTGATCAGGCTGTAGCATGCTCACATAAAGTAATAGTATAAATTTCTGCCACTATTGCTATTGTAATAACTCTACTTAGGGCAAAAAGTGTGGGAAAATACGAATCAACTTGTAATGTGCTTGTACTATCTTTTTCATCCACCATAATATTATCTGATCAGCATTCATTAGCATCTCTTTCATCTATCTGATATCTGCCTGTGGAAGATGCAGAAATAGATGCCTGACAGTCTTGCTCACTAATCTCCCAATGACCTCCATTCTGGCACAGGGAAGTTTATATGAGCAAAGACCTCATGTGCCTTTAGGTTTTGAGCACTTCCCCCAGTACACGTGGTTGGTTGAGTCAGATTTCTAATGTATGGAAAAGCTGGAGTGTCAAATTTGACAAATTTGTCCTGTTTTCTAGTCTTCTTGCAGCAGATTATTGCTATTACTTTCTGATTAGCACGCAAAGTTAACACCCTGTGGTCATTTGTAGAAACATAGTCATTAAAATTTAATGTTCCCCAGTCTCTCCAGTGCAAAATAATGATCAGGCTCAGGAATAAAGCAGTGGACCTTTCTCACTCCCCCTTCCAATTCAGCTTATACAAGATTTTTTTTCTATTAACATTTTTCACAGTACAAATACTCCCTAGTGAATAAAGATTTATATTGCGGTTTCCTAGAATAATATTCAAGAAGGAAAAGGTATTTCCTCCCTCACAAATCCCCTCACTCCATGCACACACAACAGTGGGCTCTGAATAGGATGAAGAAAAATTAGTGAGGATATGATTACTTTACTAGAGAAAGCCTACTCTTCTCCTGTGCCAACAAGATATTATAGGTCAAGTCAAGTAAGGTCAAGTGAGTTCTTGTAATGTCCAGGATCCCTGATTTATTCTGTCAGCTGTTCACTGTCATGCAGCATGATGGGGTGAGTGTCAATACTGAGATAGTGCAAAGCGACTGAACACATTGATTTAAACTAGGATGGCTCATGTTCCCTTGAAACACACGCCGAGTCCTGCTGGGTGATTATGGATGTCATGGGGAGTGTGGGATGAACAGTATATTAGTACACATAATTTATGTACAAGGCTTTCTTTCTTTTAAGAATGCAGCCCCTGTGATGGGGAAGCCCATGGGTTCCCCTGAGCTCTGTTATCCCTGTTATAACAGACAAGGATATACAGAGGAAGCAAATGTAGAAGAGCTCGTGCAGTAAAACCCACTACCTCTCTTCTTAACAAACCTATTCAAGGTCAGAGCTTAGAACAGAAATACATCTAGTACTCAAAGCCACAAGTTACTGTTTGGCAGCTACCTGCCAGCCTGGTGAGGTATTACTAATTTCTAGCTCATGTGAAACAGTATTTCCAAGGGGTACAGCTGAGCATTTCCATTGAAAAGGCAAAGCGTATATGCAGATTTGTAGTGGTGGTGTTAAGCAAGCAAATGATGGCATCAACCCTGCAACATTTTTTTTTTCTTTACTTTTGCTGGAAGATTTTTATTTTGTGGAGTTCTTTTATTAGGGATTACGTGCATTTGTTTGTACTTATCTTTTTCACTCCTTTTTTTACAAATATGTGTTTTCTGTGGGCAGAATTGAAAATCAAACAGTTACTAAAAGGGATCTGATAGTTATCAGAATGTCCTGCACTTCCAACTTTTTGATAGCCTTGGATTTTAGAGGCATGGTTTTCAACAGGAGTCAAGGGTCCCACTTTGAGGGGTAGCTGCAGTCATTCATCAGATATGTAGGAGGTCCTACAGTTATACGCAATAATTGTATCACTGTCCAAGTTTTCAATTGGTTATCGTAAGTGCATATATGGGAAGTAGATTGTTATGTATGCATGCATGGTTGTGATTAGCTTATGCAAAACCAGAATTTAATACAGGGTTCTATAGTAAGTCTGATCATGCTGTGGCGAAAACTACCTGTAACTGAACTACCTAGAGGTCAGGTTACCAAGAAGCCTTATACATTGTAGGCAAAACCAGGGCTCAGGTGAATTTAGTGCTAAACTCCCATTGGTACCAGTGCACACAACATTCTCACTCTGAATATGTTATTATGCAGGGTTTAAACAAGAGCAAATTGAAACAATCAACTTCTGGCTGTGATATACTATGCTTTTGTCTAAACGATACTGATCTGAGCCTGTTCAAAGCCTATTACATTTCCACTTTCCACAGCGTGTAGTGGCTTTTGTACCAAACCCTTCAATTCGTAAGTCTGCATTTCTGCATGGCCTTTCATGGGAGCCATGGCAAAGCACAAGGCTGGGCTGTCACTTTGATAAACACACCAAAGCATCTGCTTTGTGGAGTAAGGGGAATACAGAAGATGTCAAAATAACAGGAAACAGTGATAAAAAGTACTTTTCTTTGCAGACAGTGATAGCATTGGAGACAATGGAGCTGAATACTGTCAGGTGAAGCAGATGGGACTCCACAGCTGTGCTGTGTCTCTGAAACCCCCAAGTGTTTGCACTGGTTTCTCTTTTTGGAACTCAGTTTCATTTTAAATTTCAGGTTCAGAAAGAATTTCCAGTTTCCATTTCTGTTCAATATTTCTGAAATATCCCACAATTAATTTATTTCAGATATCAAAACCATTAAATAACACCACTGCACCTTGGAACTTTGCCCAAGGTGAATCATTCCGAAGTCTGAGTCTTTGTGCCAAGTATCAGTGCTGCCAGGGCACAAAATGGTCACTGTCACTCTAAATTTTAGCTTCGACAGAGAAAATATTTGGTGATTAATATTTGGTGGCCTTCTCCATAGCAGTCCCTGTTTCCAGACCTGCCTTTACTGGTTAGGGTTCCAAACAGCAGAATACTCAGGCATACACATAACTTCAAGCAACTGAGTAATCCCAGTGCTTGGGGTTGCACTGCTGAAGTGAGTGGGAGTCTTGCCATTGAATTTTATAGGAGCATTATCGGACTGTTAAGTGCTTTGCTGGTTCAAGGCCAATATTTTCTCAGACTTTAGAGGAAGCCAGATTGGGCCTGATCTCTACACAGCCTCTCCTAGAAAGACTAAAATAAAAACAAACAATACTAAGCAACAGGCATGCACATAGCATAGATGAAAGGATTGCTGAACACAAGACAGGCCGAGGAAGCATTACTCACTGAAACAGTGGTGTAGGAGAGAATGGAAGCAGTTTGTTTTCTTCACAGTATCCTTCATACTGAGTTTTACACACAGTTTGTCTATCTAGGAAACAAGCACCTGTCTGTCTGAGGTCCAGACAGAAAAGTAAGCCTGCCACGGAGCCAGGGCTGCAATCTTTCTCCAGCAGAAGAGTCTTACACTGCACTGCTTAGAGAATAGGTTGTGTTAAATAGTGTGTGCACTATTTCACACACCTGTAGCAGCATTGAGCAGCATCAGCCCCAGTACAAGCAGAACAGTCAACTAACTGGCAACCTTCACTAGCAACAGAACAAGCATGGCCCTTTTGCTCCTTTGGTCTGTACCTGCAGCCAGCCAGGGCAAAGGGAAAGGTAAGAGCAGGAGGGGCAGCCAGTGCTGAGTGCTGGACCTCTTCCCTCACACCAGGCACCCACATGTCATTTCCCACTGCAACCCAAGCTGCAATCCAGAAACATCCACATCTGCCCCTGGCTGGAGCAAAAGTTCTGAAGCAGCTACAAGGAAGTCCTGAGCCAGCCTTTCCCAAACACCTCCACAGTTTCAGGGAAGTCTTTGGGTCCGTATTACAGAATTATATTGCTTAACATCAAAATCAAAATGTGTTTGGTACTATGGTAATCCTCTCATATTGAGATATCCTTCCCATATTACGAGTTATGCAGACACCCATTTTGTCCAATTCATGTATCATTTACATGCACTCAGAGTTTGATATATTCTGTGTATGACCCACTGTAAGTTTTATTTTAACATCTACCTCATGGACACATAACCATGTCCGGTTACCAACATAGCTCCTCCAAACCTGCTGAATCCTGCAAGGACACAGTCTCTCAGGTCCAACACTGCTGAGTGATTCTTAAATTAGAAACAAAGCAACTTCCTTATTTTTATTTTTTTTCTAGTAAGCAGGGTGGTTTTTACCCCTGTTATGACTGCTTTATACGATGCCTCTTTAGGTAAAAATTAGCAAGCATACGCTCTGGGTCTGAATCCAGTCCCATGTGTTGCTACTCCCATTGAAGTTAGTATGATTATTTTTCTGGATAAGTTTCATTCTTCTAAAGCAGCAAGACCTATACCCTTGGCCTTCCTCTATATTTCCTTCACTGGGATAGCTCATGCTGGGACAACATTTATTTGCTTCTCTCATTCATTCAAATACAAAGTTAGCCAACTCTTTTAGGTATGAGCATCTTCTTATGAAATACAAACCAAAATGCTGGGATTGTTTCAAGCTGATTAGAACCAATGCTCTACAGAGCATACGACCAACTCAGCTCCATGAAAGGCACATACCTTGAATTGCTGACCAGCTCTGGATGGATCAGAGAATGCATTTTAAATGACAATGTCACATGCAGCTTGTGAGTGAGTAAGAAGCTATGCCACTATGATTTCTCTGGAAATAAGTGCTACTGTCTTCCCTAGGCACCTCATGACCTTGTGCGTTGATCTCAGTCCATTTTCCAGGACTGTAAATAAGAGCACTTGGAAAAGCTTTTCTGTTCACACATTTGTATTTACGAGGGAGAAGTCCTGAATGGAAGCATGGCATCCACCAGGCAAGCACAGCATCCATCAGGCAAGCACAGCAGGTGGCACAAGACAGACTGCATTAAGCAGATCCTGCAACTGGGACTTCTACAGTACTTTATTATGGCAACAACTCAATAGAAATTTATCAAACAACATTAAGTAGAAAAAAAGTTGTTCCAATGCACAGTAGTAAGCTCGCAATTTTCCAGTCAGCAGTTCTACTGTTGGCAACACAGAGAAATCACTAGGTGGGGTCACCAAAATGCTGGGAATCTGCAATTACTTTTATCATATTACTTCACTGGCCCAGGAAGGACCTTTGTTTGGACACCTATATAATCCCAGAAGAACTGAGATTTGTAAAAATAAAAGGATGTTTTGCAGGACAGTGTCAAGTTACTTCTCTATTAATTTCTGTATGTACTGTTCTGTTCAGGGCTATCCATGCTGAATGACTAAGAAGCAAGTAGTATTAAAAACTGGCTTTTATCAGTTATGACACTAAACTATGTGGTGCAGTCAACATGCTGGAGAGAACCAATGCCATCCAGAGGGACCTTGATTGCCTTGGGTCAGGGCAATCCCAGGCACAGGTACAGGCTCGGCAGAGAAGAGACTCAGAGCAGCTGTGCAGAGAAGGACTTGGGGGTGTTGGTCGATGAGAAAATGAACATGAGCTAGCTTCAGTGTGCACTTGCAGCCCAGAAAGCCAACCATATCCTGGGCTGCATCAAAAGCAGCGTGACCAGCAGGTTGAAGGAGGTGAACCTGCCCTCTACTCTACTCTTGTGAGACCTCACTTGGAGCATTGTGTGCAGTTCTGGTGTCCTCAACATAAAAAGGACATGGAACTGTTGGAGCAAGTCCACAGGAGGCCACAAGGATGATCAGGGGACTGGAGCACCTCCCATACGAAGATAGGCTGAGAAAGTTGGAGCTGTTCAGCCTGGAGAAGAGAAGGCTGCATGGAGACCTCAGAGCAGCCTTCCAGTATCTGAAGGGGGCATATAGGGATGCTGGAGAGGCACTCTTCACTAGGGACTGTAGTGATAGGACAAGGGGTAACAGGTTTAAACTTAAGCAGGGGAGGTTCAGGTTAGATATAAGAAGGGAGTTCTTTACTGTGAGGGTGGTGACGCACTGGAACAGGTTGCCCAAAGAAGTGGTAAATGCTCCATCCCTGGCAGTGTTCAAGGCCAGGCTGGACAGAGCCTTGGGTGGCATGGTTTAGTGTGAGGCGTACCTGCCCGTGGCAGGGGGGTTGGAACTTGATGATCTTAAGGACCTTTCCAACCCAAACCATCTTCTGATTCTATAATTCTAATTACAGACTATTTTTATATTGTCCATGCCAGTGTGGTATAAAAAAGACTGCCATCATAGCTCTAATCCTGAAGGCAGAAAGGAATACACAGCCGCTCTATCACATTCACATAAAGAAAAAAAAACCTGACATAGAAAATGACATCTACAGGATAACATATGTGCTAAACATGCTGCCAAAACGAGGAAGCACTATGTCCTTGACAGCTACCCCTATCAAAAAACACTAATGTAGTTATAGTGGGTGCATCACTATTTTTAAAGAAAAACCCCTGTCATCCCCACTGTTTCCTGCAATCACATTTAGCAATTTCAGACATACAGAAAAGAAGAAAAAACAGAAGCAGAAATAAGTAAATGGGAGAAAACTACAATTTTTGGCAAAGTTTCTGCTGCTTCCTTCCTGTATTCTTTATAGAGTACACCACCTGCATATTGTTCTCTATATGATCAGCTATAACTGTACCTGCATTTGCAATACCTGCTACTGCCCAGCTCAGCTAGGCCAAACGGAACTCAGGAGATGGGTCCTTTCTGATGGCCCCATGTCAAAATGCCATAATCTAGTATCAGATTTTCAGAGAAGTTCCTTTTTTTTCTAAGGTTTGTCCTCACGCTTGGGAGCAGCTCCCTGCAAACAACCACAAAGCTGCCTCACTGTCCCACTTCAGGTTCCTCCTTAAAATTTACTTTTGAGGTGATATCCACCAAAATCTGACAACACCAAAGTACCAAGACTGTGTCTTACCCTCTCTTCCCTGTCCAGCTGCAGCCTGATTGTCTTTCCTGTACTTTTACACTTAAGACATGTGGGCTTACCCGAACAGACAGTAGAACTGAGAAACGAGGATAGCTCTTCTTTTCATAATATCCATGCCCGGTCACACAATAACAAACAGTTTAATTAAAACATATTATAGCCTGTCCATGGTTTCTAGAATCTCAGAAACCTCCCTGAGCAGAAGAGCCCTTCCAAACTCCATATTAGGGAGAAGATTTCTCATACAGGGATAAGGAGAATAAGACCAGAACCTCATAGCTTTCAAATAAGCTAAACAGAGTATCAAAAAGTGGACACACTAAATACCCAGAGCTTCATGTAACAAAAAAAAAAAAAAAAAAAAAAAATTGGGTTTAATACTAGACTACCATTCCTTCTCAGAAGAAAAAGAAAGAAAGAAAGAAAGAAAGAAAGAAAGAAAGAAAGAAAGAAAGAAAGAAAGAAAGAAAGAAAGAAAGAAAGAAAGAAAGAAAGAAAGAAAGAAAGAAAGAAAGAAAGAAAGAAAGAAAGAAAGAAAGAAAGAAAGAAAGAAAGAAAGAAAGAAAGAAAGAAAGAAAGAAAGAAAGAAAGAAAGAAAGAAAGAAAGAAAGAAAAGAAGGAAGGAAGGAAGGAAGGAAGGAAGGAAGGAAGGAAGGAAGGAAGGAAGGAAGGAAGGAAGGAAGGAAGGAAGGAAGGAAGGAAGGAAGGAAGGAAGGAAGGAAGGAAGGAAGAAAGAAAAGTAAAAACAAAACCATCAGTTGTTTCACCAACTTGCCTCCTGAAGCTGAAGAAGAAAACCTTTGCCAGGAAGAGAATAATTACACAGATAAACCAGAGAGAAGTCTAAAAATAATGCAAAGGGAGTGGGAAAGTGAGAGTGTTCAGAAGATTCCTTACACACTGCAGGACTAAGGGTTTATTTCCTGTAAGCATCCTCCTCTTTAATAAAGTACTTACTGGCTAGAAGCAGACTCCAGCCCTGCAGTACAGCAGGGAAAGGTGATGGAGAATTGTAAGACAAGAAAATTCTCACTGAAGAAAATGCAGAATTTCAAGTAGGAGTCTAAATAGAAGTGGTTTTAATCTGAATTTCCATTCTGATAGGTTTAAATTTTTATCATCTGTGGCATTACTTCAGAAATGTGGTATTTTATCCCATACCCAGTAACAGGGCAGGAAGGAGGAGATTGCCAGTAACAACACTGAAGAAAGGACGTGTCTTTTCTCAAATCATTTAGTATTTGGAGTTTCTTCAGGACCTCTATCTAAAGTCACTTGTGATAATGAGGGCCTGTCCATCAATGTCATCCAGTTTCTCCATTCTATTTTGGAAAGAGACTGATAGTCATTTTTAATCCCCGCCAAAGACATGTTTTCCTATACAGTCTTTTGATCTGCCAAAACCTGAGCCAGACCTTTCTATAGCAACAAAGCACAGTAGGAATCATCCCTTCTGGAAGCTTGGAAGGGCAGGAAGAAAGATATGCCAGTGTCTCTCTATTTATACCTTTAAAGCTGATGAGGAGACTGGCGGGGCATGAGGACCATGGCCAGCTAGGAATTCCTTGCAAAGCTACTATTGCTAGCAACTTTGAATCTAGAATTCTGTGCCTAAGCAAACTGCTACTCAGAGGAAATTGCAATTACAACTTGTATGTTTTGCCAATATTTTGAGACAAATAAATTAAGATATACTGGAAACTAAGGGATTGTGTGTTTTGTTAACAAATACAGACCGGATGGTATTTTCAATGACTTAGTTAAGCTATGCAAAATAATCCAATAATTGCGATATTTTAAAAAATCCAAATGTTCTACCCTGAAACTATCAGAAACCCATGGAAGAGGAAACCAAGACTGCCCACAGGTCAACAAAAGGCGGGCCAGCTGCATGCAATAAAGGCACATACTTTATACTAAAAAAACTAATTTACTATACAAGGAAAAATATTTATTTGATCTAGATCTGCATCACATCTGATAAATATTTCTTGGTACACCGAGTTTTTCCCAAATGAGTCAAACACTTACGTGCAATGTTAATAATACGCATAAATACAAAAAAAAAAAAAAAAATCAGATTTGTTTCTGGAAGCCAGAAGGGGAAGGGAAAAAAAACACCACACAACTAACAACAAAAGAAAGCAGTCATTTCTAAAGCGAAGAGAAACCTGTTTAAAGTATGGCTCAACATACAAGAAAGAGAAAACATATTTAATGACAAGGCAAATCTGCTTGAGTTTTATTGGTAAAACAAGATTTGCCGCCATACCTTCCAAACTAGGAACGTCTGTTAGGTAGATCAATAGAAACACTGAAAAGTGTTTTTAACTTTATTTTTAGAGCACTTCTTAGTTGTTCCCATGGAAAAATATGTCCTTTCAGTACAGATTCTGAGAAACTTTCAGCAGATTATTTCATTTCTGTTTCTCTTCTAAGCCAAGTTCTTCTCCTTTTTTTCTTTTCTTCCTTTTTTTATTTTTCTCTTTTTAACTGAAAGAGCCAAAAGCTTCTCTGGTCTAATACCTATCAGTATACATCAGGACTTAGATTGCTATGTTGAGCCCTCAGCAGATAAAACTTCAGATTTGACTGTAGTAATGCCCTCATTGATTGATTTTGGTGGTTTCAGCTGTTGCAAAAGGCCAGAGAATTTCCCTCACTTTAACTGTCTTATTTGACACTGATGTAGAATTGCCTGGTCTTTTCCTTTCTTCTTCAGTTTTAGCTTCTTTCCATTTTTCATGCTTATGGAAACTCAGATTGTTTTGTACTTGCACTTTAGCAATACTCTTCCAGATTCAGCTGTAAGCTCTTTATTAGTGCAATTTGATAATGCAGCCCAGAGTATTCCAATTTAGTTTTGTCTGTCCCAGCTCTGGAAACTTAACTCAAAGGGCTGCCTCAAGATCTTTGCAGTGCCTCAGAACCACTGTGTCTCCACACCTCAAAGAAGCCTTGTGGTTGCATCCACACCTTCATTCTTGTTTACCCTCTGCAAAGAGGAAGGGCAGTGAAAGGAAAAGTCAAAGCTGTTTTTACATCTTTGTATTGAGAAACTTCAGAGAACTTCGAATCAAATCCTCAACTGAAAAATATTTCTGATTATTCATTACCAATTTGCATTCTTCCTTCATGTGCTCATTTTTTAGATACTCTCTGGCAAAGCCTCAGTATCTCTGATCTGTTGATTTATAAAGTTCACTTTAGCCTTTGTATTTCTGGTTCAGGTCCGCAGAGGTTTAGGCAGGAACAAAACAGCAGGCTTTCTAAAGAGGACTTAGAAAATCTGCAAGCGGGTGAGTAGCTTGTCTTAGCCCATGAACAGCCATTATCCTCATGAATAACAGCCCAGGAGGGAAACTGTTCCTGAAGTTTGGTCCTAATCATCTAACTCTTCCATGATCTGCCTTTAACAAGTCTAGAACTAGTTGCTGCAAATGCAAGGGGAATAACCCAGCAGTAGACAGATGGAGGCATGATCTACTCCTTATGAGAGGTCTCATTCCAGTCCATAATTGTTAGCAGAAATAATAAATAAGATGCTATTTATTACACGATGTAGCATTTTGTCAACCTAAAGCTTTTTTCTTTTCTTTTTCTGCTTAATTAGTACCTGGCCTTTACCATCTGCTGAAGAGGGATACGATAGCAAACACCAGATTATCTCACAAGTATCTAATACAGCTAACTGTTTCATATCAGAATTGCTTAAAATGTTTTTCTCTGAAGGAAACGATAAATCACAGCCCTCATTTTTCAGTACATGTTCCAAGGCAATGGTTTCCAAACTGTTTTGGACCTTGCCCCACTGTTAACTCTCAGCATTACTTACACACCATCAATCACCATTACTGTCAAACATTTAGCTGAACTCCTAGGAAAGCATGGTTGTGTGTGCCAGCTGCATGCCATGCCCTCACAGGCCACCATTTAGGCCATTATTCTACTAAGAAGCAGGTTTTTATACACAAGCCACAATACTGTCAAACCCAAGTGTCCCCTCACCACATAAGAGGGAGATCTGAAACACAAGAGAATTTCTGTCTTCCTGTAAATCCCAGATGAAGGTCAGGGGTAAATGACAGCCCAGTATCCGATGAGCTCAACAATTCTCTTTTCCTCCATGTGCTGAGAGATTAATGACAAAATTATTTTGTTTCTGCAGAGCACAATTCAAAATATTGGAAAGCATCTCAAAGGAGTCAAACAGGACAGCAGTAAAAAGGTTGAGATGTGTGGAAGACATATGAAGAGTACATATTTATGTACTTTCCTCATGTTTCCCTCCATGCACACAGGGGACTTCATAGAGCATGTGTACTAGGACCTCATGTAACATGTACTTGTGTTACTCACAGGAAGCTCCTAAAGGTGCTGGTTTCTCAGGGACACCCTATCACCTGGATGAAGCAGTGTCCCCATTACAGCACTGGCCCTAACTAGCCTGTGAGGCTCTCTCTCACTCCTGCACCCTCTCCCTGCAGGGCTGCTCCTTCCCTGCAGGCAACAGTGCCACCAACTCCAAAGGGCTGAACAGCAAGGCCGTTGATTCAATGACTGTGATGCTCCTGGTCTTCCTCAAATACGTGGGCCTGACCTTGCTGTCACTAAGTCCAGGCTTTTTTGTTTGAATTCTGGGAAAGCAACACTGCAGCCTGCTGCCTGCTCAAGGGACCTGAACCATCCTGACTGGACTGATGGAAAGAGGGAGGGCTTACATTATGTGCCTGTTTCATCATTGAAACCTCAAATTTTGATGCTTCCAAGCTTTCCTCAACAGGTCATTCTCCAAACTTGAAAATTACACAAGTACCTGAAGAGAGGAGATGCAGGGAGTTCCTTTCCAGCTGACTGGCTGAGGATTTGAACTTTCTGGACTACAGTCAGCAGAGCATCCACCCGTTCATGTGAAGCTGTCAATTATCAAAGCATGTGTGTCATCAGGACACCACATGCTTTGATAATTACTCTAGTAGGTATTAATGTTGATCCTGTGCTGTATAGATCACTTACAAAACACAATAACTGAACCAGAAATCCTTTAAGTGAGACAGTCATAAAATCAGTGGCTGAAAGTGCCAGCACGTCCCTGTCACGTCCGGCATAAACTGCAACCCAAAATTCCTGCCTAGTGCAGCAGGTCAGGAATCCAGCCATCCTGTGATTATGAAATCTGAGGCATGGCAGATCAGCTTATGTAAGATCTACTGCATATCCATGAGTCTTAAACCAAGACTTGTGAATATAACCCATGCCCTTCCTGGCTTGTGAGAAGGGTCATGAGCAACTGGTAAAATTTCAGACTAAAATAGCCAATGCATCATTCAGAGGACCCAGCTCTTTTTTAAAGATCAGACAACCGATGCACTGGTGCTACCCAGCTATATTCCCAGCATTAAATCTCTCATTCTGCAGAAACCTAGAGAAGAAACATTGAGGCTTTCTCAACCATGGCTCAAGGCAGAACACAAAGCTAAAGTCACCTTTACAAGCATGATGAAGATGAAAAGAGACATCTTCCTCGCCCTACTGATCTTCTTTGCTACCCCCCTCCAGAAGCTAAAATGTTACTGTTTTCACACTAATTTTTCACAACACTTTCACCGTACAAGTAGTGAAAATCCTGAGAAGTATGCTAAGATAATTTCAGTGTTTCCCAATAACAGAAATTCAGTCAACTAAATAGTAATGGCAAAAAAGCATGACCTCATGACACCTCCTTTGGATCAGTATTTCCTCTGTTTTTTTGTATGTCTTCGTATCATACTGCATTGAATAATATATTCCATACAGAATCTAGACCCTTGACACTGGATAACAGATATATCCACAGTTTGAAAAAACATAAAAATCCTTGCTAAAATAAGGTATATTACAGAAATCCTTTCTCATCAAGCAAAAAATAAAGAAAACATAACAGGACCTAGGAGCTCAGACAACTATGAGATTCATTGGGTACCACAAGAGGGAACAGATTTCACTTTACAGTAAGCTGTCCTAGAACTAAAGGAGGAAAAGGCCAGGCCCAGACTGTGGAGAAGGTGAGGAGATGGAGAGGACACAGATAAACTGGTACTAGATGGGGCAGCTGAAGAACGAAGTGGCTTTTGGGAGCAGACATCCTGCTGTTTTGGCTTGCCTTCAAGTAGGTAAAGCTAACCTTCTGACAAGTACCAGTGGTGACGTAGGACCTAGTAAGAATTTACATTTATAATTTCCATCCTGGATTATATACAATGGCCCTTTTCATACTCCCAGCCTTAGATAGCAAGGAAGAGATGTGTCCTTCTGAAAGATATCCACACATTATGCTTCCAAGGAGGTAGACTTCTGTTCTTTATATCACAAGAGGAATCAAATTCCCAATTTCAGAGATTCCTTTAAGAATGTATAGGGTTTTGTTGCTTGGGTTGTTGGGGTTTTTTCTTCTATTTCATACACAAAAAGGAGTTGGAACAGGGTTAGAATTTCCTGTCAGTCTTGGGGTTTTGCCTAAGGTTCACATTTGCTTTCTTGCCTAAAAAGCAATCTTTTTAACCACGTTCCCTACCAGTATTATTTCAACTAGCCTTAATTATTTTAATCAGGCTCATTATCCTATTCATTGGACTTGAAGTAGATGCAATTCTCAGTGATCTCTGAGTTACTGTGCTACTACAATTAAATAGCTATTAATATCACTACTCTAAATGATCCCTAAAACCCAGTCAAACTGAGGTTAAACCCACAGCAAGTAGACAAATTAGCAGGAACATTGAAATTAGGTGGCCATTTTGTTTACATTGTCAAACTGAAATAGTAGGGAATAAATCTTCATAAATCCTGAAACAGGAAGTTAATAGAGGTTGTTATGTAGGTAGTTACAAATCATAAGAGCAAAATTCTGCCTGCAGCAGTAAAATCAAATTTCAGCTGGATGTACATTCTAGTGCTGAAACCAAATTATTGTTTATGTCTAGATCACAATCTCAGGGCCAGAGAAGGCCCCCTCTCTACATTTATGTTATATGAAGGTTAATCTGTTTCCTTGTACCTCCCACAGAAATTATAGACTTCAACCAGGCAATCTTCGAGGGAAATGTCTCGCAGTTTGTTCTCCCAGATGTATGTGTATATGTATATACAGGTTAATTTCTCTGGAACCCTTCATAAAATGGGATATGAAGATTTCACTCTGAGCTATAGCAATTTAAGAGATTAATCTTGGTCCCCAGGTAAGTTTTTTTTTGCAGGCATTCATAGGCAAAGGGCAACACCGAGTCAGTTAGCTGTATCAACCTTCTCAAGACAATCTGCAGCCCTGAAACTTGCAAAGTTCCATCTGAATATGAGGAAAGACTTCTTTACTTTGAGGGTGACAGGACACTGGAACAGGCTGCACAGACAGGCTGTTGAGTCTCCTTCTCTAGAGATACTCAAATCTGCCTAAACACTATCCTGTGCAACCTGCTCTAGGTGAGCTTGCTTTAGCTGAGAGGTTGGACTACATGATCTCCAGAAGTCACTTCTAACCCTAACCATTCATTGATTCTGAAAGATAGGTCTTCTCCCCACACTTTGGTCCTCTTCTGGTCTCTCTACGGCATCTCTGTGGAGGGTCCTCGAGGCTCCAGGCAGTATGAAGCCTGCCTTGGATTCAGAAAAGAAGTGTACAATCCAGCCAGTTCAGTATATGCTGCTGAGCCAGAAATTTCCTTAAAATTGTAATTTTCACAATGGAAAGGTGTATGTGAGGCCATCTCTAAAGCCTCCTGCCTGAAAAAGGTGATCAGAGCATATCTTTGCTATTACCAACATATGGTAGAGTTTCTAAAAGGATATAAAGAGCCAAAAACACTACTGAAGGTGAACAGAGCACACAGGTAAAGCAGCAAGAATGAATCAGAACAATCAAAACAAATCTGTAACTGACAGATTGCAAGGATCAGTTCCTCAATCTCCTTAGCCCTCTGTCTTCGTAGTCTCTCCATCTCCCTAGCATAGGGCAACTGGAATATACTCCTATTTCCCATGCTCCCACTTCTTGCAAGATTCTCAGGAGCTATCATACTCAGCAATTTCCTGATTCTTTTCCATGGAAGGGATCTGGAAAACTAGCTGCATAATCATCAGGAGGCATTGGACAAGGCCTTGGGTAATATGGTTTAGAGCGAGGTGTCCCTGCCCATGGCAGGGGGCTTGGAACTTGATGATCTTAAGGTCCTTTCCAACCCTAACTATTCTATGATTCTATAAGGTGTACAAACACCTTCATATCCAACCTCACATTTCATTATTTTTCTTACTTCTTAACCTGTTTGAAAATTATGTCCCAGAAAAGAGTTTATGCCCAGGAAGGAGGATGAGAAAAGAGGCAGGGGACCCTAACCCTTGTTGGAGCTGTATAAAGTCATAGAATAGCTTGGATTGGAAGGAACCTTTCCAAATTAGTTTCAATCTTCCTGCTGTGAGCAGAATCACCTTCCACTAGACTAGGTTGCTCAAAGCACCATTCACTCTGATCTTCAACACTTCCAGTGATGGAGCATCTACAAACTCTCTGCACAATCTGTTCCAGTATCTTACCTCCTTATTGTGACAAAAATTTCTTATGTCCAATCTAAATCTACTCTCTTTCAGTTTAGAACTGCCAGCCCTTGTCCTGTTACTACAGGCCCTGGTAAAAAGTCACTTTCTCTCTTATACACCCCTTGTGCTGGCTGAACAGCTACTCCGTCACTAGCTTTAACTTTTCCTATACAACCCTTAGGTCTTATTGAGGAAATTATTATTCCCCTCTTAGCTACCACTCCTCTCCTGCGTAGATATGACTACGTATGTCCTGTCCCACTTACACACCACCCCAGAAGCCATCCAAGCTGTGATTCATATCCTTTCCCATGGGCTCCTTTAAAAATTCCTGGCCATTCTTGCCATGAAATAAAGTTCTGCTACCATGTATTTTTTGAAATGGTATCCCTGCCCAACTTTCAGAAACAATAGGAATTGTGGAAGAGCTTTTAACAACATTCACTTCACTAGGACTGCTTCATAGGAAAAATAGTTTGGCAGAAATAAGCACCAAGTGGAAAACAGATGCTAAAATTGGTTGCTTAGTTCCTCAATTATCTATGGTTCCATTAAAAGGTGTGCACAGCCATTATGGTCAGCCGCCTGCCTTGTAACACACTTGAAACACTTGTTTCTCTAGAAACATCCAGCTGCACCAGTATTTTCTATCACTTGTTAAATCAAAGAGCATATCAATTATCCTCAAAGTAAAACAGACAATATCCACAATTGGCCATGGAGCAAATCCACTGGTAACTGAGACCTTTCTCTACCTTGTTGCAAAGTTGCAACCTATGAAGATTCACCAAGCTTTACTTAATTTACATTTTAAATTAACTGCTCTCCATATGCGAGTATCAGTGAGCCACCATGATTTTTAGGGGAATTTTTGAGTAGGCCAAGAATTTCATTATTGTATGCAGATTACTTCAGAAAAGTGAAATCACTCTTAAAACGCAGTACCGCCTGCTAATGTCCCTCTTCTCCAACTCTTGCTCCATTCAGTTGAGTTCTGCGTACAGAGGGAAGTGACTCAGAAAATAATCCTCTTCTGTGGTAACCGGTGCTGGAAAAGGATCAATGAAATTACTACCACATCAATCAATGCTCACTCACAACGTCCCTCAAGCAGATGCATGCAGAGGCAAAGCATTCTGCTCCGGAGTTCCTGGTATAAAACATCACAGGAGGGCTGTGGTATTTTTCCCACAGTGTGAAGCTATTTACTCTGGCCAGCTTCAGTTTTAACCTCTTTTTTTGTTTTGTGTCATGAAGACAGGTAGCACGTACCTTCTTGGAAACAGTTTTACTTACCTCTTTGTCCATAAATTAAATGAAATGCTACGCAAATACTTCTTACCTCACCACATATATAACCAAAATATAACTTACTATTTGAAGATATAATTTCAGGCTTCGTACTCAGCACATATTAGAACATAGAGTTCTGTATATTTATATCATTTTCTTGATTCACAGATGAGTGACAAACTTCAGAAATGGTAATTTTAGTGAAAAAAAAGAAGCAGACAGACTTTTCATATTAATCTGTAGAAGGCAACAAGACTTTCAGGACTTTTTCAAGAATTTCCACAGAATTACATTGGCTGTATGCCAATAGTTAAGAGTTTAAGGGCAGAAATGTAGTTGCCATTGGTTGCCTAGTAACTGGTATGACTGTGCAGTTATTCCAGCAGATCTTAGATGTTTTTATGGCCAGGTATAAGGAAGAAGTGGATAATAGTCCTGGTGAATCTTTGCAGTAATCTGGTCATAGGAAGTAAAACAACAGCCAGCATCTAGAGCAGATGAGGTAGTAAAATCTTCAGTAGTGCCATACGTGCAAATACACGATGACAAGAATGGGGACAACATGAGGGAAGGACTTATTTGTCTCACACGGCTCTTACCTGTATCTTTGCTTCCCAAGCTATACTTGGATGCAGTCTTAAGGAATATTATTTGTAGTATTGTAGATCTCATGGAGTTGTCTTTTGTCTTTCAGCTAAGTTATTTCATTAGCCTTGTTTGTTATCTGTCTCTTCTTTTCCTTCCTGATCTGACTGATGTGGTTATTGCCAGAAAAATTCTTCATTCTATGATGAGAATTTGCACAATTGTCCATGTTATTTACTTAGGGCATTCCCGTAGCCCGAAAATAAAAGGATCAGACTCTTCTACTAGCTAAGGTTATGTAAGCTTGGAATGACTGCACTGATTTGAGGTGAATTTGCCTGGGTTTATATTGGTATGAGTAAGGTAAAAAAATCTTGACTAGAGTCCCTATTTCCTCACTCACTTTAGACTTCACCAATCACAGAATCCTGGATTCTAATAGTTTGATTGAAACTGGAGACAGGCTTTTTCAGAGGCTGGCACTTCGCGGTCCTCTCCAGCTATGGAACAACAGCTGTCCATCACAGCAAACTTCTGTTGACTGAAACAATTTAAACCTCTAGCCTAATTTCCAATTAGTAATTTAAAACTTCCACTAAAGTGTTGTTAGAATTTTTTGACAAGTTCTAAATGAATAAGAAACTTCAAAATCAGCAAAATACTACTTGTTTGTGCTCCAATTCTCATTTGTAAACTAACACAGATATAAACTGGCTGTAAATTATTGCAGTGTGCTCCCCTTTGAGGACCACTTGCACATTCCAGAGGATCCCTCTGCTTTGCTGTAAGTAAGAACTGGGCACTTCATGTTTAGCATTACTTTTGCTGTTTATTTTCGGCAATTCTCTGCAGCACAGTGATTTAATCTTGCTGATAAGAGACATACGGTTGCTGACTGGCTTCTGCTATTGAGACTTTTGTCCTCTGTTGACTCTGCCTGTCCCTGGGCATGTTACTCTGTCAGCGGCATCAGGGGGGCATGCTCTACCAGATTTGCCTTGTGGTTTGTTGTCACACATGATTTCCCCCAGGGCAGCAGCAATTTTCCTGCAGCAATGACCAAAGACATCAAGAGCTTTCACAATAGGGATCACTCTCTATACCAGACCCAGTAACACTGCACAATCAAATGCCACTGAAGCCAGCGGGAGTAGCATCAGGCTTTAGGTCAACACAGTTTGGGTAGCAGCTCATTCATCCAGCTGCATTATGTAAGGCATTGTGGCTGCACATTACTGGTGTGTTGGGTGATAGTCCCTGTAAGAACATTTTCTTCTCACTGGTGATTTATTCAAAGCACTTTAAAATCAGTGGAAAACCAGTGACATCTTACAATTTTTAGTTTAGCTGACTGGCACAACCATCTTCAGAGTTTAAATCAAGAAACTTACTGTAGCTGAAAATATCTAAATGCAGATCCATCAACAGGGTAATATCACTTTTATCTTGCTGCCTGGGGGCACATAACTGACATTTTGTCTATATAAAGTATTGGCATTCCTCATATGCCAAAGTTTAAACCACAGAAAGAATCTTCTGGCAGATTATAACAGAAGCTCCCCAGAGGCTGCTGAAATGTTCTATTATCTGTGCGTGCCTCTGTTGACTAAAAGTTACACATAGGCTGCACTCCACCATTCAGCAATCGAAGGCACAATGCCAGCTTTATCACTGCAGTGCCTCAGAACAAGAGTTCCCACCAGCATCAGGGCTGTTTTCCCACATGTATCAAGGGAAGTGTTTCCCCCTGCAAAACCCAGCATAAGCTGCCTGGGGAGAGCCCCATATCCCTCACTGCAGCTCTGGAGGGTCACCATGTCACTCCAGACAGTTAATGAAAGGAACCAGGATCGTAGGATACCATGTTGGATCACCTAGGAAATTATCTTAAAGGGTTAGGGACTAGCTAAGAGTAGGAAGTCCATGAAGCAGCTTGCATAGAAAATGCCAAGAAGTCTGTTCCTCACATCTTACACTGGATTTTTTTTCACCC
Organism: Neopsephotus bourkii; assembly: GCF_033783945.1. NCBI lineage: Eukaryota > Metazoa > Chordata > Aves > Psittaciformes > Psittacidae > Neopsephotus > Neopsephotus bourkii. Next base: position 108,613 of record NW_026901510.1, on the reverse strand, counting down.
GAAGACAGCCCAAGGCCTAGGAGGAACAGAATTTTTTCATTTACGCTGGTTTCTTAGAGATGTTTGAATGAGCTCTTTTCAGTCTTTAATGTTTGTTTCTAAAATCTTCACTTTGTTACTTGTAAAGCTATTTAAATAATGAAAGCTAACAGAGAGCAGTGTTTATCTTTGTGTTGGTTTTTATAGAAAGAGCTTGAACGTCTGTTTGTAGTAGTACATTTTGTGATTTTAATTATGAGAAAGCTAGTTAATGTAGTGGGTCACTTTGGCTCTTCCATGTAAGATCTCAGGAGATGAAAAGAAGCAGAAATTGTCTGTTTAAATTGACTGTTTAACTAAACCTTTCTCCAAAGTTAAAATGGCAACATTTTAGAACAAATGGATTTGCATTATTGAGACAAGAGTTTATATTAAGTTTCTTGTGTACAACTTAGTAAGTCATACCAAAGCCCTCACTACTGTTGGTACATTAAAAAAAAGAAAAAAAGATAAAAAAAATCTTAAATTCAGAGTAATCGTAATTTAGACCTATTGTAAGTTTTATTCATATTTTCAGTCAGGCCTATTGTCAAGGAAGTCTTGGCACTGCATCGTTCGCTCTTCTGTTCCTGGCTGCAGGTAAAGCAGTTAAGCATGTGCAAAGCTTAGCCATACTCAAAGGGCCAAAAATAACACTTACTTATGGTTGTGTTTTGCTCACTTTCTGTAGTGTTTACCAGATTCATGCTGCTTTGTTGATATCATGTTTCCAGTTTTATGAGAAAATGTCACTGAGAAACTTCTACCTCACCTACCAGATTTCTGCGTTCTGGTCAAACACTGCAGAAGTGTGTGGTAACATTTTCTATAGGTGCATACACTCACATGCAATAATATACCTAGTTAAGGCAGACATCATTTTTCCTGTTGTTCAGGGCTATGATTCTGTTTTCTCCCTGTTCCAGTGTCACATAGCTGCTGCTCTTCTCCGCAAACATTAAGTTCATCTTGAGGGTAGGCTCAAGTGGTTGACCTATAACAAAGTAAACACATGTAGCTCAATCACATGAGTTCAACGCGTGCTTGTGTGAGGTTGCTTGACAGTCTGAGGTCCGTGAAAGCAAACGTGTAGCTGCAGCAGTGCAGGCTGCTCCAGAGGGGAATAGTTTACACAAAGGCAAAGCAGAACTTAATTTATATCCTCTGGTTCAGGGATGTTGCAACCTTAGCCAAGATCACTCTTCCTGCAGAGCTTCATTTCACAGCCTCCAGGGTGGTAAAAACCATGCTGCTCACCAGAACACTCACCCTGCCCATCATCAGTCTAACCTGACACTTCCCTCTATATCAACTCCCCTGGACTGTTTTCTGCTCTAGCCAGGCTCAGCCCCACCAAGGTTGGGTACATCAGAGAAGGAAGAAAGGAAAGTTTGAGTGGCTGATTAGAGCACACCCCCCTTCTCCCACAGTGATGGAAAGGATATCTCCCAGAGTCTAGCAGGAAGCATTCAAGTGCAGTTTTACCTTTCCCTTCAAATACACTGGCTCAGGAGTGAAAAAAATCTGCAGTAGAAAGGATCCATAAGACCCAATAGCATTTATGGATGTAGGCTGGACATCACCTGGCCTGTGAAGCTTGACTGGGTGCTCCAGTCCCATGCCAAACCCCTACCAGCCGCATTGCCCATATGCCCCTTCACCCCTCCACACCACTCACCCTTTTTCAGCTATTCCCTTCTTCCCTTCCAGCCAAGCTGTTCCCAGCCTGCCTTTCCCCACGCCAAGGGCACAAAGCCATAACGAACACGGTATTTGCAGCCATTGCACGGTCCTCTAGGCCTGCACATCCTCTTACCCATTTTCTCTCTACCTGTGTCTATCCGCAGCATTTGCGACATGTTTTAAGATTCAGTTTTTTTCAGTGCTTCTAAGTTATGGAAGTGAAAAAAAATAAAAAATGTTTCCTCACCACCACAGGAATAGTTTGAAAAGACAAAATTCAAATTGTGCCTGCATTTAATTAAGAGACAAATTTTCACGCAACAACTCCCTCTGTCACAGGGAACAAATCATGCACAGAAGTTACTGTATGTGAAGGCAGCATGGTGTCTAAGCACCCCAACCTTTGACTGAAGATCAGGCTTTACTCCAAGATAGTTGCAAATCATTCACTGCAAAATTAACTCCAAATTTCTGCATGACAGAAATGCCATACCTGATCAAGTCCAGCTAAAAGTTTGCTCACAGTAATTCAACATCTGCATATACAAAGTGATGACTGGACCTTTGGTAAGTTTGGAAGAGGAAAAGGTTAGTGATTTATATAAAATAATGGGTTTTGCATGCAGTAAACAGCTCTTTTCAGCATCTAAAGTCATTACTACATGTCACTGGTTTTCTGCAGAAGGGTTCTTTTTAGTAGATGGAGTTAATCAAAATGCAGATGTCAACACTGCTCATATCTAAACACAGTTTCCTTTTACTTTTCATTTCTCCTTCCCTGCTGCTCATTTTCACCACAATGTAAAATGATTGATTACAGTATTATGGTTGCTGGTGGTGTAATATTTCAAATCCACCAGAAGTCAATATTTCTGCTCATAAAAGAATCTTAGCTAATGCATTTTTTAAACAGAGTTTTTTTCTGGCAGAGAAACTTAATGTGAACCAATGGTTAACCACCACAGCCAACATCAAGAACTCCAGCTTCTCTAGCGTGCTTTGTAGGGCCATCAGTCAAGGTCTGAGTGGCAACTTCAAAAAGCAATGTGTTGAAACACACATAAAATATTTTTTTGTGCTAAATACATACAAGTAGACAACAACCTAACAGCAGCTAGATTGTCCAGTTCATTGTTTTCCACTCTCTTCATATAATTCCTTCTTCCAAGAGAAGCCAGGCTCGCGGTGAGACCTCCTGTGCGCACCTGACATAGCAAACAGAGATGATCCTGCCCCCCATGGCAGTGGGGCATGGCAGCCTCTCTCATGCCCTTCAGGTGGTGTTTATTCCTGCTGTCAACAGCAGCAATGGTGTGCTGACAGTGTTACTGTAACTGTTTTGATCTTGTTGTACAACGAATAAACATTCAGTGGACTGGGACCAGCCCTATACCTCTCCTCTTAACAAAACCCATTCTGCATCTCCCATGGAATTAGCCAGCCTCCCATCTGTATATTTTGGGGGTGGGGGACACACATATGTGAATATATGTGTTATTCTGGCATGCAAAGTTGGAACATTCAGCAGTTCATACTGTCACTAGAAATGTAACTGTTGGATTTCTAATAGTTTGGACTCAGTTGAGAGCTAAAGGTCAGTTTGCATCAGGTTTCCTATTTAATGAGTAAAACTTAAGTGCTCAAAAATATGTCATCCAAATGAATGTACTTAGTCTAGTAGGTTTATTTCAAAGCAGTGATGCTTTGAAAGCCTATAAGCCTGATAGTTACCAACTTATAATCAAGAAAAGCAAAATCCAAGTGCTATCCTGAGAGGTTTTCAGGATTTTATCACTCACACAAAAGCAGCCAAACATTTTTTAAAATGAATTGCCCTTAAAAATAGAAAAGCTATTTTAATCAAGTTTCTGGACTGCTTTACCTAGTCACCTGTGCCCAGCAATGGAACACTTTTTCCCTTTAATAGATATGCTTCTTAAAACATCCTGATCATAAGTGACCTTTGTTTTTTAAGCTGAACACAATGGAACAGTTTAGTCCTGCTCCTCTTCAGGTCAGTGGGAAATCTGCCACCACTTCCAGCACAGGGCGTCTCTGCCTGCATCATGCACTGGGCTTTACCCTGCAAAGCCATTTCACTCCCCCAGCAAATTTCATGGACAAGGGGGCCTCTCAGCCCCTCTGAGGATCAAGGCCAAGAGATGCTTTCCAAGTGATCCACAATAGAATACCTCGGCATGCAGCAGCCAGCTGACAGATGAGAGCCCTGTGGGAAAGAAGCTTTCAGTTTTGATTTAAAGAGTGAAAGGGCAGCAGTATCTCTGACATCTTTGGGCAGGGACTTTCAGGGATGAAGTAACAGCTGCCCAGTCTGCATAAATTTATGAACAGGTGAGACAAGCAGGCTGCTATCTGCACGGCCCTTTGAAATGTGAAAGGTGTGAGTGGATCATACAAAGAGAAAGAGCTCAGGTTCAAACACAGAAGGGCTTCACAGAGCCAGTGGAAAGCAAATTACCTCAAAGGAAATACTGAAACTCAGTGTAAGCAAAGAAGTTCCATGGCAGGGGGGCTGGAACTTGATGATCCTAAGGTCCTTTCCAACCCTAACTATTCTATTCTATGATTATAAGTACAGTAGTATTTACCAGCAGCTGTTGAAGCCCTGAAAGCATGTGTGAACCAAATTATGGCAAAGTTTTGTGTGCAGAAAACCAGCATGAGAAGCATCACTTAAAAGTGGCTAGAAACAGTTTCTTGTCAGAGAAAGGTGCAAAATAAAAAGTTTTTCATTAACTTGTGTCAGTCTCAAGAAAATCTCCATTAAAAAAGTCTAAACATACTTTTTGTTGTCAGCTGTGAGAACCCTTTTATTTTGCTTTTAGCTTTATTGTACTTGCTTTGATATACATGGGTTTGTGCACAAACTACTTAAATCTTGTAATAGCTAGGCAATGCAATGCTTAACTTTAAAAAATTATCAGATAGTGACTTTAATTTAAAGGCACCTAATCAAAGAAGTTACTATTATATTGTAAGGAAGACGCTTTGGCCAGCTCAGCTTATTACAATCTATCTAGACGAGACAAATACACAGTGAAGTATCTCAAATGGGAGAGCTGCAGATCCAGAAGACAGAGCACCAATATTTCTAAAAATGTTAAAGTCAGAGTTCACCCCAGGAAAAACCAGTGACTCAAACCCTAAGTCTTCCTCCCACAACTATGCTTCTCTGATGAAGGTCCTTAAGAAATAACATCAAACAGAAAGAACAGGGGGAAAAGGAGTGCAGATCCCTGGACAATTGATGGGGATGTAACCAAGTGTAAATTTCTGGATTACCTAGTCCCTCATACAGCATAGAGAAAAAATAAGAATTTTAAAACAAAGTGATGACACAAAGGCTTATGAATAGAGTCAAATACCACACCAAACCACGAAATTTTTGTGGGTGAAACATGTACAGATCTAAGAACAGAAGCAAAGAGGACAACACAATAGCCGAGAAGTGACCCCAAAGGAGACTCTGAGAGCCACTGGGGAGGGTGAAGGTGCTCAAATGAGCAAGTACCATCAGCCAAGGGGCTGCAAGCCCCTGGGGATCCCCATATAATCCCAACACAAGGAAATCCCTAGACCACAGGGAAATGGTAGGAGTGCGTTACAGACCACCCAACCAGGATGAAGCTATGGAAAAAGCACTCTTCTAACAACTGGGAGAAGTTTCATGATCATTTGCATTTGTTCTGTAGATACTGTCTATTTGGACTTTAATAGAAGAGAGAAACTGGCTGCTCATGGTCTGGATAGGTGGATTCTTCACTGGGATGAAAAATGGCTGGATGGTTGAGCCTGAAGTGTGGTGGTGAATGGTGGTCATCAACTCGGTTAGGGCCAGTGTTGTTTAATATCTCTATTGATGATTTGGATCAAGTGCTCCCTCAGTAAATTTGCAGATGACATCAAGTTGGGTGGGAGGGCTGATCTGCTGGAGGGTAGGAAGGTTCTGCAGAGGGATCTGGACAGGCTGTATCCATGGGCTTTAGCCAATGGGGTGAGGTTCAACAAGGCAAAGTGCCGGGCCCTGCATTTGGGTCACAGCAACCCCATGCAAGGCTACAACCACAGTGGCTGGAAAGCTGCTTGGCGGAAAAGGACCTTGGGGTGCTGATTCCTAGAGCTGAACATGATCCAGCTTGTGCAGCCAAAAAAGCCAACAGCATCCTGGCCTGTACCAGTAATAGTGTGGCAGCAGTGCCAGGGCAGTGATCATCCGCCTGCACTGGGCACTGGTGAAGCTGCACCTCGAATCCTGTGTTCAATTCTGGGCCACTCTCTTGTAATCAAGAGAGACATTGAGGTGCTGGAGCAGGTCCAGAGAAAGGCAATGGAGCTGGTGCAGGGTCTGGAGCACAAGTGTGATGGGGAACGGCTGAGGGGGTGTTTAGTCTGGAGAAGAGAAGGCTCAGGTGGGACCTTATTACTCTACTCTCTACAACTGCCTGAAAGGAGGTTGTAGTGAGGTGGGGGTCAGTCCCTTCTCCCAGGTAATATGTGATAGGGCAAGAGGTAATGGCCTCAAGCTGTGCTGGGGAGGCTTAGATTAGGTATTAGGAAAAATAAAGAGGGTGACTGGGGATTGGAACAGGCTTCCAAGGGCAGTGTTGGAATCACTGTCCCCAGAAGGGTTCAAAACCCCGTGCATATTAGGCCCTTAGCGATATGGATTAGGGGGTGACTTGGCAGTCCTGGGGTAACTGTTAGACTCAATGATCTTAAAGGTCTTTTAAAAACTAGATGATTCTATGAAATAAATATAACATAGAAAATAGAAGCCAACTCCTCTGAACATTGTCCCAGGCTCCTCAGACTGTCAGTCTAAAATTACTTAGAGTCTCCAATTTTCCACATTTCAGAGGATTTATTATAGAGTTATTCCCTGTGCAGAAGTTTGGGGTGAGGTCTCTTCCCTAGTAAAACACCAGAAATACAGCTGCTCAGCATGTTTTACAGTAGGCTTTAATATTATCATTAATGACCACAGATGACAGTAAAAACTTGCTTATTAACCAATCTTTCAGATAATTTCCAAAAAACTAAACAGCCATTTCAGACAAATCATTACCTTTACAGCCATCCTCTCTCTTCACAATCCGGTGGTGACACAAAAAGTCTTGCATGGATTGTACTGAAGTTTGCTAAAATGGCTTGTGCCAAGCTAACTCAAAGTCATGCAGAAAAACTGATACAGCTTTGATGAAGCCAAGGGGGCGGGCTACTCCCATGTGTTTCCCATTTCCAAGTCAGCATAAGCAGCAAGCAGATACACAGAGAACAGACAGAAATTACACAGAGCTTGCAGTTTTGATGGCTGTACAGCCGGTTATTGGGTCTGCAGCTGTTGAAAGCTGAAGGCACTTTGCTTTCCATTGCCCATCAGACAGGAGCTGACATCCCAGGGAATCCTACCTGAAAGACTGCATGCTTACAACACCAGTGTTAGCATTTGTCTTCTGAAGTATCAGCTTATCAAGAATTCATTAACTTGTCAATTGTTAAATATTTCCTGCTATGCTCAGTGCCTGTGCTCTTGCATTTTCCTAGGCACCTGTGCTGCATTTCCTTAGGAACCTGTGCTGCATTTCCCTTGATGCCAGGGAACAAGCCAAGATTCATAGAATCATAGAATCATAGAATACTTAGGGCTGGAAAGAACCTTAAGATCATCAAGTTCCAATCCCCCTGCCATGGGCAGGGACACCTCACTCTAAACCATATCACCCAAGGCCTCGTCCAACCTGGCCTTGAACACTGCCAGGGATGGAGCATTCACAGCCTCCCTGGGCAACTCATTCCAGTGCCTCACCACCCTAACAGGAAAGAATTTTCTCCTTATATCCAATCTAAACTTCCCCTGTTTAAGTTTTAACCCGTTACCCCTTGTCCTATCGCTACAGTCCCTAATGAAGAGTCCCTCCCCAGCATCCCTATAGGCCCCCTTCAGATACTGGAAGGCTGCTCTGAGGTCTCCACGCAGCCTTCTCTTCTCCAGGCTGAACAGCTCCAACTTTCTCAGCCTATCTTCATATGGGAGGTGCTCCAGTCCCCTGATCATCCTTGTGGCCTCCTGTGGACTTGCTCCAACAGTTCCATGTCCTTTTTATGTTGAGGACACCAGAACTGCACACAATGCCCCAAGTGAGGTCTCATGAGAGCAAAGGGGCAGGATCACCTCCTTCGACCTGCTGGTCACGCTCCTTTTGATGCAGCCCAGGATATGGCTGGCTTTCTGGGCTGCAAGTGCACACTGCGGCTCATGTTCATTTTCTCATCGACCAGCACCCCCGAGTCATGTTTACTCTTAGGCTACATCTTCTGTGAGAAGCTGCCTGCAAAATTTCTGCCAAGAAAACCTGGCAGAACCAAGGCCAGGAGAAGCACAACTGAGCCCCCTCTGGCCTCTGTGCTCTGGGGAATGACGGAGGATGCAGTATCTATGTGTTTTATGTGCATGTATAGTGTATGCAGAGAGCAAAGCTGGACAAGAGGAGCATTCATCCCAGGGCACTGCTGATGGAAAAATACAGTCCAGAGATACTTCAAATTAGGTGGGCAAGCCATCCTGATGGCAGCAGGTGCAGAGCAGGACTCCGGAGGGAAGGGCTTTCAGGACCACAGAGTACTGAGGGTCAAGTGTTTCTGTAGGATACAACTGTTTATGTGAGCTGGCCCAGGCCATAGAACAAATGCTCTGTGAGAAAAATACACTTCTTAGTGCTCTTGACAATGTGTATTCAAGGATCAGAAAACAAGTCCTCTCTCCCCTCCTAAGGACCTGTTCTTATCCAAGCTTGTTTTGCAGATATGCCTCTTTGATGAGACTGGTCACCTCTGCTTTCCTCTACCACCAATGAAGAAACACAGAGCTGCTGCTCATCTCTTAGGTGAGCTGAATTTTCCTCTGCAGAGACTGTGCCCTCCGTAAACTACTGAAAAAGCCTGTGGCAAACTAGCTTCTCACTTGGATACCCAAGCTGCCTGTCAAAGGTTAGGTGAAGGAGGGCTAACCCACAGTACCTCACTATCTCTCAACCTCTTTCAGTGAGCTTTTCCCAAAATAAGGTAACATCAAAGGGGCAAAAGAGAGTCTAAGAGCATCAGTGTCAATGGTCTGTGTGTATCTACTCCCATTCCCCTTGTCCCTCCCTACCCACAAAATTCCCTACAGAAATCACTCATTAAAAGCTGTAACCACCTTAGTACTAAGTGGGGAATGGGACAAGGACTGTTCGAATTCCCATAAAAGGAATAGAAATGAAATTAGATGTTCAGATTATTCAGTACCAAGAAGTTCTGTCAGTTTGGGATTCTTTTTCCTTATTTTGTTGCTTTCTTGTTGAATTGGTGGAGGGTTTTGGTGGTTTTTTTTTTTGGGGGGGGGAGTGCATTTTGGGGGCTTCCTCTTATATTGCCAGCAGAGAGGTAAGTGCTGGAGCCATGAGCAGAGAGGACCATTTCCTGCTACCTGCACTCTGTACTTCTGTGATCTGAGGAGTTGGTGCCCCCAGCTGCACACCTGCTGGCTGCCACCACTCAGGCACAAGCCCTTTCTGCCCCAGTAATAGCATCATTGAACACTAAGGACGAGATGGCAGAGAAGGAAATAGCAAGGTTTAGGAACAGAAGAAAACCTATAAAGGCAGAGGTGAGAAGTGATGCAAAGATCACTAATAGCAGGCAGAAGGTGCTGCTTGCACCATTTGGAGAGAGTGAAGTGGGCAAGGTTGCAGTATGGAAAGGTGAGAGCTGCTGTTGCCATCCCAACATGAACAGTCAGACAAGTGTGAAGGAACATCAGAGGAGCCAAACATCACTGAAATTTTGACTGAGGCTGGAGCCAGAACTGGGCTTGTGTCCTGGGTTGTCAGGCAGGGAAGACTCCTTGGTTTCAGGAAAGGATAGTTCGATATCTTGGGATGTCTCTGAATTAAGGAATTTGTGATGTTCAACATGTGATTACCACATGTTGGGTAACCTGACTTCACGTTAAAAATTACCTTGATTAAAACCTCCCTGGGTTTTTTTCCTCACATACTAAACTGTTCTGACATCTGTCCCCCATTCCTATAGCAAAGGACTGGGGTGATTTTTTCTCCTAAACAAAGGAAGAGTCCTGCAAGGTATGTTCATGACCCTTTAAAAATGCAATTTTGGCTTTAAACACGACAAGAAGAAAGAATAATTGATTATTTGAATAAACAATCTTTAACAGCTCCCACTATTAAATCACATGCCCTTTCTGAGGAGATCTGCAAGGTTTTCTGTGGCTTCTTTCTAAATGTCCCAGAAGAAAAACATAAAGTGAAAAATTATGAAGGAAGGCTGTGGGGAAACTCCCCTTTCACCCATCTCCAGAACAGTGAATTTGCTGGGATCTTAAATTAATAATTACATAATCTTAACTCTGCAGAAAAGTGAATTTCTCCTTACAAAAATAAAGAATGTCTTCAGGTTTTCTTGGGAGATGGAAATGGGAAATGGAAACAAGACGTGCTCAAAAACCCGATACAGGGGCTCAGAGCCTGCAGACTAGATACTTTATGAGAAGAGTAATGTTGTGAAAGGATATGAAAAGAGAAGGAGTGGGAATGACGGTGTGACTTGACCGAAGGACATAATAATTCTCCACAGAAAATAGCTTTTGGACAAGCCTGCTGGATCTCTCCCTCATCTACCAGCACCACACTAGCCGTGGAAGCAACCAGTCTCTCAGGAAATCATGACAATGAAACCAATGGAAGTTGCTGGAGTAAGAACAGCAGAGAAAATTCCCAATATTGATCTTGTATTGACTTTAAGACGAAAGATACTTGGAAATCTTTGTAGCAAATTTACCACTTATCCTTGAAGCCACCATACCAAGATACACAATATGATTTATTTTTTTTTTTTAAGAAACTGTGTTGCAAATTATAACACTTCTGGCATCTCTTTCCAGACTGAAAATGAATGATCATATGTCTCCTGTGAATCTGGGATACTTTCACACCTTCCCTCACTTACCTCTACATTCTAAATGGCTGCACTCTATTTCAGTTTGCTGATTAATACTGTCTATTTTCTTCACTTTGCCTGTATAAAAGCAGTGTAAATGTAACTCCACGCCAAGACATTTAAAGATACAGGAGCTATTTCAGAAAGAAGCTTGCATATGTCTAAGAATGCTAATCATCCCTGGCTCAAAGTCAAAGTTTCACTGTTTTGCTGAATTGAGATGCTAAATGTAACCTCCAGAGGACTTCCTTTAAGATCACATATGCCATTGCACTTCAGCTTCTTACTAACTATGGAGAGCTAAGAGGTGCATGAGTATGGTACAGTACTCCATGCTTTTCCTTGTTAAAGAAGATACAGGTCTATGCACGATTCATGCAGACTTCACAGAAATCAAAGCAAAAGTCACTGGCTCCTTCTGAGTGACTTTAAAAGATATAAATAAAACGTGCTAGTTTGCATGTTTGTTTCCAGATTACAGCCTCAAGTTTTCCGAACCGTTTTTCCTAACTGATGAAGATTTTCAGACGGGTTTTCACGCTCTGTTAATCATTGTTATGCCGCAGAAAATATATGGACTCAGTCAGAGATCAATATGATCAAAAACCGTTTATTACAAAGCCTTAACCCCTTATATACTATTTCTTACATGCACTTACAGTGATTTGGCATATTATGATTGGATACATGTCTTGAAGACCCTTAGTGACTAAGATATAATTGGTTAAGCACAGGTGTGAGAACTTGACCTCAAAAGCTGCCAACAGTCACAGTTCTTGTTAACTCGGTGAATTCCAGCTTCTTCTTATCTTGCTTGTTTAGGCTTCCTTGGGCCTCTCACGGCCTTGCTGTATCTTTCAGGACTTATGTACCAATTATCCATTCTCCTGTGAGAACACTGTCTCCACATCTCCCCCTTTTTGTTTTATATCTATTTTGGATGACCCTACTTGAGCAGGGGATTTGGGTTAGATTATATTTCCAACATATGCCAACTACAGGCTGCTGGGCCTGCCCCTTTCATCTGCTGTATGGCTCTCTGGTAACAGGGGAGGCCATCCTTCACATCAAGGTCTGGCATGGCATGTGTCCCCACCGCTCCACACCTGCTGGGTTGCAGCCAGCAGCGGAGCTAAAGGCTCTTCTTGGTGGCAAACACAGAGGCCAACCCAGTCTTGACCTTGATTGTGGTAGCAGGTATTTTGTCAGCCTCAGTCCTTGCACCTTGTTGTCAATGCAGAGTTTCACCTGCTTCATCTAATAACAAGTCGTTATTATGGCAAGGCACACACACATTTACATTAGCAGAGTAACTATTACAGGGTGCAGTAGCATATTGAAAATGCTGATAGCAGCGAGGGACTAGCCAAAGAAATTTCTTACCAGTGGAATTCTCCCACCCTCTTAATTTGTTCACTGTCTGCTTTATAACACTACCATTGTATTAGAATATTTCTATCTTTTGCCTTAGCATTTTCTAGCAGCTACTGCAAATTTTCTATACTCTAACATCCCTTTTACAAGTGACAAATCTATACAATACAAGATGCAGTTTCTTATTTGCAACTGGTTAGTAAATACAGGTGTTACTCTAACTAACATCTCTTTTTCAAGTGACAAATCTATACAATACGAGGTGTAGTTTCTTATTAGTAATTGACTAGTAAATATAGGTGTTTTTATACACAAAATCATAGCCTCCAATAGTAGCTACTTTACAAGCACACATATTCATGTTGTTACTTTTCAGTTGCCCCCAAGTAATGTTTTGCAATCATTCGTTTTTTTCTCTTCCTGTATCTCATTCTGCTTGGGGTATTCACGGTCAGCTCCTGCAGCTGAGGCATCAGGTTCCTCCATTCGTCTGTCCAGCTCATGGCAAGTCTTGACAAACTTCGCAGGCAGTCGCCATGGACCTGTAGGCAGTAGGACACAAATACACCCCCTCCTCCAGGTTATCAGTTCTCGAGAAGTAGGCAGGTTAAATGAGGAGTTTGCCGCATCATTGCCCCTTTCTTTCTTTTTTTCTTTTTTCTGCCACCCTGATGCTGCTTAGGTGATGGCTCATAAAGCTTGTGGTTGCACTACCACTCTCGCTTTTTCAGTTAACAGTTCTTGTTTCAACCGATCTATCTGTTCCTCCAAGTCTTGGATTCAACCCCAGGTTACTTTAAACATACTAAGTTTGGTTCTGTTTTATTTTTTTCACTCTTCGGCTCTGGTGTGCATCCTGGCCATTCCACCGGTGGAGCACCGAGAGCCAAATTGGAGGGCAGCTTCTTTTGAACATGTGGACCAAACTCTCATCAAATACTTTCTTTTTCAGGTCCCGAGATCAAAAGCTTCATTAACCCCCTTGATCAGCTCTTTTTCTTTACTCCAGAGCAAGTCTTTTTAACAGATTATTGTCATATTCTATCCCTCTCACTGAGAGGATATGCTGGAAGAGCTTAAGGATGACCATTTCTTTCCCCATCCTAACCCTCTTCCAGACCCCATCGGCTGTTACCTTATTTGCACTGTGCAGTGTCTTTCTGGGCTCACAAGGCTCCGTTTCGAGGCGTCTAACTCCTCATCCTCGTCCTGTGGATCGAACCCAGTCGACATCCCTGCGGCTCCGCGTTGTCCACTTTCTTCAGTGCCACGCACTTTAATTCCTTCAGTTTCAATATGAAAAATAGGGGTGGTCCCTGTTTGGGCGCCATTTGCCACAGAAAATATATGGACTCAGTCAGAGATCAATATGATCGACAAAAGCCGTTTATTACAAAGCCTTAACCCCTTATATACTATTTCTTACATGCACTTACAGTGATTTGGCATATTATGATTGGATACATGTCTTGAAGACCCTTAGTGACTAACATATAGTTGGTTAAGCACAGGTATGAGAACTTGACCTCAAAAGCTGCCAACAGTCACAGTTCTTGTTATCTCAGTGAATTCCAGCTTCTTCTTATCTTGCTTGTTTAGGCTTCCTCCGGCCTCTCATGGCCTTGCTGTATCTTTCAGGATTTATGTACCAATTATCCATTCTCCTGTGAGAACATTGTCTCCACATTGATACACCTACTTTGCGCGTAAGCTATTTCATCTGAATTTGCATCAAGTTTGAGTCTCTGTAAAAGGATATTCATGAATGTCTCTTTCTGAACACAGAAACCAAATAAAAGTTTCTGATTTCAGTAATAGTAAAGTTTTCACAATGTAAGCCAGCATGCTGAAGCATCAGAAGCTGATGATCAGTATACGTTGTAACTGCTCTACGTAAAAAAAAAAATTAAACACTGCCATGATTCCACATCCACAAGAATAGAAAAAGTATCATTTATTTGTCCTTACACGATGAAATATACGTAAGCAAGGAACAGATTTATACCCCAGTTGTCCTCATAACCAATCCCAGTTATGATGTGTCTCTGCTCGCCCTAACAGAAACATCTGCTTAAGTGTCCTGGCTAAGGATAACCACTGCTATCTGACATTCCAATGGTTTACAATGACAATGCTGTTACAGCTGCAAGTCTGCCACAAGCAAACAGCTGTATACTCTGCTGGATGTATCACAGTCATTCAGACTGCTGGGATTCTTCTTCCTATCCTTAGTAGAAGGCTAAGAGGCGTGTTCATCCAAAAGAACAAAGCTTCTGCTACGTATCTTGTGAAATCTGATGTGTGTGTTTTGGTGGTTTGATTTTTTTTACCAACTTGGCCTGAAGTTAACAAGCTAATGAATACTTCTGAATGACCTTCCTTATGCCTTAAGATGACACCTGACAGCAGAATACAAATGCAGGGATGCAGGAAAAATCCCTTAAGAGAGAGAATCCAAATAGAAAAGCTCATCACTTTTGCAGAATGTTGCTTGCGTGTTCCAGTTGTCCCTCTGCATGGCTCACCCCTCTTGGCTGCTTTCGGCACGTATTAGTGACCTTCAACCCTGACAAATATGTTGCCCTCATGCTTTTATGATCTCCTAATCTCTCAGAAGGTGACACATTCTGAGATTAGACTAAATACACCAGGATCCCAGTGGCAGCATAGTACAGATGCAGTTGTGATGAATGCCAATTAAAACAGTAGCAGCATGTTACAGCTGTTTACAAGTACTTTTAATTAGCAAGTTTTAAACACTCTGTTACCAGGCTCCTCTTTGAAGTATGCAACCAAAATAGTTCTTCAGTTCATCATTCCCTAGTCTTCCGAGTAGTTTTCTGCATGAGTAACTACTGCATGAAAAGTTTTAGCTGAAAAGCTTTGCATGATCTCCTAGTATTTTGCTGAAAAGTTCCTCCTAAAGGATAGAAGAACTTTACCTATGGAGGGAATTAGGGCACAGGAAACTGCCCAGATGAACTGTTAAATGCAATTTGCCCACAGTGTTCCTCGTAACATTTACCTGTAAGTATACAAGTCAACACAACACAAGTAGGTATCTACAATAAAATTCTGCAAATACCTACTCAAAGAGAATAAAAGCTAAGGTTGCTTGTTGAAGACCCATCTGCCACATCTTGGGCCAATTTTAGAAGTAGGATGTCTTCACTCCTTCTTGCCCCCCCAGCAAAAGAAGATCCCCTTCTTAGGATCTGTTTCCATTGTGCAGGGAGGTATGACTGAAGCAGGTGGAGACATGCTGGCTGCACCTATCCCAGGAAAATAAACACAGCCAGGGATGCTGCCAGCCCCAACCATCAATACCATCATGCTGGGAGAAGGGTCACTGGCGTGCTAGGGCCCATGCCGTCCCAGGCAATTCCATCCCCACACAGGTGCAGGAGTCCACAGGGACCAGGAGTCATTCCCAAGGCTATGTGCTTCCAGCCACCCTCTTGGAGATGGAGCAGGAAGGATGTGGTCAAACGGCAGCAGCTGGCCCTCAGGCTAAAGAACAGACCTTGGCACTGGCTTATAATAATTCTAATAAACACAGCAATTAGGGCCAGCTTTAACTAGATTGCTTGAGCAATATAGATAGTTGCAGCTCCAGCACAGCCTGGGGACCTAAGCAAATTTTCATGGGCCCCAACAGACCTCCACTGCTAAAGGGGTTATCTATGCTGCCACATTTTCACTCAGGTTCTTATCTAAACTAAGGTCTTATCCCTTGCCCACCAGTGGAGTCTCCATAATACACATACCAAGGGATGCAGGAACAGCCTTGGATGCCAGCGCAGAGCAGAATGTCCACCCATGTACCCAAACACATTAATTCATACAAACCTTAATCATCACAAAGAAAGGAAACAAATGCTCAAAACTGAGTTTCATGCAATGGCCCAGTCCTGCAGGGACCTCCTCCACATCCAGGGATGACCAAGGGTATTTGACATCAGGCAGGATCATGCAGGTGTAGCCCAAAGCACAACTGCTTCTCAAGGCATGCAGCCACTTGGCAACTTGCTGGTGCTCAACTGACTTCCAAGGGCACTCACTCCAACAGCAGCACAATCACTTACGTTACTAATACCAAAGAAACAATGGCTTATTGCCTGAGCAGTCATACTGTGACTAGGAAATCATTTTTCATATTTCAGAAGGTAACTTAGAAATTACAATATGGAGTGCTTGACATCTTAAGAGATCTATACATCATGTTGACACATATAAACAAAAAATGAGACCATACTGCATAATGTCAAGCAGCTTTTTAGCTTGTTTTAAATGGGGCAACGTTTACAATGTAAAGACACTTTATTTAGGTCTGGATAGGTCATTTTTCTCTCTCTGTTTTGGGTTGGGTTTTTTTTCTTTTCCTGACAGCAGAAGTTCTTTTTTTCTTCACCAAAAAAAAAAATCTATCTCAAGCAGCTCCTAAACATTTGTGCTTAAAACGTTTTGATCTCTCTAGAAAAAATATAATCAATTCTAAAGTTTTTGTCGTTTTCGTTAGCTATTAATAGAGCTATAGAAATTTTCCAGCAGCTACTTTAGTTTCCACGAAGCAAGGACTCTCAGTAACCCTCCTCACCAAGACACATCAGTGCAGAGAGAGGCAGGTACATTGTTCTTGTGATTAAGAACCAGAAGGTTTACTCTCCATTTATTTCAACCACCCTATTAGTGCAGCTAAGACATCTGCATAACATTTCATTTCATTGTGGTACATGTGAGCTAAATAACGCATATGTTAAAACCTGGGCTTTCAGTGGCTTTTAATAGCAAGGAAAAATAAACTCCTGCAGTATTACAGATACATAATCTCTGTCTTGGCTTCATCACCCGATGTTATTTAAAGAAAATCAGTGGCTTTGCACTGACAAAACCCATGCAAAAGAATACTTGCATCAAGCTCATTTTATCTAGTTAATGGGCTTTTAGTTAAAATACTAGGATTCCATCTCATCGCATATTAACAGGGTAACCAAGACTTTCATTTTAATGTGTCTTAGTCCCTGCCCTCTAACAGAGACTCCACGCTGTATCCATTCCTCTAACCTTTCTGCTTGCTCTGTTCAGGCTGGCAGCTTGGAATGGCTTTTTCTGCATAGGGTATTTGGTGCATACAGCACTTGGTGCATACAGTGCTCGCATCAATCATGCATCTCACAACCACGTGTAAATAACTTTATGGCAGAAGTAGCACAACATGAATGGTATCACTGAACCAAACCAACCACTGCTTCTTGTAATGCCTTCTCCTGTCCCCTTCTGGCGTGCTCAGATATATAAACAGATGTATTTATCAGATGCTTATGTCTTTATTGTATGAATACCATTTTTAACAGATTGTTCTGTCACTGTTCCACCCATTTGTTACTGTCTGTAAAGAGGCGCCGCTTCAGAAACTTTTATTCCAGGTGCCTATCAATGGGTTGTTTGTCCTGAAAAAAGTTAAGATGACTTTTAAGCAACTACTGATGTAAAACGCTGTTTCAAATTTGTAATGGGAGAAACTTGGGGGGGGCCCCCCCCCGCTCTGCTGTTCTTCTGATAAATCTTTTGTGCAACTTAGCAAATGTCACAGTTAGGAAAATAAATAACCTGAAATTATAAAATAAATAAATAAATAATTTATTTAGACATTATTTCTGAGTTGCAAATCTGCGGCTCCTGTAGACAGGGGACACATTACCAAGGAAGGCTGACCCTTCACCACAAATACCCCATTTAGTAGAAGATACTTACGAAATTTCCCCTCAGCAGGCAGATGACTGTGGCGATGGAAAAGCCATGCTGTACAATGGGCTGTACAAGGAAGTACATGTCCATCACTCCATCTTGTCATCCAATCAAAATTTTGAAGACGCCTCCTGCAGAAACATTTGTTCTTGCAGACTGTTCAGATTACTTTAGCATTCCAATAAATACGTCTTAAAATCCTTCACTACCCTGACTGTGGTCAGGGATTGAGCCTCACTCCCATTACACCTAGTGAGATGACTGTGATCCCCTGTACAAATCTACAGCCTCTGGCCTGAGATCTCCTCTGGAACTGGGTGCTTAGAGGATTCTGCATGTTTCACACTGATGAAGAAGAGTTAACAAACGTTGATGTGCACACACCTGGAGCTCAAATCCACACCTGAGGTCCTCATCCTACTTCCTAGCCAAGGTCTGCAAAGAGGGCAGCAAGGGCTGTGCAGGACAGGCAGAGGGAGCTGGTGCCACCTGCCTCCTGCACCCTGTCCCTGCGGGGCCTGGGCTGTCTGGGACATACACAGGGGAATGGGACAGTGGGGAGGAGATGGGAAAAGGAAAACAGGAGACTGAGAGGGAGAAAGAGAAGGAAAGGAAGGTGGAGAGCGAGAGACAGAGGGAAAGGGAAAGGGAAAAGGAAAAGGGGAAAGTGAAAAGGTAAAAGGGGAAAAGGAAAACAGAATGGGAAAAACGAAAAGGGGGAAAAGAGAGAAAGGGAAAAGGGAATGGGAAAGAGGAAAATGAAAAGGGAGAAAAGAAAGGGAATGGGAACTGGAAAGGGAATGGAAAAGGGGTATACAGCACACGAAGTGGCCCAGGAGAGGCAGCCATGGAAAGGCAGCCCAGGGTGACGCTGGCGGTGCCACCGAGGAACGAGGCTCTGCGCAGGCCCCCCCGCCCGCCTGCCAGACCCCACAGCAGGCAGCCGCGCCCACGGCGGTCACCACGGGTTGCGGGAGCTGCTCCCGTTTCCCGAGAGAGGGAGGTGTGAGTGCACTGCCGTAACCACACACATACACACACCGGGCGGAGGGGGGGGAGTATGGAAACAAACCCGCAGCCAGGTTGCAACTTTTGGGTCAGCTCTGCCGCCGGACCGGCTGTGCCCGGCGCCGCTCCCTCAGTCCCCGCAGCTCGGCGCTGTACCGGCGCGGCGCTGTCCACAGCGAGCTGGTTTCCCTGCTTCACCCCAGACCCCAGCGCCAAGCTCCCAAGAAACACCCCAAAGCAAAATATGTATTATAAAATAAATAATTTTTTAAGAGGCAGCATCGGCGTAGGGCCCGGTCTGCGCCGCGTTAATTTCATAGCACCGGCGACATGAGGACCTCATACCTCCAGACAACTGGGTGAGTCATAAATACACGGCGCACGGCTGAAAGCCGAGACTGTTTACAGCGGCTTCGCAGCAGCCTCCGCCGGGTCAAATCGCCGCCCCCCGCTCAGGGGTCGTGCTGCGCGGAGGGGGATCCGCGGCGGCACCTGCGGCCGACGAGAGGCCAGGGGGAGGGGGACGAGAGGCCTTCCCCGCCACCGTCCACCCGTCGGTCGGCCAGCCCCGTCCGCCCGTCCGTGTCCGGCGGAGCGGCGGTAGGGAGGGAGGGGTGTTGGGTTACCCCGGCCCTGCCCCGCCGCCGCCGCGGGGCCAGCGGGTGCCGCGGAGCTGCGCCGGCGGACGCGCAGCTCACGGTATGTCGGGCCGGTGACTTCAGCCGGGAGATATTTGGAGGCTCCGCGGGGTCCGGTGCGGGGGGCCAGCGTGTGTTTGGGTCTGAAAGCGAATCAGCGGAGGGCGCGTCACTGCCAAAGGGCCCTATAAATCCATCTGCTGCGCCGAGTCGCCCTGGCAAAGCCCCCGCGCCCGTGCGTCCAGATCCGCGCTCCCCTCCGCCCGCGGGAGCGGTGTCCCCCGCGCCTCGCCCAGCCCCGCGCCCACCACCGAACCCGCCGGCGCCCGGGGGAGCCTGGCCGGAGCAGCCGAGCAGGCGCTCCCCGGCACCGGCCCGGCGTCCCGCCGCGCTCCCCACTTGGATCTAAGCTTTCGCTGCGACGGGACTCCCGATTCGGAGGAGGAAGCCTCGCCGTCGCCGCCGCTGCCGCTGCTACGAGCTCTCCAAATCCCAGCGCCGGCCTCTGATTCTCCCACCAGACTGCGGGGGGGTGGTTAGATAATTTTTTCCCCTCCTTAGCTGAGGTGGGGTTTTTCGTGATTTGGTTTTGTGTGTGTGTGTGTGTTTTCTCTTCGGGGGTATTTTTTTCCCTCTTTTTTTCTTTTTCCCGCCGTTGCGTGAGTGTCCGAGCGGTGTGCGGCTCCCCGCGGTGCTGGACCAGCTGGCGTTACAGGAGCCCTGATGTCTTCATCTGACTCCCCGCAGTTGTTGATGGAGTGTCTTTCTCAGATTTCCAGGCAGGGTCCCAAGAGCAGCACCCACAGCCAGATTCCGCTGCCAGGCGGCGCTCCCCGCGCCTCGGGCCGCTCCCGCCGCTGCTGAGCGCGGCTCTGGGGCCGGAGCAGGCAGAGATCCGCGAGGAGCCGCTCCTGCCGTGGCCACAGCACCTGCGGCGGCGGGGAGGGCGCGGGGCTTGTGCTGGCGGCTGCCCTTTTCCCCCATCCACACTTGCGACCTTGCCCCCTTCCTCCATACCGACCCCCCCAAAACCCTCCACAGAAAGAGGGTCTCGGCGCTCGGCCCCCGACCACATGCACCACCCGTCCGGCCGCTCGGCTCCCCGGCGTTAATGTCCATCTCGGGTCCGACGAGACCAGCTCAGAGGTGAGGGCGAGGAGCGGCCGCGGCGGGGCGGGCGGGGCGGGGTGGCTGGGGTACTGGGCACCCACCGGGGCACAGGGCACCCCCCGGACTCCGCGAGGTGCGAGGACAGAGGCCGGCGGGGACCCGGGTGGCAGCCGCGCTCAAAGCATTGCCCGGGACCCGGGGCCCGGACACTGCTACGTAACACCGGCCGCGCTGGGCTGAACCGGGCCCGGCTGAACCGGGCTGGGGGCAGCTGCCATCCCCGGTGGGGGGCATCGGGTGGCGGACTGCCGGCGGGGCGACCGCGGGGCGAGGAGCTGAAGAGATAAATGGAAGAAGAAGGGGGGAGAGAGGAGGAGAGCGAAAGGAAACGGTAAAAGAGAGGAACGGAGAAAGAAAGTAGAGAAGAAGGAAACGGAGGGGAAAACAAGAAAGAGGAACTCGAGATGGAAAGGGAAAGGAGAGGGAAATGAAAGGAAATGGAGATGGAAACAAAGAGGAAAAGGAAAGGGAAAGGGAAAGACAAAATTGAAAGAATAAGGGAACAAGGGAAATAGGAAGAGTAGGGGAAAAGGGAAGAAGGTAGGGAAAAGGTGACAAATGAGGATGAAAGAGGAAATAGGAAATTCGAGAAAAATTAAAAAAAAAGGAAAGAACTGGGAAGGGGGTGGGAAAGGGGAAAGGCCTAGAAATAAATGAAGAAAGGGAAAAGGAAAGAGAAAAGAAAAAAAAATAAGGAAAGGGAGAGGGGGAAGAAGAGAGGGAAAAGGAAAGGCAGGTTTGCCTGTAGCACAACAAATCTGTGCAGGTCTGCACCCCCTATCAGCCCGGTCCACCCTGGCCCTGCCGGGGTGCTGGAGGAGTCAAGCACAAGGTGACCTGGCTGCCAGCACAGGGACATGGTTACACCCCCATGTCCCTGGGCACAGGCTGCTGCGGCCTGCCTGCCCGCATCCCCCAGAGCAGCTAGCCTGGGTGTGGAGGGGCTGGAAGCCACCCTGGCCTTCCTCTCCCACACCTCTCACCTCCCTTGCTCTGGAAGGCAATGAGGTGGGAGGCTGGCCAGGGTGGATCTGGCTGATCTGGGGTGCAGGACTTGGGAGCACAGCAGTTGAGGATTAACCCTGCCCCTCCTTTCTGCCAGGGGCCCGTGTTGGAAGGAGATCTAAGATGAAGTTATGGGATGTTGTGGCTGTCTGTGTGGTGCTGCTCAACACGGTCTCCACCTCGCCCCTGCCCACTGGTAAGACGCCTCTCAAGGGGCCCCCTTCAGTGGTAGAGGGGCCTGAAGACGATCTCTCCCCCATCAGCCTGCTGCCTCCCTATGCTGTGCACAGTGACTGTAAGAAACATTTCCCTTTGTAGCCACTCTGTCTGTCTTGCTAAACCCGCTCCCCTTTATTCAGGCATCAGGGTGAGGAAAGGACACCCCCCCCGACCCCCCCCACCCCCCCCATGTTTTCTGCCTCCATTTCTTCCCCAGGCAGTGTCACTGGCTCTGATCTGGCTCCAGCAGCTCTGAACCAAGTCATCCTTCAAAGCTCAGGATTGGCAGTTGCCCCACCACCAGCACTTATCTTCCTGATAGTCATAAGATTACTTTGGTTGAAAAACCTGGAGAGAAGGTAAAGTTAGCTGAGTGCGGAGGAGCTGATCAGGTGCATACAGACTGCAGTGCAGGCACTGAAACTCCTTCCTCGCTGCTTGAAACCTGCCAGTGAAATTATTCACTGCCTGTAGTGGGCGCAACTCCTGATCAAGATTGGGCTCCCTGGTGGGAGGGACCGTACGCATCCCGAAGTGCTGCTAAGTTTCATTAAATCCTCCTTGGATCCTGATCCCCAAATTAGTGTGTCCACATGGAAATTTACAGAAGAGTAGCAGAGGCAGGGTTAGGATCTAGATGCAGAGCAATCCACATGAACTGGCTCACAGTAAGACAGCTTACAATCCAAATGACAGATAATAATAATACCTTGCTAATAATAGGTCTCCTACAATAGCAGATGCAGTTTTTTCACAGCGGTATGTGAGTGTATGCTAACTCTGGTGGCTTTTTAAAGTGAAAGTTAATATGACTCAGAAGTGATAAAACACATGAATTGTGAAGATGTTCACTTAGTAAAGGCACAGGCGTAGCTTGGAGGTTGGTCCCTTGCCCTTGCTCAGCGCTCTCTGTTTAGGTCATTGCAGGATGCAGGCAGTGTTCAGTAACTGGGACTCATTTTTATCTCCTTATCTGGAGGCATGTCGTTCCCCTGCGCCTGCCCCAGCTCCAGCCATGGACAGCCCTGTTCTCTTTTCTCTGGGATAGCCAGACTAACGCAGCATGAAGGCACTGAACAGGGAATTGTGTGCCATGACTCCTCTTTTATCCCCTCCCCAATACCTATCTTCCTTTATGCACACACATCTATGTCCTTTCCCATTGAATCTTCTGTCTTTCCTTTTCTTGCTTATGTTTCCATGCTGAAATCTTGCTGTGGCTGCTGCCTCTGCACATCCAAGCCCGGGCTTCTGCTGCTTGCAGACTGGCAGGCCCTGACATCCTTTTGTCCTCTTCATAGAGGGAGATTGGCCAAAAGTGCTTCCTTCCAGGGCTCCAGCCTGCAAGTGCTGCAGGGGCATCACATATGTTCATTGTCTTCTCTGCGGGAAGCTGTGTGGTGGGATAAGTACTGTCCTACAAGAGACAGTGATCAGCTTTCCAGGTCATGATCTGGTCCACCTGCACAGCTGGTCCCTTTCTGCAGCGCCGGTAGCAAGAAGAGCATTAGGGGGGAAGTGGCACCAGTCAGTTTGTAGCTCTAGTAGAGCTACACAGTGGGAGAGCATTAATGCTTCATCTTCTAAGGGTGATAGTATTTGTACTATGCCTGCTTTTATCTTGAAACTTCTGGGAATACAGTTCTTGGTGTGACAGTTTGTCCATAGCAGGTCAAGGGGACAGGCTGTGTAGCAGTTTTCTGTTCCTAATGTCCAAAACTTCTCTATATAGTCTCTTTTTTCTTTTTTTTTTTTTCTTACGAATTGGGTAACCAAGAAGTGGGAAGAAAGACAACCTGTGTTTTGCCTGAGCTATGATAGTATCAACAGACATCCTCTTCCACATATCTGTTTCCAAGGTATGGACATAGGATTTGGCAAGAAGAGCTGGGTCCAGGGTTATTACCCAGGATAGTCATTTGAGAAAGTGCTGATAGTTTGGTCTCCGTCTCTTAACTCTGCAGGCCACAAACAGATGGGCCTGGCTGCAAGGGGAAAGTAAGCAGTGCTACTTTTCAGAACAGAGATTGGGAAAAATCCAGGGACTTTCTCTCATCTTTGCAGAGCTTACACAGCACCCATAGCCAAAAGTCAGAAACTCTTCACTGCATTGCCAAGTCAGAAGAGTCAGGGGAGACCTGCAGAAAAGTGGCTGTAAGAATGCAGCAAAATACTTTGGTCCACTTTTATACTGTTTTCAGTCGATTTTGGAGAGCTGTCTGCATACAAAGCCCATGAAGTTGATTCTACCCAGGCACATCAGTGCTTTCCTGCTGCAGCAGCATTTTGGTTAAGTCATCACCATCACTGTCTTTGACATATTTGTTTATCTCCACTTACCATTTGGTGGCACATGCTCTTCAGCACACAAAAGATGTGTAATGGTCTACAGAGGAGTTGCATCTATACCATGTAGACTTCTCTGTCCTGTACAAGGTTTCTCTTACAAGCATAGGGCAGCATGCCACAAGCATGCAGGCACGCCTGCAGCTCCCTGATTTGTCGGTGGACCTGCCGTGTGTTAATATCTCTGCGGATACTTTTGGTCAGTTGCTTTGCCGAGTGCCTTTGAAGGAGACAGCTCACACAGTAGTGGAGCACTGTCAGTGCCCATGTTAGTATAGGGCAGTGTGTAGGTGTGAAGCAGGACTGTGTGCTGTGTCTGATCAAAAAGGAGTGCACTGCTCTTCCCTAAAGTGATCCCCATGCAGGCTGGGTGGGGAGTAGTGGTTGTGCTCCAACAGGTTCATTGCTCTTACTCCAGAGAGGTTGGGTCTTCCATACATCGTGTGCAGCAGGGGTTATTAGGGTTGTAAGATCAAGTCCTGCTCCTAAGGGCAGGCCACATACCTTGCTGAAGGACGGATATGTTTTCCCAGGCCCTTGACACCTTTTTGTGTCCTAATTTGATGGGACTGCTTTCTCTGCAAAGTGCTCTGAGGTCACCTGATGCTACCTCATCCCTTTCAGACTGGCTTGAAACCTTCCCTCGTTCCAGCCTACAGTCAATGTCCTAACCTCCCAGGCTTATCATGTGTAATGTGCTGAGCTTTGCTGTTCAGGGCAGTAATCGGAGATGGCAGAGGGGGTGCTGGCAATTGCAGTCTTCTGCATTTTTTAGTGGACTGGAGGCTGGAAGGAGACTAGCTTCCATAAATACAGTGCATTTAAGATTAATCCAGTGTTCATAGGTGTTTTAGACATCAGTAGTCATGGGGTAGCTTACTTCACACAAAGAAGAGCAGCCATAGAGTTTGTAAGGTTAGAAAACCCATTCTTTGTTTCTCTCATACTACAGAACTGCTGGGGGAATGATACAGTTAGCTTAAACAGTAACTGCAAACAGAACAAATATAAACTACATTATTATAAACTAAAAGTTCAGTCAGCAGCTTCAGAAGAATGACAGTGCAGGGGGAGCCAAACACTTGGTTTGACTTATACACAGTTCCCAGCAAATACATTTTGTAACTGCTTGCTGCTGTACAGCCATATTCAACATGTATGTAAGGGCTGGAGTATTCTAAGTTCCAGTATATGATGTATAATCTCTTGATCAAATGGCCATCTTTAGCAGGTAATTTTTAGTGGTAAGCATGTAGAATTAAATGAAAAATCTCACCGTGTCCTTTTCCCTCCTCATAGGAGGAAAAGGTTTTTTTACCTTATAACATCTGAGTTGAAGTACCTTTAGCATGTTTGTTATGCTGTAACAGACCATAGTATATGTGTGTTAAACAACTCTATTAAAAAATTTTCATACTCATGCTAAGGGTTGTTTAATGTTGAGTTACTTTGTTCAGCTGCAACATTATCCAACTAATATGGAAAGTATCTAGAATAAACAGTGATATTGTAGGGCAAAACCAGTATTAAATTAGATTTCCAACTGAATTCATTTCCTTTCCTACAATATTAATAAGCCACATTTAGTGTTACGAACCCGAACTCTGATGTTCCTGTCAGTCTTTCCTGCACAACACACGTACGGCGTGGCATATGTGCTCTAGTCAAAGACTACAGAGCTACAGAAGTAACCTGTCCATGCACAGTAAATCCAGTGTATTGGAGAGGTGTCAGCCACACTGAGCAGGTGCCACACTGCATCATTTGCTCTGTGTGTATCCAGTACAGCCAGTGCATCTAGGTGGTGCCTGACCTAGTGTGCCTGTGTCCCTGGGCCAGCTTAAGTGTAGTGAAGTTTGTTTGTATGGTTATGCCTAGGTTATTTTGGCATTTAGAAATCTTAAGCATTCAAGTTTGGCCATCTATGGCCAAAATTCTAGAAACAGAAAAAAACCATCTGGTTAAATCCAGGTGCATGTATCTGATCTCTCCACAGTCTCAAGTATAAGCACTGAATATAGAATCATAGAATAGTTAGGGTCGGAAAGGACTTTTAAGATCATATTCTTCATTGTGAGGCACTGGAACAGGTTTCCTCAAGAAGTTATGGATGTCCTATTCCTGGAAGCATTCAAGACCTGTTTGAATGCGGCTTTGAGCAACTTGGTCTAGTGGAATGTACCCGAGCCTGTGGCAGGAGGGCTGGAACTAGATGAACTTTAAGGTCCCTTCCAACCCAAACATTATGTGATTCTATGATTCTGTGAATATGCTCCTATGAAAAGTATTCTGGGACTGAAGGAGGAGTGGACTGAAATGTAAGAGAGTATGTTTTGGATTTTTTTGGGGGGGGGCTGTTTTGTTTCATTTTCCTTCATTGTAAGAGTTACCCTTTGTTTAAAGTTTTATGTCTTTGCTGTCTTTCAGTTCAGGATCCCTTAAATTTGCCAGTGGAAGTGTAGATTTAGTTGTTTTGCAGGTGTGGGTTGCTAGATAACATACCTAAACATGCTTTTCTTGGTCACCTTTCATAAGCCTCTTCAATATATTTTAGAAATCCCCATGTTCAGGGTCTGCAGATGACAAGCTGAAAAACCCTTCTGGAAAGGCTGAAGAATCCAGCTGTGTGGTGACTACTGATGAATTGACAGGGGAGGCATTGTTTGTACTCTATGAAAGCATCCTCAGACTGGTAGATTGTAATGTCTTTGTAAATTATACTGTTCCTGATTAGGACTGCATAAAGGAGCCCTTAAATATTTAGTTACAGAGTCTGAGAGAAGCCATTGGGGTCATCAGGTCCTATCCCCCACAGCTGCAGATGATAAGGGATGGAAATCAGACACAAAATATACATTAGAGTATATCTCGTTTTAAGATCAAGGACAGAGAATTATTTGAAGCATTTCAAATATCAACATTCTTTTTAAGGAGTAATGCCACAGTGTATGACTTAGCAGATATTTAGGCTGTAGGTATTGGTACAGTGCTCAAACTGAAACCTGCAGGTACACTACCTTGAAGTCAGTGGGGCTTGTGCACATGCTTTAATCATTATTGAAGAGGAATAGTCTTCAAAAGAAGCAAACACTGAAATCAGAATAGTTGTTTTTCTGTGTTGGGGTCAAGCATTATCAGAGCACTATGCCAGAACTCAGGTGGCCATGCTTTTAGAGGCAAGCTGTTTGAATCCAGCTAAAAGCTTCAACTAACAAGCTATATACAAACATCTGGACTACCTCTGCTCCTATCCCAAGCATGTAAGATTTCTTTGGCAAAACCAGCTATTACTTGGGGAGTTTGTGACAGAGAGGAGTGAATCCAGTGTAGTGGCTAGGAAGGAGCTTGCTGTTCTGAGCACACACAAGTGCTCTCTGGCAGGCCATGGTCTACACATCCCAAGATGAGATCTGCAGCAGAGGACTCAGCACCTGCCCTAGAGCTAAGGACTGGTTATTATGATAACAGTTTCCAAACTGCAATATTAAAACTTTTCCCATTGTGAACACATTGAAATGCAGTTAAGAGAAAGGCAACAGTGGGGGAACATGTATTATTTATAGGTCAGATCAAAATCTGACAGCAGCAGAGATGGCTACAGGAGGGATATCATCTATGGTTTTGTCTGGACAGCTCTGCTTTACTGCCCCTAGGGAACAGACTGGGATAGGTGCTTTACTGCCTGTGCTTGTTCCTTCAGAGCAGCCCCAAAACCCAATAGGAGATGCAGTGTAAGAGAGCAGGCAGCCCGGGCACAGTTGCTGTTACTTATTTAGGAATGCTGTTCCCATTCAGTGAGCTGGCACTAAAGTGGGGCTGGGTGAGCAATGTGAGGTTTTACTGATGTCATGTGAGGGCTGGTCTGTGTCACTTCTGCATCAGGCATGCTAAAGAGAATTTAGTCTTATTATCAACAGTATTTCCTCTATTGAAGTCTCACTGCTGCGCCTGTTAGCTTGGTGCATGTGTGTTTTCTGATAGAGGCCACAGGCTTTGGGCCCCCCTCATACATATTCATTTTAGACTCTTGTAGGGTTCATACAGAACCAAATATTAAGCATAAACCCAGTGTTTACTGGGAAGCTGGATATTTATTCAGCATGGTATGGATTTGGAGGGGTACAAGACCTTGGTGAGGAGACTGCAGGTATGTGCCTTGCCTGGGTTTGGCTCCAGCTCCATCAATAGCTTCAGGCAGGGCACTGTCACTTTTTCTTTTTTCACTTTTTACACTCCATGCCGTAACTTCCTGAGATGCAGAGACTGCTTTGTGGGTGATCCAGTACCCACTCAGCCCTCTGAGATAAGGCTGTAGTGTGGACAGGCTGCTGCTGAGCTGTCTCACTGCTGAAAAGCTGTCTGCTACTGTTGAAAAGCTGACTGCTCCTCAGTGATTGAGAGATGTTTTTTCAAAGCTCTTTATTAGATGCAAGACCACATTCTCCTGTGGCGCTTTTGCTGCATGACTGCTAGATGAGACACTCCTCTGCCCACATCAGAGAGGCCAGAGGAGAGGCCTGGCACCAGTGCCAGCCCAAAATCAGGCAGAACACTGTGAACAGCCCCACCTAAACAAGGTGAAGAACAAGAAACTCTTGTTGACAGGTCAGCTTGCAAGGCAGTTTCCTTTACTTCACCCAGTTCATTTGAGCTTGCTGTTTCCCCCTGCTCTCAGGGCGTTCCCCCAGCTGGCAGCAGTTGGATTATCCTGTTGTTTCTCCCCTTTCTTGTCCTGGTGGGAACCAGTGTTTCATACCCCTGAGAAGGCAGGCAAAGGATGCAAGGGAGGTACTGCCAAGAAAGGCACTGTGAAAATAGAAAGTACTCTGCAGATTTGCCTTTATGACCAACACATAGGAAGCAACAGAGTTAGCTAGTGAGGTACAAATAAAAAATTTGGCTGCTCCATCATGAGCAAACACACAAGGACTCTCTGCCTTTTTCCAGTGCTATCTTACCATACCTGACTGGTGTGAGTGGCCCTGAAGTCATCCTCCAGGTTACTTAGCACTTTATCTTGATGAGAGACAAGTGACACTGGTGAGAGGCTCCATTACTCAGGGCAGTCTGCATTGGAGGGGAGGACACAGTGTGTCTTGGGAGCTGGCAAGACAGGGAGTGAAGCAGTGAACCAGAACTGTATTAAACATTTAGAGATGAGCTGACCCTGGTGTGTTTGATGCTCCATTTCCTAATGGACACAACTGACTGGTTTCCATTTCAGTCCTAGCCCCACAGATTTTCATGCATGCCTCAGAGAGGTGATGTTTTCATTGTTTTAAATCCTGAAAACCTTTCAGGATAACACCTGCCACTGCTCAGATGTGTGCATGATAGGTTTTGGTTTTAATGAAAAATGTTTAGTTTTCAATAAAATAAATGGTTTATCCCCACCACAGTTGGTGCTTTTTTACTTTGCAAAACAGAATAATCATCACATCGGTAATTTTAACCTAGGGCTGCAATTCTACAAACAGGTTACTGCGAGGCTAACATACATCTTTGTGATGTGAGATGGAGGATAATGTATAAATGGTATACCAAAGTGATTTTCATAAGAAACAAAAAAACAAGGGTGATTTGTTGCAATCACTGTTAGAGGCACATTAATTGTCTATTTCTGACTAGAAATTATCTAAGAAGAAACATCTTTGTGAGCATAACTTTGGAGGAAACTTAAAAAAATACCAAGAAAAGAAAGGAAAATATTTTAGTTATGAAGGGTGCAGAGTAAAGTACCAGAACTGTTTTTGAAAAAGGGACATTTGATCCTAACACAGATCTGGATCTGAATTTTCTAAATAATGCTTACCATTATAATGAGCTGGATTAACCCACTTGAACTTTTAAGTCGTACTTTAAACCAGTCTCCTGCTGTCTGACCTTCTCTGCTTGAAAGACAGCTGTGCTTAAGTGAAATATCCTTGTAATTTTATTAAATGTTTGGCCTGATGTTTTGATGTAGTAGCTACATGCTGCCACAAATGCATGCATAAAAGCTACAATACAGAACAAAAATCTAATAGTATCATTTTTAGTATGCCTTATGCGACCTCTGTTACACCACTTTACCTCGGAACATGAAAAGTACCAGATGATGCTGCAGTGATATGATTATATTTTCCCAAGATCAGTATGGAAACCTATTCTATAAAGCACAGTTTCAAATAACTTAAACTGTCATGTTTTATGAGATTTATAAATTTCTTTTAAAAAAGGAAAACCCATTAAAAATTATTATTTTGTAATTAATAGAATTTAAGCTTTTCCTGTGAGCCAGCGTAGACAGCATGGTCAGAAGAGGCTGTAGTTAGCCTTTTAAGTCCATAACCAGGGACCAAATGAGTAACTGGAATTTTTTCTCAAAATCTGAAGGTCCATCTGTTCCCACTGAAATCAGTTTGTGGTCAGGTAAAAACTGGAGGTTTCTTGCTCTGCTGTGCTGGGTTACTGTCACTGTGGGGAATATTTGGCTTTAAAATAAATCTGTTGCTAGTGAAATCAAGGGAATAGTTTTACAAAATGTAATTGTGATCACATTTGAACAGACATGAATAAATTGTCCATTTTTCCTTAATGGAGACTGTTTTCTTGAGAATTTGATGAGTTTGGCTTGGATAGTCGTTTAGATCTATTTTATGTGGAAGTCTATCTGAACACTCTGTAATTTATTCTTCTAAAAAGCACAGGCATCAGATCAGAGTCCTGCTGGCGCATGGTGCTTTTAATTAATTGGAAATGCAAGGGCAGGCTCTGGGGGTTCGCAGTGGGAAAGATGCTGGGAGGAAGGCATGCTTTCCTGCGTTCCCAAAGCAGAGCTCCGGGGTTTTATGTGGGAGCAGAGGCTGATGGAGAGCGCATGGGTATTTGGCTTCAGGATCCTGCACCTGTACTGCCAGCTCATGTAGTGCCAGGGGACATGACTGTGCTTGGGGACAGCAGGTCAAAGCCTCAGGTTCCAGAGAGCATCAGTAAGGTGAGAATTTCAGTTTGCATTCAAGAGGGACATTCCTAGCCTAAGAGGATGTGTCAAACTGATGATCTGAATGTGCCCTAAAGGTTCAGAAAGGAAGCAAACAGCTTGCAAACAGTAAGCAGAAGATACAAATATTCTCGTGGGATATTTTTTTTTTTTTTAATTAGTATTTTAAATGAGTATCATGTCTTCTTCTATTTGACTCCTGGAGTTCCGAACATTTGGTGTTCACCAACTCTGCCCCCAGCCTGATCACTCTTCTGGATTCCCATGTGCACCAGTCCTGTGATGTTTCATTCCTTCTTTCTTTGCTTTTTTATTTGTTTTCTGGTCATGTGAGAAGCTCCTGTCAGATAAGGAGCCCTGGTTTAGCTGGACATGGGAGGCAGAGAAGCTGCCCAGAGCCAGACTGCCACTTGGCGTGCCATCCATACCCCCCACTCTTGATACACCAGTGCTAGAGAGCAGACTCATCCTTTGAGTGCCGTCAGAAGAAAACGCTCTGCCTGTTTCTGGCTGGGTGGCCAGGTCCTTGGCACAGCACTGGAAGAAGCATGGAAGGGAGCTGCAGGAGAGCGAGATGATTCTATGATTCTATGAGTGGGAGCAGAACACAAAGTGATGGCCACAGCTCCTGCAGGCACCACTGACTGCCCCACACTCCTGCCAGCGGGGTGCTAGGCAGAGGTGATGCAAAATGTGTGCACATGCCCACACACAGACTGCCTTCAACAGACCTCCCCAGTGAGCTGGATGGTCAGGAAACAGCTTTCAGAAACATCACATGAAACCCAAACAAAACCTCATGACTTTGCACCAGTCTTGTGAGTGTTCATGGCACCGCTGTCTCAAGTGGTGGGGCTCAGCACATAACACTGCCACGGTGCGGTCTGTGAGCCTTTTTCCCATGCTGTGAACAAGATACACTTAGGTCCCATGTTCCCTGATTTTAATTTCAAGGTCATGTGGTCCTTTCCCTTGGGAAGCACCTTCTTTGAGGTGTATTGTGTGAGCCAACCTTCACTAACCTAGTTAATTGAGTACATGCTGTTGTGGGTTATTCCACCCTTTTCTAACCTGTCTTGTCCCACTCTATCCTGTCCTAATCTGGACAGCTTTGAATTTTTAAATTCTAATTCCTCACACACTGGAGCTGCGACCAGGGACTACTGCTCAGAGATCTTTACTGCTTTTATTGCCG
Organism: Neopsephotus bourkii; assembly: GCF_033783945.1. Classification (NCBI taxonomy): domain Eukaryota; kingdom Metazoa; phylum Chordata; class Aves; order Psittaciformes; family Psittacidae; genus Neopsephotus; species Neopsephotus bourkii. Next base: position 76,212 of record NW_026901510.1, on the reverse strand, counting down.
TAGTATCTGAACATTTTCTGCTGGCACTTTGTACAGTGTGACAGGCATCTGTCATGTGTTTGTTCTCTCAGCTTTTCCACCAGAAGGCAAGTGTTGTCAGTAAACTAGTTTGTTTTGAAAAAAATATGTGTGTATAATTAGACATATTTGCATGTGTGTATGTGTAAATACAACACATATATGCAGACGTGCAGTCTGTGTATGTTATAGGAAGGGATAATAATATATGCTTTCCCTAGGGTGTGAAATCCCCACACAGACCTCTGCTGCTCAGTCAAGTCAGCACAGACAGTATTAAAAAGGCAAAGCTGCCAGGCTGTTGACCTTCATTTGAGGATATACATGTTCTCTAAACAGTGTTGGAGACATAAGGGTAACTAAGCACCCTCAGTCAAGTGGCTTCATTCAGGTTACAAACTAGCACTTGATGCTAAGGCAGCCCCTATGAGTCCAGTGGTGTTCCCTGGCCATGCAGCGCAGCTCAGCACCCCCCTCACTCCCAGCACTTTCCACATTGCAGAGACCAGACAAGTTCTCAGCACGTGGTTGCTGTGGTGCAGAGGGGTCTCGGCATCCCTTGAGCACATCTACAAAGTGCCCATCAGGATGAGGTGGTCCTGCTGTCAGTCTTCTCCACCTTCCCTTCTGTCCATTAGCCTTTTATGGTCTTTAGTCCTTGGTCAATGTTTATTGCTTATTCATGTGTGATGTCTGGTGGTAGCTTCCTTAGCTCTAGTGCCTTGTGTCAACCTGTCTGGACAAGGTGTTAATGCTGACATTTCTACTTGGTTGCTCAGAATCTTACTAGAGCAGTTTTTTACAGTGTTTGTTTCCAGCTCTCAGGCTTTGCACCAATTCTTATTGGGAAGCTGAATATCTCTACTGAGTTGTGACTGGCACCTTAGCGTAGGCTGCTAAATCAACTCTCACTTCATTCCTGCCTGTCAAGGTTCTCCTCAGACCCCTGTGAACCACTCCTAATCATGCTGATGATTATGCTTTGTTAAGCATCAGAAAATTAGCTCCAGGCCACATATAAGCAGTATGAGCTCCATTGTTTGGGTCCATGTTTCAGTGATTGCTCGGTCTAACTGCACTTGATGCAGTACTAAGAGCACAGGCCTATGCTGCCGGGTGTGCATTGAAAGTTGGCTCTGTGGGATTGTATAATAATTCAGAGTTGCACCAGCCAGAGGCTGGCTGATAGCAGGGACTGGAGGTGATCCTCAAATAGTGCTAACTTATGGAAGCAAATTTGGCGTACATTGGCAGTCAAGTCAGAAGCTGCTGAAAGAAAATATTTGCATGACTAGTTTGGGGATCCACAGGCAGAGGTGCAGTTACTTACAGCAACTTGCAAGGATCACTTCATAACCTTGTAATGTAGTTGCCCTTGTGTTCATGAGGTGTACCTACACAGCTGTGTAAAAACAGCATGTGTGGTTGTAGGTGGGCAGACACTGGTTAGGATCAAGAGGTCCAGGACATTTTATCAAGTGGAGCTCTGTGCCCACTGTTCCCACAGGTTCCCTAATACAACCCATAAACTTTGTGTCTCCTCCAGTGATGTAACCTCCAAATATTGGGGGTCACTGTAGAAGTCCTCTCAAGAGATTTGGATATCTGCTTGGGATATCTTCCAGTCTGCAGTTCACCGTGGAGAGAGAAAATTGGCATTCACTTTACTCATAGTGCTGGCATCCCTTATCAATCCCTCAGAGTGAGTCTCCCAAGTGGCCTAATGCTGCAACAGGAGATGAGCTGAGCAGGGATCTCCAGCTCCATTAGAGCTATCAGCCACACACAACTCATCCCAGGTTACATCTTACATCTTGGAGTGTTTCTTCCATGGTTTCTGTTACAGCCCACTGAAATCAGCAGGACCACTGATTCTGCCAGTTAACCCATTTTCTGGTTGCAGCGAGTCAATGTGTGTAGGTAAGGCTTCTCTAGTTGGATACACTGTTGGCTTGATTACTTGATTTGCTTTTTGCCCTAATGCTTCCACCTTCTGTAATGTTGATACCCCATGCCTGCATTAGCAGTGTGCATGGTTAGTCTTGCATACGCTACAGACTCAGAAACTCTTCTATGGTGTTTCCTCCAACTTAAATATGACAGGCCGCTTGCAGCAACGTTAACTCCCCTGTTCAGGTTGGGGTAGTGATCATGCATGAACCAGGATAGGGGTCAGCATGGGCTTTGAGAAGGGACACAGTCCACAACGTGGGCCTTTCCTCCTCTTTATCTACCCTCCAAAGCATACTTGGATTAGCATGGGCAAGAGAGTGCTTGAATCCTGTAACTGTCTGATTAATATTTAACCAGAGTAGACTCCTTCATATAGCACTATTACAGGGGTAGGTGATAGTTTTGTACCTGAATTGCAAGCAGTTTAAATATGGTGTGACTAGTGGGTTTGTTACCTATTCAGGTAATGCACAGTTCTGTTTCTCCCTTCATAGGTAGGGGACATTTATTCCCCTCATTGCACTGGCAGCATACTGGGCTTGAGATTAAGTATCAGAATCACAGAATCGTAGAATAGTTTGGGTTGAAAGGGACCTTAAAGATCATCTATCTCCAAACTGCTTGCTATAGGCAGGGACACCTTGCACTAGACCAGGTTACTCCAAGCCCCATCCAACCTGGCCTTGAACACTTGCAGGAATGGGGTATCTACAACTTCTCTGGGCAGTCTGTGCCAGTGCCTCACCACCTTCACAGTAAGGAATTTCTTCCTATGTCTAATCTAAATCTCCCCTCTGTCAGCTTACAGCCATTCCCCCTTATCCTATCCCTACATGCCCTTGCAAAAAGTCCCTTTTCAGATTTCTCATAAGCCCCTTTAGACAGTGGAAACTGCTCTAAGGTCTCCGAGCAGCCTTCTCTTCTTCAGGCTGAAAAACCACAACTTTCTCAGACACAGAGAAGTGTCCCAGCTCTCTAATCATCTCTGTGACCTCTTCTGGACTCTCTCCAACAGATCCACATCCCTCTTGTGTTGGGGACCCCACAGCTGGGTGCAGCACTGCAGGTAGGGTCTTGTGAGAGCAGAGTGAAGGGGGAGAATCACCTCCCTTGATCTGCTGGCCATGCTTCTTGTGATACAGCCCAATATGAGGCAGGCTCAAGGTTGTAGACAAGAATCTCCATGTATAGGTTGGGTTTCCTCATGACAGTCTCTCATCCTCTTCCGTATGTTTGACCATTGCATGAATTATGCTAAACCATAGTATGTTTCTGCCATGGCTGTAGTTCACTCTCTGTAGCCAACCTGCCGTTGTGTTATAGTATTGCTACAAGGGTTGGGCCAGGATTATATGACAGAGGTGTAGGCTGGTGTAGTAACAGTGGTATGAGAAGGGTAATTTGAAGGTGAGGGTGGAAAATGGCACAGGTAGAGCTGTCTCTTCAGAGCCACATTCTTCCCTTATCAGGTTACAAACTAAGAAACCTAGTTTTCTGTACAAGAAACCTAGAAATCACCCAGTCCCACAGCAACCAGTGCTTCCTGCCAAGCCCTCTCCATCTGTATCTCTGCCAGGGCCAAGGTTGTACTACAGCAACAGTGACTGTGCCAGCTCCACATGGGTCATCTTGTTTGCCTGTGTCTAGCAAGGTGTCTACCCTTTCTTGCTTTTAAGAAATGTAGCCCACCCTTCACCTCAACCTTGGCCTTGCTTGGTAGGGCAGTATTTGTAGGGTGTAGGCAGACCAGCCTGTCCCCAGCCATGCATCCAATGGACACATCTATCCAAGTGACCCCCCTACAATAGGGGTGGCTTGTAGTGTGTATTTTGATACCTGCTACACATGTAATGAGGGGTGCAAGAAGGGTGCACTTACCATTGGTGTCATGGCTATATGGGGCTGCAGGGTCCCGCTTTGTTCAGGTCCCATATAGCTGTATAGATAGCAGTCATCCCTCCTTCATGTCTTTTGACAGTCACTGGTCTGCAAAAGTGGATGGATGTCTGTAAAACAAAGAGTAATTCACTTTTTGTAGTCCAAAACTCTGCAGTTTATAGGATCCTGCTTACCATTTGCCACCCTCATTATGTGAAGGTACAAGATTGCCTGCCTTCATTCTTCTTTTAACAGTCTATACTATTTTGCTGGAGCCATTCTTGAAAACCGTGTACTTTTGATCCATCACTGTTTTGTCAAGGAGCAGGGGGCCTCTAGGGTGTGGCTGCTTCAGGAAGGGGTCCATGTTCCTCCTTATGTGAAGATGCACAGTGTTTTAGCAGGTTTTTGCACTGAGTTAAGATTCTACTGCCCCATCTCCTCTATGTTTGGTGCTTCTTTTGAAGATATGAAGGTGAACCTTTGCTAGGCAATGGGAAGCAGCTGTCTCATTCTTCCTCTCTTCTGTTAATGCCTGTTAAAAGAGTCCATGCCACCAGGTGTGAGCTGGGTACCTGTGTTGCCTGGTTTCCCATCAGGGCTCTTGTATGTTACAGCGCTCATTAGGGAAATGTGATGCTGAGCCTTTGCCTGAGGAGCTGTTCCTATCTCAGCACCTGACCAGCACCTGTGGCTCAGCTGGAGGTACCAACCCCTGGCCAGATGCACTGCATTGGTTGTCGCTTTTCCCAGTGTTTGTAGTTTCTGAGATATTTGTAGGGGTCCTTCTGGAGATGGAGCTCCTGTACATGCAGGGCTGAGTGCATGTCTGTTACATGGGTGGAATTAAATGCAGAAAGAAGCATCCTCTTACGTCTTATTACAAAGGAAATAAGTCCTCAAGTCTTGATTTTGGCACAATGAAAGAGTAAAGAAAATCTCAATACTGCAAGGTAGTTTATGTGTTTAAAAGACAATCATTAATAATACAACATAAGGACACCTTACATGCGCACTTCTGACAACCCGACTCTCCATTAAATCACTGTATTCACTAAAGTAGATCTCGCTGAGGGGTTTGGTCAATGGGACGTTTAAAGATTTCAAAACATGATTTTTTTTTCCAAATCATGCTGAAAAGCTGGAATCTTAGAACATTTCAGAACACATCGAATTTCACCCTCCTTGAAGAGGTTCATTCTGCTAGTATCAAAACATTTCATTTACTTGAGTAATTTTTCACTGTTAGGGTATGTATCAAGTGAAAAATGAAACAGGTATTTTAACTTCATACAAAGAAAATTCATTAATAACATTTCCTTTGAAAATAAACATAATAATTCTATTCTGAACTATTTCTGTTCAGTCTAATCAGCATCTTGTGCTACAAAATACTTCCAGGAGAAAATTTCAAAAACCCCGATACTAACTATCCCCTAGAAGCAGTAAAAAAAGTAGGCATTCAGCCAGGATTAATAGCTCAGCCTGGTACCCCAGGAAATTCCCTTTCTGTCATGCTCCAAAACCTTATCAATAGGTGTCTTTGGAAATCCTAACCACTGCTGGTGTGAAAATACAGTAGTTAACATTTATAATTACAAAATTGCTTTAAGGAAACCTTGTCCTTTTGCTACTTTGCTGGGAAGAGCCTGGTGCCTGTGTAACCTCTCTACACTAGTTTCATCCATCCATTAACTAATATTCGCATCCTTTTCCTTTCCTTAATTTTGGTAGAGCTCATTCAGTGTTAAAATATGTGCTGGAGTGCTACCTAGCTTCATCAGATACCTACGGAGATACATACGTATCTCATTTATTTTTCTCCAAATGAGTTTCCGTGATGATCCAAACCATTCCAAGTTCTCCCTGATTTTTGAGGGTTGTTGGGCATGCACTCTGAAGGGATGGGCAGAGCAGCTTGCATGTGTCAGTTGTTTTTGAGCCATGAATAACTTAATGAAAATTGCCTTGTGACAAAACCCTTTCTCTCTTTTTCCAAACAGCTAACATGCCAGAGGATTATCCAGATCAATTTGATGAGGTAGTGGACTTTATTCAAGCCACTATTAAAAGACTGAGGAGGTCACCAGATAAACAGACCCCAATTTTTAATAGGCGGGAGAGAAACCGGCAAAACGCAGCCACAAACACAGAGAATACCAGCAAAAAGGGGAGGAGGAATCAAAAGGGAAAAAATCGGGGATGTGTCTTAACAGAAATACATTTAAATGTGACTGACTTGGATTTGGGATATGAAACCAAAGAAGAGCTGATTTTCCGGTATTGCAGTGGATCTTGTGATGCAGCCGAGACCACGTACGACAAGATTTTAAAAAACTTAACCAGAAAGAAGAAACTAGTCACTGACAAAGTGAAGCAGGCCTGTTGCAGACCCACAGCCTTTGATGATGACCTGTCCTTTTTGGATGATAACCTGGTTTACCACATACTGAAAAAACATTCCGCAAAAAGGTGTGGATGTGTCTGACTGCTGCACGCCAGAGGCAGCGCCTGTTTTGCATTCCTGCTATGACGCAAAAATAGGGACCAAGGTTCCTGGGGATATGTCTGCTCAGAGCAGAAAAAAGGACCAAGAATGCAGAACGAGGTGTTGTGAGAGCCTGGGGAGGGCGCGAGGCGGCATAGGAGGATGGAGGCTTTTGACGTCCTACGGGAAAGTACATAAAAGCTCAGGTGGAGATGCTGACGGCTGGATGGCATGCGTGCTCCCTTTCCCGTTTGACACAGTTCACCATCAGTGGGACTCGGATCCATGAGGAATGTGCTTAAAAACACAACCCTGCCATACCATGTTGTGTTGTAACTATACCATCTGTGCCAGGAAGCTTAGCCAAGAAGTAGTTTAGGAATACCTTACTCATCCCCTGTGCCCTCAGCTTTACTGAAAGACACATTGTGCTACTGCTCATTGAAGGGTGGTTCTTAAGCGCTTAGGACAACCTCAAAACTATAATAAGATTAACATTGTAAGTAAGATGATATCAGGCAAATATCAAAATCTCAAGGCTCAAGTTCTCTAGGGCCAGTACTGATATGAAACAAAACAGTTCCACTTACTGGTTAAGTTTGATTATTTCCATCTCATGTTTTTGCAAAAGGAGTGTAGGATTTCATTCTTCTGCTACCTATGAAAACAAGTTGAGTTTTTAAGCACTTCTTCCTAGTATAGTAAGACAAGTAACAAGCCCCATCTAGACAAAATGTGTTTCTTTTGGTTTACAAAGGACTAACGTCACTTGCGTAACTACATTTCTATTTGGTCATTGTGAGTGAGCAGAGACTACTGATGCAATGCATCCATTCAGAGACATAAATATACAGAAGATATTTATTGAGATTAAGTTATTGTTATTTATTACAGTTCAGTAATGAGTCTCCTTTCCTTATTTATTAAAGATTCTTTTCAAAGGTGCCAAAGTAGAAGGTGCTTGGAAGACACAGAGAGACAATGAAGTTGGGAGCAACAGTCCATGCTTTTGATTGAAATAGTTAATTTGAATGCAAAAAATCACTTACTTTACCTTTTTTCTTTAAAACAAAATCCTGATTGTGTTCACAAAATGTAATGCCAAAGCCTGCAGCCCTTCCTCCTGTTCACTAATACTGCAAAAATTACTGCAGTTATACATGTGCAGGAGCAGCAACAGCTCTGGACAAGCAAGGGTCGCAGGACTTGGCTCAACGTTAGCAATTTGTTAGAAGAACTAATTCTAGTCATATTTTAAATGTAGCCACATTTTTTTTCTCACAGTTTTTGCCAACTGACCTCACATAACTATTGACAAATGGAAAATAATCACATTTAGCATTATAATTTCTTTTTGTATTTATTTAAGCTTTTCCTTCCGTATTTCCATATAGAAGAGGTTAAATCCCTCTTATTAGTTAGCCCTGGATTTAATATAGCCTGCAGGTAAACAATTGTGTTAAATAACCAAAGTGTTTTGTATAATTTGCTGAAACATACCCACACAGGAGAACAGTTTGAATTTTCTTAGGATGAGGGAGGTTGTAGAGCAAAGGCATTCATAATGCAAGCCCTAGTTCTGGAGACTTTTTTCCTGAAGGAGCAGCAATGCAGGTCACCAGTCATACCTGAAAACCAGTGAAGCGTCAACTCCCACAAAAACAACAGGGAGAAAAAAAAAATCCCTACTGAAACCCAAAAAAACAATGGTCTGACCTTTTATCTCATGCATGCAATGGCTCTCTATATTCATTTTATCCTGGGGCCCTCAGGGCACCACGAAGAAGGGTCCAGAGGTCAAGGAAGTTGAAAACAGGCATAGAAAGATGTGCAAAGTGTATGAAATGTAATTCAGCCCTGGCCTCCTCTGCTTTCCTGGGTGACGGAGGGCAGGCGCAGAGCCCACCTGCAGGGTTCGTTCTTGCACTGCCATGGGGATACCTCACCCTCCGCGCTGGCCAGGGCTGGTACAGCTGGTACCACCAGCACTGGTATGGTTTGGGCAGTAAAAGCCTGCTGAGTGTCAGCTGTGCTGCTGGGCAATTGCCCAGAGGCAGCACTCAGCTGTACTTTTACTTGCCCCAAAGCATTTTCTGTGCAGCTTGAAGAGGCTGTAAGAAAAGCAAAGCACTATGTTCAAAATACAAAAGGGTAAAGTTTGTGATTTTTTTTTTATCTTTTAGACCTTACTGAAGACAGGAGTGTGCTTCTCTGGAGTTTTTTACTTCACCTGCGATTTATGTCTCAAGTCATTCGTGTTAATCAACCAAAGTTCTCTACAGACTTTATTTTTGTACAATACTCATTTTATAACTTTTTACAAAATAAAACTCGTTTCTATTGTTACCTGGTTGTTGCCTGTGCTTCTTTGCCATCCTACCACTTCCAAGTTACAGTATTTCCAAGTTCCTAAACCACATGGAGCAATGCTGAAGAGCCAGCAAGTCCTCTATGAAGTGAAGCTTTCCTTCCTATCTCTCCAGCATCTCTACTGTGAGTCAGTTGATCATTAGCCACTGCAATAAATGACTTGAAAATGCATGGTAATCGGTGACACAGCAATCAACACAGTGGAAGCCTGGTGTTACCCAAGCTGTCTCTTGCCCATGGAGGGCTGCAGTAGCATCATAGTGGCCTTGGCTATGCAGGGCTGCAACTTCTGCACTCGAAGGAGATTTGCATTTTGCTTTGCTAGCCCAGGCGTTACATCAGTTGGACTAGATTCCATCCACTTTGGCAGTCCTTTTCCCTTCATCTTTAATAAGGAAAATTGAAGAATTTTCTTTTCCACCACCATCATGGAAAAGATGACAGCAGGTTTTGTGGCTGTGGCTGGCAACATTTTCTCAACTGTTTCGTGTTAAGTGCTGCAGTTTCCATCACAGAACTGGGAAACGCATGCAGACTTACAGGTTTTGACACCGAGTTCTGTACAACTCAAAACTGCTACAAAGAGGAAGATGGAGCGTCTGAGCAGTGAGCCAGTGAGCAGGAGATCAAACACTCTTAATGTACAGCATATGGATGCCTTGATTTCATTTGTGCTGAGCAAGGCCATGCACGCAGCTCTAGCCCAGTGCTGGAACACAAAACAAAGCTCTCAAGCACTGCTTTTGAAGCACACGGTATTGAAGGCATTCCTTCTTACATGCCACCACCTCCACTCCTTGCAGCAGAAGCCCATCCACCGTGCACAAAGGCTGCTGATTGCAGTCTGGTTTAATATGGTACACGTGCAGTATTTGGCATGAAAATAACCTGCAGCTTCTTGTTCAGCAGAAATTAAGCACTTTAACAAGAGCTACATAAAACACAACTGTAGGGTGCTCTGAAGATTAATCTTTGATCTTACAGCCCCAAATTTCTGTCTCCTTTTTGTGGATGGGAAGAGCAAGGTTAACACTGAAGTCTTTCTTGGCCTTATCAGAGCTTTTAACAACTGGCAGGAGCAGGCTTGCTTGCATGGAGCTGTTTATGCTCCTTCCTCAACCTTTCTGGAGAGGATAAAAATGCAAGGAGAAGATGGGGTTTTGCCATTGTAACCCCAGGCTCACCACTGCTGGGTTGGCACCTTCAGATTTATTTTTTGGTTACAATACAGCTTGCAGTATTTCGCTGGCATCTTGCATGCATTAGACTGGCTTGAAACCTTCAGCTGGCAGGTTGTGTAGAAGATTTCAAAAAGGACTTAAGCTTTCCTTTGTCACCAGGTAGTGCCAGTGCTGGGAGACATGTCACTGCTTGAGTACCAGGGGCAGCACTACCCTGTGCCCCTTCAGGAAGGAGAATGTATGTCCCAAGTTAGAGAAATTATTTACAAGGGAAAGGATGGACCAGACCCCATAGTTATTTACATTTAATACTAAAGTCAGGAGAATGTTTTATTATTCAGTATCTCAATAAGAATTTTGGTGTTGTTTTTTTTTTAATTTTACATTAGGTTTTGTGCCATCAGTTAGCATTGTACTGTCAGACAAGAAGTGCTTGTTAGAGATTTGAGGGAAATCGTGATAATACCATATCCCACAGCTGTCTGGTGGTGCTGATCTCAGTGAGGAGAGGATGAAGTAGGGAAACTACTTCTTTTGGGTTGCTTCACCTCTGTCCTCAAAGGGGAGAAAGGCCAAAAGCAGCCAGTGCCTCAGTCTGAAGGAGGGCAGGAGGAAACTAGCAGCAGCCTCACTCCTTGCAGTCTGGATAGCTAGCCAAAAATACAGGGGAATATACAGAGGAAAATATCAGGATGAAGAAAACAAATCGAACTGACACATTGTATAAATAGGTCTTCAAATGTCATGCATGGATGGAACAAAGATGTTTTGTTCCAAAGCAAGAGACAGCTTGAAATGGCTCAGTAATACACATTGAGAAGTTTGCTTATTTGGAACAGAGCTCTTCTAATGAAAAGGTTAATTGTGTTGCAATGGAAAAGACAAAAAAAAAGGCAAATCAGAGGCCAGGCCTCCTCACCCTAGCAGAATTTCTCACTGTCTTGAAGAGAAGATTTTCTATAGCAAACATCACAGGTCTGAACTACTAACATTACAATAACTTACTCAGTAGATATATTCACAGGTCAATAAAAATAACTAAACAAACCATATATTCTAGCAGCATTAATCCCAGAGGCTTTCGGACAAGCTGCAGCAGCCAGGAAGAGAAATATGGTGTTCACCTCAGCCTGATGCCGGGAAGTTTCCTTGGGCAGGCACCAAGCACCAGTACTAGAGCAACACCAGCGCGTCTTCACTTGCTGTTGGCTTTTTCACTTTGAAATGGCAGCATTTTTTCACTTTTCCCCAGAAAGGTCACTCGCAAGCCTTTCTGCTTTGCAGCTGAAATGAAAAAGAATATGATGGGCTTTTGAAGGATACAGAAGGCTGCTCTAATTACCCACAGGGTTGAACGTTTGTGGGCAACTTCTCTAGGGTTTTGACAGCAATGCCACAGGCAGCAGGTTTCCTCCTGCTGCCCCAAACCTTTGGTTTCCTATCTCCCAGCACAATGGAAGAGGAATGCTTCTGTTTGTGTCACCCCAGGGAAGATACAAACATCAGTCCCTGGCGCAGAGCTGCAAACCTTATACCCAAGTGGTCCTCACAGGTCTAAAGCCACCAACATCCTCACCAGCTGCTCCACTGACTGTCGTGGAGTATCTCCAGTTTCATAGGAATGGAAGTAAGTATATCAAATCTGTCGATGCTCTCTGCAATATTCACGTACAAAGACTTGTACAATCTCCCTTGCCTTTCCTTTTCAAGTTTCTCTTACTCATTTCATATGTCCTGGGACTTCCAGAGCTTTGAGAAATTTCACTATGCTCTTACCATGTTATTAATTTGCCTTTCTTTGTTCCCTCCCCATTGGTGCTGTCTTTTGCTTGATTACCTCATCACTTCCACATTCGTCTCTGGCACCACAGATGTTGTAAACATGTCCAAATATTGTTGTTTCATGTTAAAATCATCCCCCTTCCAGGATACAAACAGGGGTGAACAGGCAGTCCTTGTTAGCATTTGGTATTATTTTTAATAGCAGTTTTAATCTGGAGATGAAAAATGTCCTCAACAAAATCCCAGAGCTTACAGATCAACTTTGGATAACTCTGAATTTCAAAATATACAGACTCCTTTCCTGCAGGACTGTGCAGGTCCTCTGAGGGTAAGAGTGGCATACACAGCCAGGGCAAGGATGAAGATCTCTCACTACCCTGTCTCAGTAGTGACAGCTGGAAAAGGAAAGAGTAGAATAAAATGGCAAGTTGAGAGTGTTACTTTCCCTGGAAACCCCACCCCAGCTCCAACAATTTGCAGTTCAGGAACTTTCTGAGCCAGATGTTTTATTGGTGTCCAATAGCCTTTGGCAGATCTGTCTCCCTGGGAAGGCACCCAACATCCTCCTCTGTGAATTTATTATTTCAGGCTCCCCTGTACTCTGGGGCAATTTCATTCTGTGCAATGAGAGTAAGAGCTTCTCTGCTGGCACTAAATCTCCATTTCATCAACTGAACACTCGTTCCTGTGTCCTGATGAATTGCCAATTCTCCTTCACCTTTGTAGTCCACATGCATCTGTCCAGTCTAAGGAGCCCTCATATCTGACCAAGGACACCAATTTGGTGGCCTTCTATGATGGGGCTACAGAACTGATGGATAGATGGGGCAGATAAGGCCACAAGGATGATAAAGCAGCCTAAGTACCTCCTGTATGAAGACAGGCTGAGAAAGCTGGGGCTGTTCAGCCTAGAGAAGAGAAAGCTGCGTAAAGGGGGGACTACAAGGATGCTGGGGAAGGACTCCTCATCAGGTACTGTAGCAACAGGACAAGGGGTAATGGGTTCAAACTTAAACAGGGGAAGTCCAGGTTAGATATAAGGAAGAAATTCCTTACTGTAAGGGTGGTGAGGCACTGGAACTGGTTGCCCAAGGAAGCTAGCAGAGTTTAAGGCCAGGTTGGACGGAGTCTTGGCTGACATGGTCGACAGTGAGGTGTCACTGCCCATGGCAGGGGGATTGGAACTAGATGACCTTAAGGACCTTTCCAACCCAAACCATCCTATGATTCTATGATCTTTCACCATTCATATCTTCTATCTTCCAGTCAGACCATGTTCCTCCTGAGAGGAAGATGCTTCTATCAGAATGCTGGACAGAAGCAAACCATGGATTTCCACAGAGGCACAAGGATATTTTCTGTTCGGTTTTCCATGCTATTTCCAATAACTCTTTTGAGGTGATCGATGGGGAACTCATCAAAGACATGACTTCATCAGATACATGAATTCAGAAGCAACATGTTGCATCTTTTTTTTGGAAGCACCATGTTGCATCTTTTTGGAAGCACCCTTCATTTAACAACAAACTTCTCCATGTGTCAGTCTGAACCCGACTGACTCCAGTTTTGCTGATCTATACAAGCCGTCATGTGGTGGCCAAAAGAAGATTTCATTTTTCTGATGTGAAACCATCATGTGCAGCTGCTGTGGAGCCAGGAAGCATTGCCCTAGGGTTGGGCCACTGTGCAGTACCAACTGACACCCATGTCCCAGAGCTGTCAGTGTATGGAGACACAGAGTCTCCAGGTTTGAGGCAGCCATCTGACTTACGAACAAATCTTGTCACTGATTGCTCACAGAAAGTTAAAGGGATCTTGTCTTCTGGGATCTACTTAGAGGGCTGCCTTAAAGCAGAAAGAATCATAAACAGTATGTTGGCCCTTCTTTCAAATGGTAATTACTGGAGGAAAGGATATGGCTACAAGTGGAATCTTATTTAAAAACCCAGAACAAATAAGTTTCAAGGCATTTTTGCATGTGGTACAGAAACCTCCTTTTCTGATTCTGACACCTCGTGGAACAGAATTCAGAATTATTAAAAAAAAAGTTCTGTAGAACTTTGGAATTTGTTCCATAGATTTATTAAGAAAAGCTTGGTAACATCTTGGACTGATTTCTTAGTGTCAGTAATATGTGGCTATTATAGGACAATGCAAATTAAGTCTCAGTAGTAGATTTTATAGTTGACTGTGATTGAGTCAGTATATTTTTTGCTATGTGCTACTATGAAGTAGTGAAGCACCTCTGTGTCATCATGTCATAGAATCATAGAATAGTTAGGGTTGGAAAGGACCTTAAGATCATCAAGTTCCAACCCCCCTGCCATGGGCAGGGACACCTTGCTCTAAACCGTATCACCCAAGGCCTCGTCCAACCTGGTCTTGAACACTGCCAGGGATGGAGCATTCACAACCTCCCTGGGCAACCTATTCCAGTGCAAGCGCACACTGCTGGCTCATGTTCATTTTCTTATTGACCAGCACCCCCAAGTCCTTCTCCGCAGGGCTGCTCTGAATCTCTTCTCTGCCCAACCTGTAGCTGTGCCTGGGATTGCTCCGACCCAGGTGTAGGACCTTGCACTTGGCATGGTTAAACTTCATGAGGTTGGCATCAGCCCACCTCACAAGCCTGTCAAGGTCCCTCTGGATGGCATTCCTTCCCTCCAGCGTTATCAACTGAACCACACAGCTTGGTGTCATCAGCAAACTTGCTGAGGGTGCACTCAATCCCACTGTCCATGTCCGTGACAAAGATGTTAAAGAAGACCGGTCCCAACACTGATCCCTGAGGGACACCACTCGTTACTGGTCTCCAGCTGGACATTGAGCCATTGACCACAATTCTTTGTGTGCGGCCATCCAGCCAGTTCTTTATCCACTGAGTGGCCCATTCATCAAATTGATGTCTCTCCAATTTAGACAGTGTCGAACGCATTACACAAATCCAGGTAGATGACATCCACTGCTTTACCGCTGTCCATCAGTTCTGTAGCCCCATCATAGAAGGCCACCAAATTGGTCAGGCAGGATTTCCCCTTAATGAAGCCATGATGGCTTTCACCAACCACCTTGTTGTTTTTCATGTGCCTTAGCATGCCTTAGCAGGAGAATCTGCTCCAAGATTTTGCCAGTCACAGAGGTGAGACTGACTGGTCTGTAATTGCCCGCGTCATCCATTTTCCCCTGCTTGAAAATGGGGGTTATATTTCCCTTTTTCCAGTGGTCGGAAACTTCACCTGACTGCCAAGATTTTTCAAATCTGATGGCCAGTGGCTTAGCAACTTCATTCACCAGCTCCTTCAGGACTGCGGATGGATTTCATCACAACCCATGGACTTGTGCACATTCAGATTTTTAAGATGGTCTCGAACCAGATCCTCTCCTACAGTGGGCCCAAGGTCTTCATTCTCACAGTCCCTGCATCTGCCTTCCAAGACATGGGTGGTGCGGGTTAGACCGAGGCAAAGAAGTCATTCAGAACCTCAGCCTTCTCCAAATCCTGTGTAGCTAGTTCACCCGAGAGCTTCCTGAGGGGGCCTAATCAGTTTTTTATTTGCTGTGTACCTGTAGAATCCTTTCCTGTTATCCTTAACATCCCTAGCCAAGTTTAATTCTAACTGGGCCTTAGGTTTCCTAACCTGGTCCCTAGCTTCCCAGACAACATCCCTGTACTCTTCCCAGGCCGCCTGTCCTTGCTTCCACTTTCTATAGGACTCTTTTTTCATTTGAATTTTCCTCAGCAGCTCCTTATCCATCCAAGGAGGTCTCCTGGCCCTCCTGCTGCACTTCCTTCTAGTCGGGATGCAACACTCCTGAGCTTATAGCAGGTGATCCTTGAAGATCAACCAAGAGTCTTGGGCCCCCCTGCCCTCTAGGGCTATATCCCATGGAACCTTACTAAGCAGGTTCCTGAAAAGGCCAAAGTCTGCTCTCTTGAAGTCCAGGGCAGTGAGCTTGCTGCACACTCTTCTCCTGTCCTGAGGATCTCAAATTCAACCATCACGTGGTCGCTGCATCTAAGGCTGCCCTGGAGCCCCACATTTCCAACGAGCCCTTCCCTGTTGGTGAGCACGAGGTCAAGCATGGCACCTCTCCTTGTCGGTTCCTCTATTACTTGCAGAAGGAAGTTGTCTTCCACACAACCGAGGAACCTCCTGGATTGCTTGTTCTGGGCTGTACTGTCATTCCAACAGATGTCAGGGTGGTTGAAGTCACCCATGAGGACAAGGGCCTGCAAGCATGAGGCTGTTCCTATCTGTCTATAGAGTGCTTCATCCACAGAGTCCTCTTGATCAGGCGGTCTGTAACAGTTCCCCACAGTAATGTCTCCCATTGGTGTTCTCCCTTTAACCCTGACCCACAAACTCTCTGTTAACTGCTCACCTGTCCCCAGACACTCTCCAGCCTATCCTTAACATAAAAGGCAACTCCCCCTCCACACCTGCCGAACCTGTCTTTTCTAAAGAGTCTGTAACCTTCCATTCCAACACTCCAGTCTTAGGAGCCATCCCACCATGTTTCTATTATATCATGCCTGTTATATCATACCCCCGTAGACGTGCACGCATCTCTAATTCCTCTTGTTTGTTACCCATGCTACAGGCATTTGTATAGAGGTATATATGGTTGTTTGTGTATGATACCTCTCTGGCTAGCTGCTCTGGGGAAATGGTTTTAAATCTGTTTAAATCTGTCTGTTCTTTTAGAATAGATGTGATATTGGCTATATTTAACATTAAAAAGAAAATCTCACATATATTTTTCCTACATAATATTGCTGACATGACATCCTTTTTTGCACAAAGTGAAATAATGCACAGCCTTAAATTATTTCTCCATCCCCACCATCTGAAGGATAAATGGAAAACAGGGGTGCCCAGAATCACAGGCCACAGTTATGCTATTGCATTTAGGACAAGAAAGCTCATTAGAAGTTTCATGTATTGGTTTAATGTACCCATCTCATGATAAATCATCAATCTCCTCTACTTTCTTTGACACTAACTATAGACTCACAAATATCTTGTAATAATATACTGTGTGAAGATTTTTGAGCAAATAAGATAAAGCCTGCCCTAAAAACAAAGGTAATCTGTCTGAGCCCTTATGGTCTCAGTCATGTTTATTCATCTTTTCCGGTGTAATACTCGATAAAAACTGCTATGGCTTAGGTAGGACAGACACTAAATGTATAGTTTTATGGCTGAGTCTGCTCTCTGGTGCTCATTTAATCATGTGTTTTATTGTCAGCTCTTCTCAAACTGTCAAGTGTTGTTTCTTATGAGAGACCTGCTTTCTGTAACACACATCCCCCCTAGTCCCACTCATCATTTGGTACTATTGACTTTTCTCTAGCCTGTTGATGATATTTATGGCTGTTTTTTTCCCAAGAAACAGCATATGTTTTAAATGGTGCCTCTTTTTCACTTTTTAGTGCTTCGGCTCAATAATCTCTCATAATCTAGAAATGACCCAGATGATGTCTTGATCTTTACATCCAAAACCATCCAAGATCCGTAACTAGCAGTGGAAACTCACTGTGTACTGATTTGCCTTTCTTCAGGAGGCCCCATGGAAAAATCCTTTTCCTGCTCTGCTCAGTAACACAAATGTAGAAGTTGTAGGCACCATGGTCCACAGCACCAGGCTGCCACTGTCCATGCCCAGCCCTTGCCACCCTCCCTGAGCACAAACACTGTGTGACCATGGGCAAAAAGGCCAGTACAATGGAGAAATGCAAATGTGCCCATATTCACATCCAACGGAGGTCTACTACTAGTAGCAAGACACTGCAAACTGGTGGTATGAAAATGTGTAGTGCCCTCCATCATGCACAGAATTTACCAACACTGTGGGGCTGTCTGTGTGCATACAAAGTCTCAGACTAAACTGGACTATTTCCGTCGGAAGGGACCTGCAGTGATCTCTTAATCCAACTGCCTGACCAATTCAGGGCTGACCAAGTTAAAGAATGTCCTCTGAGATTTGTCCAAGGAATAGCACACAAAGACCATGGAGAAATGATGCCACCTCAGTAGTTACCAGCCTCATTTAGACCTACAGGGATTCACACAGACAACTGTTTAGAAGAGAAACCAAGCAAATAATCTGCTTCTTGGACTTTAATGCATTCCCATGTACAAATATTATAAGAACAGTAAAGCTTGACTGGTTTTCCTACACTTTTTCAAACTCAGCATTTTGTTTCGTCTTCAAAAGTCAGCTCAGCAAAATGGAAACCTTTTATGATAATTCATCCATGCAGCCAGTGCTTGCTATGGCAAGCAATAAAGGGACATCAGGTCACCTCTCCCATGGATTTCATACCATATATCAGGCTATATATCAAAGCTGAAACAAAGTGCTCTGGCATTGAACAGATGAAATATCCCACCAGGTTTTGAAAGAAATCCTTAGCTACCCTCTCCTGGCACTTCACTTCCAGAGCTGGTCTGCAGGTAGGTTGTGCCCACCCTGATGGGTCCTGTGATCAGCCAAATGATGGGATGCTAATCAGGGCATAGGTATTCACACTTTATAGGACTGTAAAACAAACAAAGAAGCAGTAAAAAGCCACTCCTTTCTGACAGCTAAGCACTACAGAACCATCCTGCTGAAGAGAGCAGAAGATAGCAGAAATACCTTTCACATCAGCAGTTTGAGGAGCAAAATCGCTTTAAAAGAGAATCCTAATACTGCATTAAGCCACACAGTTTTAATCTCATCACCCATGTGGTTCCTAAGTGTTTTCCGAAAGCCTAACTCTTGATCTAGGTTGTCTGTAATGCTGAGAATTGCCTAAATGCTCAGCAAACAGAATGGATGTGAATGCAGTGAGAAAGCAGAAAGATGCTTGGAGATGGGAGAACGGGCTGCAATATCACTGTTTCAATCCATCTGAAGAAAACCCTCTTGTTGAAATCTTACAGACAGCAATACCTGCATATTTCCTGGCCTCAGCAGGGGTCTGGCTGAAAGGAGTTCATTTCAGGAGCTGAAGCCATGCACATCAGCTTTGCAGATTTGCCAGCTCCCTCTGCAAGATGGCTTGCAACATGTATACACATGGTATCTGGCAACAATAATTGAGAGAAAATGAAAAATGCTTCTCATTCATTGCAAACAAATGGGTACAGTGAAATCCCAGGCAAACTTTCCCAAAGCAGGCAGCTTGCTGGATTAAAGAAGAAGTGAGTGAAAAGAGAATGTGGAGGCCCAGAGGACCCCTGACGGGAAATGCGTGAGAATGGGTCCTTCAAAGAATGGAGTAGATACATAGGAACAGAGCAAGTTTCCAAATGCAGCCTTTGCTTTCTGCTCTGCAGGAGCAGAGCTCTGCCTGTGGCCAGCACGAAGTGCTCTCACATAGGCACTGCTAGGGCTGCAGAGTAGGGGCACCAGCAATGCCCCGCTCCCAGCATGGACCCTTGTCACTCATTGCCAGGTTTTCCCAAGAACAATTCCTTCTGGCATTTTAAAGCCCTGTGACCTTGCAGGTCTGGGCACCTTCTGAGAAACAGAGACTTTTTCTACTTCCAGGGGCTTTCCCTGCCAGGGCCTGTGATACCAGCACCCAAGGCCACTGGAAGAGAAAAGCCACAGAGAAACATTAAAGGCAGCCCCAAAGCTCACCAAAACAGGGATGTTCCAGATGAAGTCACCAGAGCCATGACAGAGAGTGACTGCTGACACAGCTCAGAGCCCTTTAGCCACATAAAATCCGGGGAAACCAACCTGTCTCTACATCCACACCTTTACTTGGGGTGCTCCTCGGTCTTCTCTGATACAGAATTAGCAGCTATTCAGAAAAGGGCTCAGCAACTAGGTGCAGAAATGTATGGCATACGTACCACGAAGTGTGAGAAAGGTACAGTGTGTAACACAGGTGAGCAAATAAACCACTTTCATGGAAAATATGATAGGGGACTGGATTTGGATTGTATCTGGTGTGAAAGCTAAGCCATACTGTTATGTGTGGGTAAAATTTCTCACTTTACCTTTGGCATATACGTCTTTATTTAAACACGTCGGCACTGTATACAGTACAGAGTTCACAAATTGTCTTGGGGATAGGACCTCAGTGCAAATATTACCGATTCCATAGTTGACAATCAAAATGCTAAAATTAATTGTTTATCTGATCTCTCCAAACCAATTACAAGAAGACAGATTAATCACATCATTTCTGTTATCACTGGTTTACAAACTATAAGCATGCTTTCCTGAAGGTTTACAGGGAGTAACAGCAGTGGTAATGTCACCTGGGAGTCTTGACAGGAGACCTTTGGTTGGGAGTTGGTTTGCTTTCGCTTGTAAAAGCTCTGTTGTGTTTACTTCACTAAAGTTTAACTTGGCTATGATTTCATGACTCCTGAATTCACGCTGCCCCCCAGCCAAGCCATAGAATAGCTGAAGACTCAATAAAGATGAGTGACATCATTAACCCAATACAGTAGCTATTCAGATGTACGCTGTGGTCTCCTTACATAATCACCTAATTTTAGCTACTGAGCGAGCCACATACAGTACCACAGTGTGTTATGAGCTCTGAATAACTGTCTAATATCCAGAAGCTTTTTTTTCCAAGGTTATTTTATTTTTCTGTTTTAAAATTATTTTGTTACACAAATCTCAAGGTGTTATTTTTCCTTCAAGCAAACCCTCTCTTAAAAAAATGTTCAAGACTTCTGCTGCTCCTGATCACCTTGACACATCATTAGCTGGTCATCACAGTTGTATTGGTGCTCATGGTACTAACGTACAGTGCAGGACCTAGGGATTTTACAACAACTGTCAATAAGAATAGCCTAACAAAGCAGTAAGGTGATACAAGCCTTAATTCAAGCATCAGACATACATATGCTCAAGTAAAAGCACCTGGTTTGTTTCTCATAGATTTACAAAACATCTATGAGAATACTTTTTAAACCAGAAGCATCTGGGGGAAGGAATTCCTTTTTGCTATGCACCACAACAGCAGCTTCTGCAGCCCCTATTCCTTGCAATCAACACCAGACACATGCATGTTTGATGCTATTTAGTGGTACGAACACCAGATACAAATCCAATGTGGTAGCTTAGACGTGCCCGCAGTAGTGCTGGAAATCCCTCAGATGGATATTCCGCTTTTGAAAAAGAAGAAAGAAAGCAGGGCTTTTATTGCAGGAATCACATGCGCAATTTGTAACCAGGCACTGTGCACGCTTTCCAGGTAAATTGCGTATTATGCACAGTGCATATACAGGTTCCAGAGATCACACCACATACAAAACCAATCCAATGATCTTATTTGATCCAATTTACCTTTCTTCAGCTATGTTCTGGCAATGAGAATTGTAGCTTTAAAAAACCCTCCCTGTTTCTGCAGTTCTTTTCATCTAAATCACTTAACATACTAATTCTATGAAGTTCTAATTGCTCAGAAATTCCTGTGTCTACAGAAACTTCCTGAAAAGAGGCAGAACAATTTATTCACAATTACAGAAAATATAGGGGATTACCTATAGTACTTGTACCAAAGCACTTCATTATGGAGCATGCAGAAGGAGATTACATGTAAAAGCCAATTCATATGTTATGAACCCCGAAACCACAGTTCTGCTAATTTCCCCATCCCCATACTGGACATCTGACTTTCTCTCTCAGCACACTCTCCCTCGCTGCTGCACAGAGCTGTTCTCCAGCCAGGAGAGCTGGCAGTCTCCATCCCTTGTGTAATCAACTAGCTCACCTCGGAGATATGCTCACATTGTGCTGGCAGAGGCTCACTTCTTCCACTTTGCAATGCTATGCTCTGCAGACAGAGCTCTGTCCCATCTTTCCATCCAGTTAAAACAAAGCTAGTGTCTTTGTGACAATTTCTGGAAAAACAAGCATGCTAAAACCCAAGGCAACATCCTCTGCTGGCTTAAGTAACAGCAGCTCCTTAGCACTCATTTCCACCAGTGGAGATGCTGGCTCTTGAACTCCCATTCACTCTGCACTACTGGCACAATATGTTTGATTGTGGTACTAGTAGGCGTCAAACAAATCATGTTAATGTTGGTAGCTGAATGTTTGTGCTGCAGAGGGCAGCTAGCTGTGCAAAGCTTTCACTCCTCCAAGCATCTACTCTATGCCTAATGAAACCATGGTAATTAACAACAAAAATCCTCCACGTGGTAAGAACTGTATGATTTCCTTTTAAATATAAATCACATTTAATCGACAGATTAAAAGTTCAACCAAAGCCCAACCCTGCAGGAATGCTGAGTGAAGCAAACAGAATGCTGATCATGCCTTGGGACAAGAAGACAATCTAGCTGTCCCACTGCGGTCCTGTCTATTTGTAGAGGCATTTATAAACAGCATGAGTGAAATAGCAAGGTTTGATTCTGCCCAGGACTGTTGGATTACAGCCCCTGCATTCATTCCTGCAGGCAGAGGGCCCCACATTTGATATTCCAATTGTTTTTAATTAACAAACCCTGGCTACGAAGGAGCACAGCATGATTCAGTAATAAACATCACCAACACTGAGCCTGGTTGTGGAGAGCAGCACAGAACCCTCAATTCCCAAAGTCAAACACTCCTCGGTCATGCACAGAGAACGGTGCACCAGGAGGAGGAAATAAGGAGCAAAGTGAAAGCAGACAAGCACAAAGCAGAATTAAGTGACATGTCAGTCGTGTGTATTTCCAAATGAGCCATTTCAACCTGAATTCCCGCTGTGATATGGCCAGGCCGGAAGGATTCAGTTTCTCCTGCAACTAAGTGGCTGCTGGTGCAAGTTACGCAGCTCTGTTTGTAACTCAGCTACAGGCATAACACACAAAAATTAGATTACAACCACAAGAGAAGAGTATTTCCCTGATTTGAAAAGATGTCATACAGACTTCTCTGCAGCAGAGAGATGCCAGTGAAGAGCACCAAAGCAACACTGAAATAGCTGAACTAGAATTCCTAGATCTGCCACTAAACTGACTTTGATTAACTCTCCTCATCTAGTATTACCATTTCTTCAGTCCTGCAGCAATAGTTGTTTTTCCAACTTGGATTCTTAGACCAGATGATACTGTCTCTTCTCCATCCCTAGCACTGTGCAAGTCCAGGTTGCATGGAGTCTTGAGTGACATGATTTAGTGGGAGGTGTCCCTGCCCATGTCAGGGGTGTTGGAATCAGATGATCTTTCCAACCCTAACTATTCTATGATTCCATAATTCTGTGTTTGAGAAGCACCTAGGAGAATAAAAGCCTGAACTTGAACAAGGATTGTTATTGCACAGCAAAAAGGAAGCGTGGGAAGTTGGGATACTCTGTAGGATTTGATGAAGTTATCCCTCCCTCCCCCAGTAAAATGAAATTATTTAACAGCTTCTCTTACAGGACAGTTTAACCTCTATTGTGCCCCAGAGTAGGACAGTATGCTGGACAGTAAAATGAGTGGTTAAAAGAAACAGAGGAATACATATACCACTGTGATACTTACCTCATTACCAGAACCAAAGCTTCCCTTTTATTTTTTTAGTGTAAACATGGATTAAAAGCTAGTAAAAATTAACAAAAGAATCCTACAAGTGGACATTTTATAGAGCCTCAACCAAAAATGTTATCACTTTGTGAACAACAAAATCTCTCTGTAGTTGGGAATCTGACAGCCGTCATCTTCATGGAAACCTTCTTCTTCCATAATCTTTCATGAGCTACAGGACAATTTTACCTTTTAATGGTTTTGGAAAACATTATGTACCTTTGAAAGTGGAATCATTTTATTTTTTTAATGATCGTGGGCTGTGGTGCATAGGTGTGCATCATCTTCATCCCTCATCTTCATTCTACAAGTGGCCTGGGGTGCCCATCTGCCAGCCCAAACACTCCTGAAAGGTTTCCTATAAAAGCGTTAGTGCAATAGTATCCCCATAAGCCTGAACTTCAGATCTGAGGGTAAGTAAAAATGGGTACCTTAGCACTGGGGAAAATCTCACAGAGAAGACCATTTTCAGCACCATGTCAATCTCACTCTCCTGTTTTTTACATTTGTTTTTCTTTTTCCATATTGTGGTTTTCAAGGCTATCCCAGTGCATTGTTCTTTCTGAAAAGGTTAATATCGGTGTTTTCCCTCAGCATACCCCAGTTGGAGTCAGGGAGACTCAATGTCTCTCAGATTAAAATACTTACTGCAGATTCTTCCACTTGTTCATTCACTGGCTGTGCCTCTCATTGATCCATAGCCAGCTTCAGTTTCTCTGGTCCTGTACATTTCACTCAAGATACTGCCTTAATTTAGGTAAACACACCATAAGATTAACTGCTCATCTGTACCGTTAATGAACCACTTGAGATAAGATGCATGTAAGCTCTCAGGTATAACTGCTTGCATAGCATGTCCCCATCAATAAAGGAAAAGACATATGCATACATACATGCGTATACAAATTGTTTTCATATTAAAGATAAAGCAAGGATGAAGCTGATGTCAGTTCCTTTAGCATGTGATCTCTCAGAATAATTTTCTAGGTAACCCCAAGCACTCAAGGATAATCTGCCCTGCAGCAGTCACCAGTAGTAGTGTCACTGCAGCATGAGGAATCCTCCTGTCACTCAGGAGCCCGCTGTGCTGGAACTAACATCAAATTTCACAAGGATCATGGATCTGGAAGTTAAGCATAGGCTGTTGAGTCAATTAAGAAACCACAAATTGTTTTTCATCTCACTACATGGGGACAATTTATAATGAGCTGGCAGGCCCAATAAGAAGCTTATTTTTTCATTACCGTATTTCCTCAAGATCTCTATATATTCTTTATATGGGGAGGGGGTTCAGGTGAATCAAACCCCAAAATCTTTAAAGATTGTTTTTAACAGGGAAAAACATCTGTCCCAACAATTCAACATTCCTAAGAAACTCTGGCACGGAGCACCTGAAGCACATCCGTATGTAGAACAGCATGACTGGGGAGAGATCAGTATAATTGCTTTCTGAAATGCAAAAATTTCCAAACTAGAGAGGGAAAGAGGGAGTAAAAGTCTCCTAACTTCCTGAAACATCCCTTGATAACTCTAAGCTTTAAAGGACACAAATTGCTGCAATTACACGCAGGAGAGCGAAAGCAGATTTATAAAGCTGATAGGAGACAAGAACCTCTCAGAGAGCCAGCTAATTTTGCAAGACTGCAAACAGAGAGCAGAACTTTTACTTGTAGCACACATGACATCAGCATCTGGTGCTTGCAAAAGGAGACCCCTCTACTGCATCAAGCTGATTTTCAGACTAAAGCCATCCCAACCACTTCTGTGCTCCTCAGCAGCTGGGAGGCAGAATGTGCTGTGTTCACAGTCCTGGTGTCACTCCAGCTGCTCAGTCAGGAGCAATCCTTTTGGCAGAAGCTTGACGCGCATTTTTCTGTTTGCCTTGTCAGAAGGAACACAGAAACATGAACTGCCATCCACCAACTCTGGTGTAGCTGAGACTCATCCCACCATAGAGGAAAAGCTAATCTGCATTTTGAATTACTGTTGTCCAGATGTATTATCTTGCATTTGTCAGGGTGACTCCCTGTTACTTCCTGCGTCTCTTTTTTCAGTGGTGTTTGCAGTATTCATCTGCATCATCTGTTAATTTCATTAACATCCTGTTTAATGATCTCAAAGGGGGTACTTTAAAATGATGTTACATAAAACCGGACATAAACTCCCTATTCCTGCAGCATCCCACTGATCACCTCCCACTCATCTCTGTGCCCTATTATTTATCATGACCTGTTTCCTCTTCATGCAAGACCTCATGCTGTGTTCATATGACATGCCATTTTCAGGTGAAAATTCCCAAGTCACCAGGCCTTATTTTCTTAGTCTGGGATTGCTTCTGGTTCTGCTTTGTCCTTTGTTCCTTTAAGGATTGAATTAAATTTCTCTGAATCTTTGCAATAACAACACAGTTTTGTCCCAGTTCTGTGATGCACTAGTAGGTTATGGGGACATGGCTATAGGCACTTTACTGTTACAAATTATAGCAGTATTACTGTAACATACCAGAAACTTCATATCCTCCCCAAAGAGTTATAATAAATATATGCTTTTACTCTTAACTCAACCACTTAATTTAAATATCAAGACACATTGAAATTATTCTATGAATAATCAAGGAGATCTTACTGGAAAATGTCATAAAAACTTAGAGCCATTGTTGATAACGTTGCTTGAAATGGCTGTTTTGAAAATCCTGACCTCTATTTGGAATACCCTTGATGTTTGCCTCTGACTAGCCAGGTAATTGTAAACGAAGAGCCAACTGACACTGGACACCAGCTTCATAGCAGAGTGGTCCCTTTGCTGATGCCACAAGTCACAGTGTTAGAAAAATCTGGATTTTGTTTGCTAAGAGATGTCTTTTACTAACATTACATGCAGACTCCAAAGTTTCAGAGTCCTTTGCTTGCATAACCATTGCACTAAAGAGATACCACCAAGTGACAAGGATAGAGAGTAATATGAAGGACAATAATCCCCAACTGGCATAGTATGTTGGCACTACATCTTGCACAGTTTATGTGGGATGAAGAAACAGGCCTATGCACATCATCACCGCAAAAATAAATCCTATTACTGCAAAAGTTTGCACAATGATACAATTAAAATTGGTACACACACAATCCCTAGGAGGTACCCCTTCTGACCCTCTGCCATCCCTCTGGGTCCTAAGCTCACGGCTCTTGTCTGAAGGGCAAACTGGGAGATGGGTGTCGTGACAAGTTGTCACAACAGGAAATCGATGAGTTGTCACACCAGGAGATTGATGTTGATGGGGAGGGCAGGAGGAGATGGCGTTCTTCCTCCTCTAGAGTCAGCATGCAATTATTTCTGTACATTTTGCAAGACATACTAACCCCTAGCCCTTTCTCTGCTGCTTTGCATGTTACGGCCAGATTTACCATATATGGCCTCCTTTATATTTGGTAAGATACTTGATTTGCTATGCCCAAAACCAGCATGTCCAGCTCCCAAAACTTCATTCTGTGAATGACCAGTAATTACCATTGGTGAGATCCTATTCACTCTAGGGCTGCTGTTACAGTTCTGTGTCCACACCTTCGAAGCCTCTGCTCTCACTCTGTGACTGTACACCTCCATGGTACATCTGAATTCTAGGGTCATCGGTAGTTCATTCAACAGAGAACAACCACATGGAATTACTTCTCCCCATGAAATAGATTAATTTCCCCATCATTGTACAAAGCTAAGCAAAACCTTACACAAATGAAGCAGCAGTCACCTGGCTGCTAGACAGCAGCTAAAGAAGCTCAAACAAAGCTGCAGGCAGCC
This sequence comes from Neopsephotus bourkii, assembly GCF_033783945.1. Taxonomy (NCBI): domain Eukaryota; kingdom Metazoa; phylum Chordata; class Aves; order Psittaciformes; family Psittacidae; genus Neopsephotus; species Neopsephotus bourkii. The sequence continues at coordinate 49,240 of NW_026901510.1, read as the reverse complement.
CAAGACAGATCCAAACCCAGGTAAGTCCTAAGGCCTTCTAGCTTAATACAGGACCTTGACCAGTTAATAGCAATGGCAACTCCATAGTAAAGGGCATCCTAGGCTGCACAGCAGAGCCACAGAGCAAAGCTAAGGAACACAGGCCCGGGACGGACCAGAAACACAGGTTTCACAGGCAGGTGCAAACTCTGCAGAAATCAAGGAGAAAGAAATTTCCCATCTAGGAACAATGGTGCCCTTGAGGATGTGACAAACAGAGATATTGGGTGGTCGGTGGCAGGCAAGGAACAGAAGTGCAGACAGTGCCTGAAGACAGAGACTTCCAGGGAAGATCTCTAACTAGCTCCAAGATCCTCAGCATTTGAGCACTATGGAAACCTGCACGCTGTCACCTAATCACCTAACAAATGGAGGATAAGTGTCATGTACACTCTTGTGTTCTTAAATCAGCTGCAGTGCAGTCCTGGTGATCTTGAGAAGCATTAGGCATTTCTCTAGCCCATTACTAAAGACTGATTTTTCAGTAAAATGTTCCCCAGGCCACCCGAAGAGCAGATGGTGAACAGGGAACCTGAGGAACAAGAAATGTTGCTGCTTCCATCATGTTTGGAGTCTCAGGAAGTCAATGTGTGGGCAACCCGATCACCACACCACCACAAGCAAGGCAACCACAGATCTTACTACAGTAACACAGCTCTTGGCAGGTGTGAATGTTTAGTCTTTGCGTAGATCAGACCAGATGTACACCCTTAGGTGTGTGGCTAGCCCCACTGCTAATTCACATACTACATAAGATAATAGCAGAAGACACACTTTTTACTGTAGAAGGAGAATTAAAGTGATAATTCAGGACCAAAGCACCTATTTCGGACAAGTTGGAAATATTTTTAGAATGGGGAGTACCAGTTGAGGTCTCCCACATCTGTTAATGTCAGAAGGATTCCTGCTGGACACAGACAGAGCCATTAAATAAAATTCCCAACCCAAAGCATATGAAGGGAATCCAGCGATTTCTAAGAAAGCCAACTCTTTTTCAAAAAATTTCTGAGTACAATAACTGAAAGCTTATGAAACCTTAAGAAAATTAAGAGCATATGAAAAATTTCCCTCCCATATATACGGAAAACCTTACGGATTTGCCACTAACCACTGATTTCAGTAACGGCTTAGCTGAATGAACAAAGCATACATTCGTTACATCTGCTGACAACTAGAAGCTGTAAAAAGCTGCAGGCACTTTAGAGCCAAGAGAAAATTCAAAATAATCTCAGCAAAATGGTGATACATTTTGAAAAAATGCAATGAAATTCAGTACAAAGGACTAAATCCAACTCTTAAGATATATGCATAACCCCAGACAGTCAACTGTCTGGGCAACAGCTTTGCAGTGAAGGTTCTGAAGTCTGAGGAGGATTAAGGCCTGAACACAAATCTGTAATACCAAACTGCAGAGAAAAAAGTGACCGTCATGAGACATGCAAACATTTTTCCTGTTTACTCTGTAGTGCTAAAAAGGTAGCTTCACCTGAAACAGTTAAAAAAATGTGGGCAATCACAACAAGGCAGAAAAAAACCAAATAATACATAAATATTATATATTTATATATCAAATAAATGATAATATACCAGAAAATATAAACCACAAAGTAAAACTGAAAGAATAAGAGGAAACAGGAGAAGATAAAAAAATTCAAGCATAATAAAAAACTTCTGCAAAGGGAAACATCATAAACTGACTTCCATGGCTGCTGGGAACTGGACAGGAAATAGTGGGCTTAAATAGCTGCAAGAATGTTTTTGTTAAGAGATTATGAAAATTTTTCTACTGTTAAGCAGAATGAAGCACTGAAACAGATTCAGAAGATTATGCACTGTCTATCATGGGAGTGTTTAAAGAGCTGATCCAATACACATGCCAGACAAACGTGGTTCAGGTATAGCTGTAACCCGAGTCAAGGATGGACTACATTACTTCTTAAGGACACTTCTAGTCCAGTTTATCTACTGCAGGTTTCCATCTGTTGCAGTTTCTCATGATTCAGTATGGAAAAAGGCCGGAGCCCACAAGAATACAGGAATACTTCTTTGAAAGAGTAAGTACTAGCCATGACATACAACAGCCCTGCATTACAGCTAAGGTGAAAAGAAAATAAAGGAAAAAAACAAAAGGAAGAGTTACTGGCTATGCTTTCTGAATCAGCCTTCTTTTGAGTCATCTCTCAGAGTACAAGATGAACATACTGTCTGATCATCAGCCATTAAAAAACAGGAACTATTGCCAAAGCACTCCACCAACACATAGGCTATGGAGATTCCAACACGCTGATCTGAGTGTTATGACACTGCTGCCAAAGTGGGAGACTGCCAGTGTGCTAATATACCTTTGCATGTATGTAGGATGGGAAGTTTTTGACAACAAAGGCAAATTTCACCCAGGATGATATGCTACAGATATTTCTCTATCTTGTGTTCCAGAGCTATCCAGACTGCATGAAGCAATTAGATGCTGGAGTCCCAGAGGATGGATGAAGTATACAAAATTGTGTTTAAATGGTATTAATCAAAAATCCTAGAGGATTTAAAAACTGATGTAATAAAATGTGTCTATGCTTCAACACAAGGCAAGCATAAGGACATCTCTGCTAGCCAACTATCCAACTCTACATTTACATGTATGTATGAAACAGTTCAACAGATGACAAGAGCTGTGGGATCAACCACAGGGGACAGAACCTCATGAAATCCTAGTCTATCTGTAGTAAAAAGTCAGAAAGGGCCTACTGATTTTTAATGAGGGCACACAGGGCTTTCAGTAAGTTCCCATTGCCAAGAGGCAGGACAGGATGATGTACAGGCATTTAACATGACAAGGAAATAGAAGAAGGATTTTGCAATGCTATTGTGACTAACGGGCCACATCAAAATTCAGACAATTCAGTATTAAGGGAGGATGAGAAGTACAGATGTTTCAAGCTGAATACCCCCAAAGGCATCAGAGGTCAAAGAAACTAATGGATAAAGGATGGCACTTGGCTCAGCAATGCCACTTATTGCAAAACACTCTCAGGGTCTAGCAGACATGGAACCGATAGGATAAAGATACATGGTTTCTCCCCCCATTATACAGATTTCTATGGCTCAACAGAGAAAAGGCATGTGTGACAAAGAACATCACACTAAGCATCTGATTACTAGCAAGAGGCCAATGACTGTAGGCCCTTGGGCACAAATTCAGTTTTTAGCTATCTATCAGTCCAAAAAACAGAGGTGGAAGTACAAGCACCAGTAAACTACAGAAGTAGACCAGAGAGAAACTTAAAGCAATCATAAAGTAGTTCCAAACAGCCAGAGAAAAAGGGCCAGGACTCAAAGACAGTCTTAGTAATCTTCTCACCTGTTGCAGAAGACTTAAAAAATAATATAGGAGAAAGACAGAGACAGATATGCAGTACTTAACAGCTGATGTTAACTAGTCATTAGCACATTAGCACAAATGACAAAAGACCATAAATTGCTATAAACACCTAGAAGCTGCACAGAATATGGAGAGAAAAATACAGGTTTGGAGAAACCACCATGGAAGCAATTCTGCATGCCAAAATGCTTGTGATGATTGTGTCACCCCTGTGCAAGGAAGTAAGTAAGCAAGCAAGCAAACAAAAAAAGCCCTCTTGTTTCAGAATTATGGAAACAGAAGCCCGTCTGGACTCTGTCACACTAAATATGGATGCATGGAGGACCAAGATTACAACCTGGCAGTCACCAAAACCTAGGTGCTTCACAAAGCTTAAAAACCGAAGTTCATTAAAAAAAATAAAATACAGGTATAGTTTCTAATAATCCAGTTTGCATATAGAGTCACATCTTTCATATCAAATATTTAATCATGTTAATATTTTAACGTTAAGATTTTTCCTTGGCCAATTCGAAGGGCTGAGACAGAGTTTGCTGTCCCAAGTACGGTGAAGCAGACTTTTGTATCTCCTTCCTGAACTGATTAACTCTTACCCTTGAGCTGTACAAGATTAAAATATGCTTTTAAAAATGCATTAAGATTTGCCTTGCTGGTGAACATGCCTGAAAACCCTGCATAAGGACTATGGCAAACAAACCAAGCCAACAGTTAAAGTACAATTTATGTTAGTTTTAAATGGTTTTCATATGTATATCTGCACAGGAACTGTTTTAAATTCTAGGCTGCTAAAACAGTCATTCAAGACATTCACTTAAGTAACAATGATGAGCTCTTCCAGAAATTCTAACACAACTCCTGCAGGGTTCACTTTCAGAACTCATTCATCCAAGAATTTGGAAACAAGATCTAGCTGATAAGCATAAATAACATAAAAGGAAAAGCTTCCCTCAAGCTCAGAGAACAGCTGCAACTCAGTTCCCTAAGACATACTGCCTCAATGAACAATGGACATGATAAACTGTTAATATAGCCTAAAACCAAGGACATAGCGAAAATCTTATTCAAGGTTTTATAGAAATCTATTAGAAAGTATTTTATTTTGTAGTTAATTTTTTTGGATTAAAAAAAACAAACTTAAATGAAACAGTGCCATTTAATGTTCATTTGCTGAGGGACAATGAATAAGGAGGTTTTTAGGCGATCTTGTTAACAACTGCTGCTCTTCATCTGGTTCTTCTTTTTCTCTTCCATTTACTACCCACCTAGGTACTAAGTCCTTCATTCTACATATTACAGTTGCAATTGTAAATTAAGCAGTGATTTACTACTCTACGTAAGTATGTACGAAAATATTTTTACAAGGGACAAAACAAGTTGTAGATTATTTAGCAAGGCTCCACTCTTATCGAAAGCCTACACTGAGTGTAAGCAGTGGACATATTTTGTCCTGAGAATGTTATGTCAATGCTTATTATGTCTTCTGAAGTCAGGCTTACTTCCCCAAAAGTATAAAAATGATAATTGAAAAAGAAAGTTAAGTTTCAAAAAGGAAATCATACTGTGAAATACTGATACAGAACAATGCTTAACAAAAAATTATCTAAGACCTGCTGACGATGAGGACTGCACACGAGGGTAGAAAGGTGATTAAGTCCTTGGTTAAATATAGCCTTAGAGTATGTCTTCAGATTCTATTCATAATTAAGAAAGCCTGATTGTTTATGATGCCTGTTACTCTCTACTCTCAGTGGAAATGTGAAGTGCTTGCTATATTGTATATTATAATCACAGTACTTAGAATACTGTTTATTATTATAATCACAATATAAATGCCTAAACCATTGCATCCTTTCTCCTCTAAAGTACATTTACTTTAAATCTGTCCTTTATTTTATGACATTCAGAACTGCATTTATGTGTTACACAGCAGAAACTTTCTCAATATTTAAGAAACTACTTTTTAAAGGACAGTATCAATCTTCAGAGAATGTGAAGCAGGATATACATAATTAAGGCATACAACAAAGTCAATAGATACAAATACCTGGTAAGAGCCTGGACAAAATTCTGTAGCAATGAGGCCATAACCATATTACTTTTATTAAACCAAAATACATAATTTGACATTCCAATTTTACATCATTTAAAAATAAAAGCTGTATAAAATACTACTGAAGTACTACGAGCTACTACACACATACTTAAAAAGAACATGACTTAAAAAAGGGTTACACACTAAAAGACATATTTTCTTCAAGTCACACAGGAGCGTGAAATAAAAGTGGAACTTCTGTGAACAAACAAATGAACTAAACTGGATTACTCCACATTAATTCATAGAATCATAGAATAGTTAGGGTTGGAAAGGACCTTAAGATCATCTAGTTCCAATCCCCCTGCCATGGGCAGGGACACCTCACACTAAACCATGTCACCCAAGGCTCTGTCCAACCAGGCCTTGAACACCGCCACGGAAAGAGCATTCACAACTTCCTTGAGCAACCCATTCCACTGCCTCACAACCCTTACAGTAAAGAACTTCTTCCTTATATCCAATCTAAACTTCCCCTGTTTAAGTTTTAACCCATTACCCCTTGTTTTATCACTATAGTCCCTAATGAAGAGTCCCTCCCCAGCATCCTTATAGGCCCCCTTCAGATACTGGAAGGCTGCTATGAGGTCTCCACAGAGCCACATCTTCTCCAGGATGAACAGACCCAACTTTCTCAGCCTTTCTTCATATGGGAGGTGCTCCAGTCCCCTGATTGCTCTCGTGACCCTCCTCTGGACTTGTTCCAACAGTTCCATGTCCTTTTTATGTTGAGGACACCAGACCGGCATACAATACTCCAGGTGAGGTCCCATGAGAGCAGAGTAGAGGGGCAGGATCACCTCCCTCGATGTGCTGGTCACGCTCCTTTTGATGCAGCCCAGGATACGGTTGGCTTTCTGGGCTGTGAGAGCACACTGAAGCCGGCTCAGGTTCATTTTCTCATCAACCAACACCCCCAAGTCCTTCTCTGAAGGGCTGCTCTGAATCTCTTCTCTGCCCAGCCTGTAGCTGTGCCTGGGATTGCTCCAACCCAGGTGTAGGACCTTGCACTTGGCATGGTTAAACTTCATAAGGTTGGCATCAGCCCACCTCACAAGTGGGTCAAGGTCCCTCTGGATGGCATTCTTTCCCTTCAGCATATCAACCGAACCACAAAGCTTGGTGTCATTAGCAAACTTGCTAAGGGCGCACTCAAACCCACTGTCCATGCCACCAAAGATGCTGAACAAGACTGGTCCCAACACTGAACCCTGAGGGACACCACTCGTTACTGGTCTCCAGCTGGACATGAAGCCATTGACTACAACTCTTTGTGTGCGGCCAGCCAGCCAGTTTTTTATCCACTGCGCGGATAACTAATCTAAATGAAAGTGTGAACTTTGATAAACTTGTAACAAAGAGTCTGAAAAACTGTATTATTTTATTATTTAAGTCATTGAACACTGTAATGATATGGCATTTGTAAAGTTGGCAGTAATTAAGAAAACATTTGGCAGCACTGAATTCACTAGTGTTCTATTTAAAGAAATGTTTTTCACCTAAATTATAAAGCTAAATAACTGACATAAAGAGGAGTTTTTTGCACAATGTAATTAATTCCTTATTACAAAATTCAGATATGGGATTACAATCCAGTGTAACGTAACAATCTCTTTTTACACTACAGCAAGTTTTATGAAGTATTTTTTCCTTTTATATTTTGATCCACTACACACAATAAAGAAATATATGCTGCACTTTGCATCAAGTGCTCTGAAATTCTTCTTTACATGAAATCTTTCAAATTTTACGTTTTTTCCACTCTGGCTTGTCTGTTTCATCATCTTCTGGTTCCACTTCTGCAAAAACTGCTTTTGGTTGTGTTCTAGAAAAAATTAAGAAGATTAAAATAATGATCAGACTACAATTCTTTATCAGGAATTATATTAGACATGCACTAGACACAAATAACATCCTTTCTATACATAAAGAATATCCTACACTTGCCTAATTTTCATTTTCAACAGAAACCTGTCAACTAATCTTCTAAGAACTGAAGAAACTTGTGGCTCTCAGGCAAAGAACAAGCATAACCAACACACATCTTCTGAAAGTATTATTTCTTCATCAGCTCGTAATCATTATCTGCGTATTCCATGAATAACATTAAGACAGAAGAGAGGAACAAATCAATTTAACACAATGCTAGGAAAATGGAGCCGCAGCTCTTCTCATTCCTTGGTTCTAAAAACCAGAAACCTCTATTTTTATACACTATAGTATGACAGCAGTCAGTAAGTGAAAACAGGACAGCCAAGCCAGGTTTTCTGGCTTAGCCTGTGCATGAAAAAAAACAACTTCTCTGAAGACTTTTTATCCAGCACTACCGTAACATAAAAACCCTACTGATCTTCAGATGAGAACACAGTGTATCTTACAGTCAAGCTTGATGATATCTATTCCTCCACTGTTTACTTGTATTTTAAATAACACTTAAACTTTACAAAAATAATTATCGATTACTTTTTAAACGAACACAGTATCAAGTAGCATTTCAATAAACTGTTTGGATGTTCAGTTCCCCTGTTTTACACTTTCATCACTGCATGGTCCCCTTTGCAAGCTAATTCTCAGCACAATCACTGTGGAGCTGAATGCTCTCGAGTTCTCATTACAACAGACATGACAAAGTATAAAATGCAGCCAGGGGAGTCATCATCTCATTAATGTATTAACTAATGTTTTCACAGCAGTCTAAGGATGTGAAGCACTGTTATTGTAACCACTGTTATTTGGCAGACTCTACAAAAGGCACAAACCTTAACAAAATTGTGTCTGCCTTACTTAACACAAATAGGTATAATTCAGTGTTGCCATTGACTTCGAAGAGTAATCGCAAGCCATTAGTTATTAAAGTACAGGATTCTCTGCTTGTTAAATACAGGCACAAAACAGATTTAAAGTCACCAGAACTAGTCAAAGGCAACTTCCCTCATACAAAAGATTTTTTTATTGGCCCGTTTTCTCCGCCATCCTCCAAACTTGTCATGGAGGTAAGGAGCATACTAAGACACTACAAAGTCCTGCTGCAGGACTCTATTGGCACATGGTCCCTGGGTGCAGCCTGTACGTCTCATTACACCTAAGCATACCTTGCACCCAGATAGGACCCATGCTGCTGAAAGTCAGGTAAGTCATTCTGATCCCATGGAAAGCAGAGGTGAAACTGAAAAAAAGTTTCCGATTTCAAAATTTCATTACAAAGTTACATAAACGCCACCAGTAATTGAAGGAGGATGTTAAAACAACAGCAACAACAAAGATTAAAAACACTCAATCCAAAACAGATACCCAGGATGAAGGCTTTACTGGCAAAAATACTGGATCTTGTTAGCTGCTGAAGAGGTGAAATGTATGGAATCTTCTTCCCTTTTTTCCACATCATATTGATGGAAGTTCATTTAGCCCTCTTTAACAGTGTAACTTCATTTTATCACAATAAATGAAAGGTATCTAAATGCCACATAGGATCACATCAGGTCAGTATCAAGGTGCTTATTAGTAAAGCACAACTAATTATGCATAAATATAAATTTTGACCACAAAGCCTGCTACTGTTATAATTTTGGTTAGGAACTTCCTAAGGAGAATGACTTGTCAAACAAGCAGCAGAATCCCTGTATTTTCCAGGATAGGTGTGGCACAGAGAACTGTTACAGACTTCAGCTAGTGTAAGTATTACAGAGTCTAGTAACACTAGGGGTGGGAGGTGAAAAGAAAGAAGCTGCAGCATCACATAGCTGTAACCAGCTAAAGCAAACACATACAGAGGAAATCAGCTATGCTTGCTATCTCGTTTTTGAACATTAACATGAAATGGCTGTATCATCAACTCAGCTGAAATGTAAACTGTTCCACCTCCACAAGCCACACAGCAGCAACTGAAGCCTAGGGCGATTTGTATGCCAGATCATTTTAAAGGCATAAGCTTAGAAAACACTGTTTTCATTTTAGCATTATCAGCAGTGATCATTTAATTTAAGTACAAAATGTTCCGCTTAGTAACTGAAATAAAGATTACTAGCATAGCAGCAGTTTGCTGCACGATTAATACAAAAGTTATTAGAACAGGTTTACTACTTCAAAATATTGTTATTTGATGGCTAAATAACTCATGGGGAAAACTGTTCTTTTTTCCCCAACAACTTTCTATATTTTATTTATCCTTGACTTTGGGGTTGACTTCAGCTTGTTAAGGATCCAGTTGACAGATTGCATCAGACACTGCCATAGAGGGCAAAGAGCCCAAGAGAGCTGGCTGATCTTTGAGGACAACCTCCCCAAAACATTCCATCCATGTGCAGAAAGTGAAGCCTGGCAGAAGTGTATTATGGATACACAGGGATCTCCTGTCTGAGATAAACCCCAAAAAAGGACAAACACAGACAGAGGACACAGGGACAACCTTATCCAAGAGGAACAGACGCATTAAGTGAAGATGCAGAAACTGAGTAACGAAAGTAAAATCTCAGCTGGACTAGAAACCAGGAAGAAATTTGAAAGGCAACACTATGGGCTTCAACAGGTACAATGACAGCCAAAGGAATGCTAAGTAAAATGTGCTCAATGGGGCAGGAAACCTGCTGATGTAGAATATGGAAAAGATCAAGATATTTTATGCTTTCTCTGGCTCAGTTTTCCCTGATAAAGTCAGTCCTCATGTCTCAGAGGACCCTGATACTACCAGCAGTCTTTGGGAGGGAGTGAGACATTATCAACAGAAGAGGAAGATGGAGACAGGGAGTATGTTGCTAATTAGACATACACAAATCCATGAGATCAGATGAGATTGATCCAAAGGTACCAAGGCAGCTGGTACCTCAATGCCATGTGACTCAATGTCATTGCAAGAGCACTCTATCATCTTTGAAAAGTCATGGTGACTGGGGGAGGTTCTCAATGATTAGAAAAGGCAAATATCACAGTCTTTATGAAGGGCAAAAGAAGATTTGGGGAACTACAGGATATTCTACCTAAGTCACTGGGAAGGCTATGGGAACAATCCCCATCGAATGCATTTCCAATCACAGGCAGGACAAGAAGGTGATAGGAAACAGACAGCATAGATTTAGCAAGAGCATACTATGCATGCCAAGCTGGCTGCTGAACAGGCTGCCCAGAGAGGTGTGAAATCTCCATCACTGAGGATATTCAGACTTGACCAGGCAAGTCCCTGAACAATCTCAATGCACTGACAAATGCACTCACATTGTGGGTCACACTAACAGGCTGCAAACAAAACTAGGAAAAAAAACCTAACATGATTTCCTCATACTGAGTGCTTCTCTTCATTTTGGCATTTCTCAACAAATACAGATATGCAGACCTTTAGAAAATTTCCAGGGGCCATGCAGACTGCTTTTGAGTCACCATAATCCCTCTGGTTATGGGCTGTTTTTCTTAGTTACTTTTCAGGGATCCAATAGAAGTAGCTTATTGACATCTGAGGTTCACAGACTAGCAGCTAAAAAAAATACTGCTACAGCTAAACCAGCTGGAGAAGACAACTGCATGTCACAGCATGTGACTCATGCTGCAATAACTTTTGAAATTTGTGTTTATATTATACTGGAATAAAGAAAAAAACATGACTTTCAAGCATGCTCAGAAACCACAATAATGTCATAAAGGCTGCTTCCAGACTCAAAAATGAAGATTTTCAGCATGAGACCCCTTTATATTCCTTACCCTACCAACTAGCCTGTTCTCTTTGTCTCAAAATTACTAATTTTTAAAACAGATTTACCTTAAATATACCAATATGTGCCAACAAAATCATTGTTACAAAAAATTCTCTTCAGTCCTGCTTCTTCAACTAAAGGTACTTGAGCCAGTGCATGACTACCACTTCACACACTGCTACTGCCATTGAGAAAAAGTTCAGTGAACACAGCACAGCTACAGGCTGTTGCTTTCATTCATTCCCTTTTGCCCATGATAGGCAGCAGTGATAAGACAGTAAATTAAGGACAACATCACTGAAGAGTAAGGTATTTTCTAAGAACTCTGGTCTATCTTAGTGGGAAGGAAAACTTCACCCTCATTTTCCCTATGGTACAGAAGAGAGCTACATCTGGGCCTGATTAGGCCCTCAGCTACAACGCTTAGCAATTCCTTCAGAGGGACATCTGAAGTCATAGTATATCTGTACAGCTGTGTTAAAACAAACAGCTCACAAAGAATGTAATTTTCAAACATTTACAAATGATGCCTCTAGTTCTTTTCCTGTAGTTCTTTACTTGAAATCTTCAATCTGTCCTGCCTTTCCTTTCACTCCACTGGAATTTGAAATTCATTAGAGACACTTGCCAAGGTCTCTAAAAAGCTTCTCCTGAAAAATCTCAAGATCTTTTCTTTATCCTCACCCATTATGACTTTTCTGCTGTGTTGGTCACATCTTTTTCACAACTTCATTCACACTGCACTTCTGTGACATGTCATCTCCTAATTCAGCATGCACGTCTTATAATCCTCAGTATCCTTTTCAGCCGCATCTGTTTTTTAACCATCCTTTTGCCTTTTATGTACTTCCCCCTCCTTTTCTGGCTTAAATTTTAGAAGAAATAGAAAGGCCAGGCTAATAACAAGCTTGAAAAATTTTCAAGTGATAACAAAAATGACTATTTGGCTTCAAGAATAAATTACGCACCTTCAACTCCAACAAGGAAATATTTTTACATACAATGTATAAACTAACACTGAAAGCCCCCTTGCAGGTATTTATTTACAAGAATTACTGAACTGAAAATACAATTAAAAAAAGTGTTAAAGACAGCTAATCAGTATGAATCGGGACCAAAATCTAACACAGTCATCACAGAGTTACAAAAACTCTGATCAACTGAAAAAAAAAAAGCATTTCTTAGTCTTCTCAAAGAAGACTTAAAATTATGTAATAACCGTCACTGAAGAAAATTACCTACAGCTTTCTTAGACATTTTCTTGAAAAGGAGAATGAAAAACTGTAGGTGAATAACCATGCATTAAGCAATACAAAACCAAAAGCCTTGTCAAACAAGAGATACATCAAGTGGATAGTACATTAAGTGGAAATTTACTACAAGAAATGTGGAAAAAATGAGAGCAGAGAAACAAAGTACTGAAAAGAATGAACAGTATTAAAATAACTTAGATGTATGATTTCTAGGTCTCAAGACAGAATGCAATTTAAATGTGTATCCGAATATCAACTTTCCTAACTTTACAGTGTATCTTATGCTTTAGCTAAGCAACTAGCTTCCCTAAGTTTGTATACTGCTCATTATTATGAACTACTGGTTTTAAAAGGGCCATCAGGGACACTCTGACAATTCAGTATTAACAATAATTTATAACAATTACTTGTAATTTGCATATTTTATTAAATGTGCATCCATAATATCTGCAAGATGCTTTAGACACAGGGTAAACATACATGGCAGGTAAAGTCAGATACAGGATATAATTAACACAGCTGTGTGTGCGGGCAAGTAGCTATTAAAACCTATGACTACCATTGGTCTACAACTATTTATAGACTGAATATTAATAAATATTTCTGAAAATTAAAAACATACCACAGTAATGAAGTTTTTGCATTCAGTGTCTTAAATAATAACAATACTAAGAATAATAATTTTAAAATGCTCTTTGCATAGACTACATCTTAAAATCAAGCTTGTAAAGCAAGGATAATAGCAGTTTCACTGGCATGAGATTTATCAGCTTACAAAACCATCAAGGCAACATGCTGTTGGCTGTAGTCCAGTCCCCCCACATATGTATCACCGTCTGGTGTGTAAGTTAATAGCAGCCTGGACCTGGATCCTCCCACTTCTCAGGCAGCTATCTTCTTCCCCTGCAGCTACATCTTTAGCTAGACACTGTAATGAGATCTGCCCACCTAACACCATAAACCTTCTGTAATAGAGCTATGTTTTAAAACTTTCATGTCTACTACATTGCAGGTGTCGGGTATGAAACTTGACACACAATCAATGAAGTTACGAAGCCAAAAATGTACTGAGTTACCTATCTACCTGATGGAATGTGTGACTGTATTTACTTTTAAAGATGGATAGCTGCCCATCTCAAACAAAACAAGGTACCAACACATTCAAAGTAAATTTTATCTCTATCACACATGCACTATCAAATAATTAATGATCAATATTTAGCATATTCATTACAACAACTGTTACAGAATCAGGCTTTCAAATATTTCTTCTTTGATACAAAACGTGGTTCTGTATAATGCACTGATTTGATGTACATCATCAAATGCATACTTATTAATTACCAGTATGCCACACTTATTAATTACCCAGTCAAAGCCAGGATGAGTCACTGACATTCTCAAGCTGCTTTGGAACAGCTATTCGGTTAACTTTGTGAACAGGTGGGTCAGGTCAGAAAACAAGCTTCATCACTAGAAACAGCTATGATTCTATGATTAAGTTTTTGAAGAGGTAATGATTGTTTCACTAAAGAGCTAAATACTAATGAAGAAAGTACAGGCAGTAAACTACTAATGAATGTACAGCCAGCAGATAAAACATTGGGCTGCAAACATTAAAAAATAGTTTGTTATTGGCAGACTGTTCTGTGCGGGCTATGTCAGGTCCTCACAACCTTTCCCTTATGCATTTTGAAAATACTACTTATACTACATAGATTTTGTGTGATAAAAACAACAATAGCAAAATATGATTTTTTTGGTAATTTCTGAAGTGCTAGTCTCTGTTCATTAGTATGAAGTTCATTTATTATTCATTTTAGTGCTATGATGAATTAATATATTTAATGGTTTGAATTGTATTTATTTCTAGGAGAAAAGAAGTCTTTCGTAGAAAGCAATCTGCAAATTGCTTTCTACATACATGCAAATCCACACATACATGCAAATGCAAATGCCACACTCGCACATACATTTAAACTACGTTACCAGCTGTTGGATTACCAATATCCAACCAGATTACCATAATCTCAATAAGGCTCTTTAATTTATGTAACAGCTACTGAACACTTAAGTTGAAGTCCTGATAGGAAATTTTATCAGTGCAACTTTTAATACTACTATACCTTTAACAACAACTTCGTTTAAACACGTACTCTGGTCCATATGCAGGGAGAACCTCACAAACTTATGACATTTGAGAAATCACCTAAAATATACTGTCATAACATTAAGTAAACATTTTTAAGTTTTAACCTAAGGATTGGCCAGAACTAAAGGGCATATTAGAAAACTTACCATCCCAGTCTGTCAAAAGGACAGTACTTGACTAAAAGTTATATTGCAACTACAGACACTGAGATGATTCTAAATTCTGAACAGCTCAGAAAGCTTTAAAATAATTTTCTAGCATTGATAGGTATATTCTAAAAATGGAAATGTCAAATTTCAACAATTTAACCTGCTCTTCAAACTCTTATTGTCATAAAAAGAGTATGGCATATTCTTAGTTGACATAATCATGGCAGCAATCCAAAAAAGGCAAAGTATACCATTAAAAACGTGTGTCTTCTATTTTTACCAAACTCCCACTGGCCTCCAGAAATATTGCTTGCATTTTTAATTGTATCCTTACTTAGCATATGCCGGAGAAATCCAGTATGGATTCTCCTCCGCTTCCTTTGCGTGACGTAAAATAGCCTCTCGAGGGTTGCTATCATCTGTCTTATCCAGTGCAATATTTTTGACTATATACGATGACAAGGTACCACCATGAGTTCCAACACGCCCTCCACGACCTGCAGTTAAAAAAAAAAGACTATTTTAGAGATAAATATTTAAGAAATAAACGTCTATAACAGTGACCTGATACAAAGACATTATTTAACACTGTAGGAAGAATCTAATTTAATGCCACACTCACATAAGTGTTTTACTGATTATGTCACACAAAATAAGTCATTGTGATTATTTATTTATTCCAGGCAAGCACCCCAATCAAAAAACAATGTATACAGTGTAGTGAAGTGTAGGACTCAACATGATGGTCCCTCTGGCATACAACAGTCTGAAATGATTACACCTAGATTACCTGGTCCTGCTACTGGAGGCTCAGGTTTGTGAGACTTCACGGGGTCCAGCCTATCCTTCTCCAGCTGCTTCCTGGTGCTTCGCTGTCGTGGTTCACGGAACATCGGAAGTGCATGGGCTGAACGGTCACAATTTGGAGAAAAAGAAAGTTAGCAATTTTCTTTATAAGGTTTTAATTACAAAGACGAAGACTGGGATTCTTCCTTTCAATGGAAAATGTGGCAGAAGCAGCAGCCCAGTTGGATACAGTTCTTCTGTATCCAAGCAGTGATTTATTGATGGATACTGAGAGCTTCTTTTGGCTGATTTTTTTTCAAAGATGAAATCAGTCACATTTCCAGGCTTCCTTCAGGGAGGAGCCTTTCATATGAAATACTGTTTGCAGAGTTTATGTATATGTAATTTATTCTTAACTCAGTTCCCAGCATTGGCACTGTGACCAACTGGTTGCTCTTTTCTGAACTTCCCAGTCTTCTAACACTCTAAGAGCAGTATAAAACCCTAGATACATTCTTAGATCTGTAACATAAGAGGGAAGTAAATCTTCTCAATGATCTAAATGGTAATGGTTCTTCATATGAAGTCATAATCATGTTCTTTCTTAAATTATGAGATTAAGCAGGGTTGGAAGAATACCCATTACTGAGACAATTTAGCCAAATTATCAGTATTTAAAACTTCTATTTCCAAAAAAATGTCATCAGTATCCTTAATCTCAGTAATTGTTTTGGTCCACTCAGGCAATTTGACAGCAACAGAAAAACACCATGTTCAGGTACGCAGTTTTCTTATGGTGAGGTTTAGCTCTCACATTCAGATATGCTGACTGCTGCTGTTTCCAAAAATGCAGGCAATTGTACTGGGGTCAAAAAACCCAAAGGCAAAACTCAGCCCAACAAATTTTGCACTTAGAAGCACCAGCCCTATGTTGGGTAAAAAAGAAAAAAAAAAAAAAAAAAGAGGAGAACCAGCCCTATATTGAGTAAAAAAGAAAAAAAAAAAGAGGAGAAGGAGGAGAAGGAGGAGAAGGAGGAGAAAGGAGGAGAAAGGAGGAGGAGAAAGAAGGAGGAGAAAGAAGGAGGAGAAAGAAGGAGGAGAAAGAAGAGAAGGAAGAGAAGGAGGAAGCATTTAGGGACTTATCAGTTTGATTTTTTGAGCTTGTTTCTGGAAGCCTGCTCAATTTATTAGTGTGAGGGAAGTCGCCACCGGGTGACAAAGCAGTAGTTCATTGCAAATAAATGTTTAGGCCTTATTTTTGCAGATTTCATGACGTCTAAAATGCCTGGGACAATTTACTGAAAAGCACTAAGCTTGACTGGTTTACATACAGCATCTGACTCAAGAGATCCAAGCCCCTGCTATTTGTGGAGTCAAAGTTGTTTAAGGGAAACCCAAACTTCATATTCGTGTGCTTTAAAAGTAACACCTTTTCCCTAAAAACAACATTCCTACATTAAAAATAGCCATTACAGGCAATCCTAAAATTAAAGTGCAGCTGGAAGTCTGAAGGGTGGGGGAAAGGGTTTGAGGCGGAGGGCAAAAAAAATGAGAAGGAAAAAAGGTTGGATCACTTTTCAAAAGGCCTTCCAAGATCTTAATTTATTTCCATTTGTACTGGTAAGCTTAAACGACAGAAATCTAATCTCTGAACAGTTTCCAAAGTATGCAACGAAGCTCAACATTTGCAAAGCAAATCCTTATAGTGCATTGCTTTATATGGAAGTATCTTATTTAGGTTTCAAAATGATGTGGAAAAAACTGTTTAAACAGCTAAAGCTCGACAACAAAATTCTGAAGCTTTGTATAATTGGGACCTAAATCTTTGAATGGCATTTATAAATGCTACTGAATACACAACTTCAATTAACTTTTAAGCAGAAAGGTGTTTTTTTTTAATCACAAAAGCTCTTTACATTATAAACACTAACAACAAAATGCACACGAAGTATTTAGATAGTAGACCATGTGCTGATACAGGCAAGGATGTAGTAAGTAAGGATGGATTGAGAAGAGCACCCAAGGGAGAGAAATATCCCTGTTCTTTGCCAGCTACTACTTTACCCACTGCTACCCAAAAATCGGAGCTGGACATCTGCAGCAGTGAGGCAAGCAAGAGACAGCAGTGGCTGGGAAATACCTGAGATGGGAATTCAGAAGACTACTGAGACTTTCTTTTGTTTATTATGCTGCCAAACAATTATCTTGTTCTACAGAAACAGTTTTAGCTATTTCCAGTATCAAAACTACTGGAAAACACTGTGGTTCCAAACACCATGGAACTGGAAGACAATGAAGAGAAGCAGGAAAGCACAACTATGTGACTCTTCTCATTTCACATGAGGAAACACTACATCAGGGGAATGTTAACGGTGAGGGGCAAAATCTCAGTTGATCCCCTCATCCCTTTGGAAAATTCGCCCTTGGGAAAAGGCAGATCCCTAAACACTTTATAGTAACAACGATAACTATTTCTTAATATGAACATAAGGCCTTATACAATGACAACCTTGAGGATACAGAGGTATTTAAGCTGTTTAAATCTTAATCTGGGTAAATTCTAAATTTTGAAAAATCACTTGAAATTTTTTCCAAGACCTATCACTAATGTCTCTGATTTTGTCGCTGGTACTGATAATGCTCCCAAATGGGAAAACACTTCCTAAACCCATCTACAATCACTGATTCAGTTATGTAAAACTGAAGATCTGGGAAAAATCCAAAATACTGGAGTTTTCTTGGTTTGTGGTTTTGTAAAGGCAGGTTTTTTTTTAAGGCTTTCAGGTGCCATCAGAACCTAAAAAGCAGCCATTATTAATAACTTTACAGAGACTACAAGATACATATACATTTCTGATTGTGCAAGGCTAGAAAAAAAATTTGCACAAAGCACTAACATCTCACACCACTGAGCAACACTTGATGAAAAGCTGCAACTTTTTTAGAGGGGAAAATATAAAGCTGTATGATCTCCAAATAATTTCAAACCTAAGAACTAAGGAGGCTCCTATAAAGATATACTTAAATCCCTTACGTGTTATAATGTAATCCTGTGTAAGAGTCTCTGCTGGTCTCTCTTTTCGTTTTGTTTTGACCACACATAATTTTGCTCCCCTAGGAGGAAAGACACAGAAGTTCAGTTGGTCTGTTTATGTCAAACAGAAACAGGTTTTTATTCAAAAAAGCCTCAACAAAGTTATACAGCATTTTAAATATTCATAAATGTATGTATCATTGCCTGTCCATGCACATGTGGAGGACAGAGATTACTGATTCTGTTACAGAGCAGTTTATATGACATGCGGAAACAAGGGTGGAAGATTCATTTCACACTTCATTCGTCCACACCGCTTGCAGAATGCACAATGAAAATGCTTCTCTCCCAACATCAGCAATGATTTGCTCCTACTACTCTTCCTAAGCTGCAGAGGCAGCACTTATCTAACTAGAAGTGTCTGTAACACTGCAGCTAGAAGAAACTGCATAAGCCTGGCTGGTGCAGACTGATTTAAACTGGTGGTGTTTTCCTCCTCATAGCAAGTACCAGGAAACAAACTGGACACAAAACTGAGCCAGGACTCTTGTGGTCTGTGCCTAGGAAATGCAGGCTACCCTCTGAAGAGGGGTCCAAACAAGGGTGAACTCTCTTGTCCTCCAAATTGACAAAGATCAGAAAAATAAAACATCTTGTAAACCAGAATTTACCTTCACCTTCAAGTGTCACAGTAAGCATCTGGACACAGTATGTTTTTGGATGTCACTGAAACAAAAATGAGTGCATATATGGGCAGAACATTATACCATTCAGTATTGATGAAGTGTACATTTCCCCCCAGCTGACAGGAAGCAAGCATGCCGAAGTTAACTAGCCAATCCAGATAGTAAATTAATTGAAAAAGAAGTATTTATAGACTAGTAAGTCCCTCTTTTTTTCATTCCAGGCTGAGAAGTCATGTCTGATGAATCACTACCACCTTTCCATTAGATATACAGGCAGAAGCCACAGGATAGGTGCAGGTAGGGGAGAAGATCAGCAGAAAGATGCAAATATGCTTCCTTGGTTTGCACCCTCTCAAGTTGGTTTCTTCCAGTATTACATCACAGACACAAGTTTAATGATTTTTACTTCTGGAGAAAAAAAAACAAAACCACCAAACCCAACCCCAAAACACAGTCTCATAAAAAATATGACTAAATTAAACAAATTTCCTTTCAATAACACATCAGCAACCTCCAAAAGACTGGATGAAAGTTCTGTTCTTTTTACTGCAGATTTCATGCAACAGAAAACTGAAAGCATATGTAAGTTCAGGTGGAACAGACAGCAAGCATACTGCACTAGGAAAAGCTCAGATGCAAATGTGCTGTTTTTCAGAAACAAACTGGTTTCTTGTGTTTTATTTCTTTCTACTCTTACTAAATAAGTAAGACTGAAAAAACTCTGCAAAACAAATGCTACTAAAATGTTTTTTCTCATTTATTAGTATAACCAAAGAACCACAGAATCATGCTAAATTTAAGGAAAAAAATAATGTTCTTAGTCATTAATCATGATTACATACCTCTGGCTTTTGACAGGATCATAGTAGACTTTGGCCAAACCATTTCCTGTACCAACCATGATCTGGTTCAGCTTAGGATGCCAAAGGCTACGCACAACACTCTGTAATAAACAACATATTGATAGGTGGTCATTGATCTAGATCTTAGAATTAACATTCCTATTGTCAAATAGTGGATCAAGGTCACACTGTAGCAGGAACATGCTTAAGAACATGAATGAATATACGAATATGTGAATGAATAGGAGTTCCTCTTGAGAACAACATAAAAGGAGTGACAACACATGGATGTAGGCAGAAAGCACAAATTGGTGGCAGTGCGACAGTGTTTTCCATAGACTAACTGCTCCAGGGTCTTAGTGAGCATAATTAAAATGGAAAGTTAAAGGGGAATTCGAATAATGACAGCAAGGAGAACAATAAAGTGCTTCAGATACAGCAATACAGGCCTTCATGCCTTTTGCATTTTCATTCTTAATTCTTAGTCCTTCCACCCTGTTCTTTAATTTAGGTTTTTCACTTCTCACACAGTGCTGACCTTTCATTTGCTGACTAAAGAAATGGAAGCACAGCTGATTTTCACTCTTGATTCTTTCTTCCCCACAACGCCCAGAAAAACTGGGTAATTGAAGCCAATGTCTCACAGCTCTGTCACACTTCTGGTCAGCAGAGAAACTAATTTTCAGACATTAAGAGAATTGTTCTTTTACACACAGAGTGTGGTTCTCCATGTGACTTTAATCTCCATGTGATTAGTGTATTCAGTCTGATTCAGCACACCAGCACAGGAACTCTGTAAGAGTCGATCTTCTGACTCAGGAACACCAAGGAAGCTGGCATGAAGGGCAACACATCCCAACACAAACACAAAACCTGTATGTGCCTCTGACTAATCAGGGGAAGAAAAGTGTCTGGTTTTGAGAGACAATAATTTTTTACAGTGATATTGTCCAAGACTTAACACTGGTCTTAATAGTGTCTGTATTTCTCATGCAATAAATGTATTCAGAGTTAGCAGGATACATCATTCTGTTAGTATTTCACAAAAAAAATGCTCATTTTTAGCCCTATATTTCCCCTAAGCTAACTACTTCTCTTTTCTCAAAAGTCAGGAATAGATTCTTCCCAAAGTGAATTAATAAATCAGTATTCAACCAACTATCAGTTATCTACCTATATGCTTTAATTTTTAACATAATACAGCACATGAAATTCACAGAATGGGAACCACTAATGTCTTAAGAGAAATACAGCACAGCTAAAATATAATTAGGAGTGTAATACAGCCCTATGACTTGGGAGATAAGAACTATTTAATCTGAAAACGCATGGTTACCTATCAGCTCTCGTGACTCCTGAATCACTTCCCATTTCATGTTCCATACTATTTTTGCTTTGGTTCAGATCCCCATTTTTTTTAATGTTATGAGAAACAAGAGTTTTAAAAATATTGAAAAAATTCTAACGCCCATTCAGCCATCATGAATCAGAGATTCATTTTACTACAAGATGATGGAAGACTCCTCTTAGCTATTTTTCTGCTTTGTGTTCTTGTTTTAAGAAGAAAAATTGAATGAATTGAGTTTACATGAATTAACTGACCATTTCTTACAATGGTTTTTCTGCAAAACATTCTCTTTCGACATAGATGTACATACAGTATTATACATTTCCACGTGCTTACAGGTACAAATGAATCTGGTTTCCTTATTATAACTAAAGAACAACAATCTATTACAAGATACAAAGTAGAATTCTCTTATTATTCCATAAGCCTTGCCACAAGCAATCAAAATAATCAATACAGAGTTGCTAATAAGTTGTTTGATTTAAATAAGACATTCTTACATACTGTTACTGAATGCTGAAAATGCTACAGTAACTTCAAACACACAAAGCTAATAAGCATTGAAGGTCAGAGGTGGGTGGCCTTCTATTAATATTTATTGCATGTTTTTCACCAGCCTTTTTAAACTTTGTCGTTCATGTGGTTCTCCACTCTCTACTGTTAAGTAAATGTATCTTATAGCATGGTACTGGATACCAGCCAACAAAAACAAAGTCTGAGACAGTGTGGCTCAGCACTGTTGGGGATTGCTAAATTTCTAACTTGTCAAACATGCACAGCACACTTAAAACCACCCATGGTACATGCTCCAAAGCAGGCAAAATAACTGCCATTAAACACAGACCAATAAATCTTCTCAAACTGTAAAATGTCCCCAAAATATAACTTGTTAAAAACTAAATAAATACAAGCTCTGAACATGCAAGTAATTTTATTAATCCACTGGCATAGACACTACTTCATGAGAAAAAATAAAAAATACTTATATAGATTTTCAGATTGTTAGAAATGGGCAATACCTTAAAAAGAACAAAATACTTTTGGTCTTTTTAATACCAATACTTTAAAAAGACCAAAATTCCTAAACTAGATCCTGATTGTCTTCTCCAATGATATAAATCTAAAGAAGTAAAAATTTTAAATATCTACACAACAAAGTGATGACTGTGGACTAGGTCTTAATACTGAAAATGAGGGGAAATGGGATTCTTTATCATACAAAAAATAGTTACTTCATAAAGAGCATTTAGCCTTTGATGCCTCTAACCTCCCTACTGTTCAGTTAAAATAACTCCCATAGACACCTTTATCACTGGAAATGCTAATCATCAAATTCCAGCTCAAAGAAGGTCCTACCTCCCAGTTCTCCAGGCAAACAAGTGTGCTAATAGCAGGAAAAGTGTATTCCTGGCTTTGACTACTTATGTACATAGGTAGATACCCACCTACTGATACTGCACTGTACACAATTACAGAATGACTGCAAGTGGAAGAGAGCTCTAGAGATCATCTAATTCAACCCCCCACGCTCTAAGAATGGCCAACAAGTAGCTCTCGACATTAAATCTGGTTTTGAGTATTTCTACGAATGGAGACTCTTAACAGCATCTCTGGGCAGCCTGTCTCAATGTATGACCACCTCCACCATAAAAATTATCAAACCTCAAACCATTTTCTTTTGTTTAAGTGGATGTTCCTGTAATGAGTGTTGTGCCTGCTGTGTAGAGTGGAATAACAGCCTCCCTCAACCTGCTGGCAACACTCTTTTGCCTGATGCAAATGGCTATGGGCTTCCTACTGCCACTTCCTATTTCTCTGAGGTAGAAAGGGAATTTGCCGTTCCACAGTAACTTTTTAAGAATACCTTGTTTCATTTTAAGATTGTGCCCTGCAATGGAACCCTACACAAACAAGGTGTACTTCAATTTTAACTGCCCTCGAGACAGGAGTTAGAGCAATAACCTCAGCAGGTAAAAGCAAACTGCAAGCTCTCACTCCACTTTCCAAGGTGGTTCCATGCTTGGCAAGAAAAGTAAAAGACATAGGAATAAAACTGCTTGACATTGCTTTATGGAAGCCAAGCACAAAAGACTTGACCAAGTGTTAAGTACTGACTGCGTGGAAATCCTGTGAATGCCAGCTTCAACATTCAGAAAATATAAACACCAGAACAAAAAAAAAAATCAGTTAATTAATTCTATATTCAAACAATCACACAGAAGGATTTTACCTGTTTCTTATAAAATAAAACTGAAACAAGACAAGTTATGTAGATTCTGAAAGCCTGAAGTTTCCATGTCATCTATCAACTTTGCAAATGAAAAATAATATAGTATAAGAAATAAGAATGATAGAACGCATAATGTATCATCAAATCAACTCCTTCAATATTTAAAATAAAGATTTCTATAATGCCTGGATGTTTTGGACAGTACATCTTTTGAGCACGAAATCCTGGAAGCCTGTAATATAATCCTGAAAATAATTTATCCATGGAACTAATGAAGCCAGCTCTGTAAGATCTGAAAGTATGGCACTTAGATGCAAAAGCATTAAGTTCTTCAAATTAGACTAATCTGAATAGCCTTTTGCATCCGTCTGTTGCATATATGAATACAGTAGTCTGTGTTGGGAAATACTGGTAAAGATTCTGAAAATATTTTTGTGAAGTCAAGCAAGGAAAATATTAAAAATGTTAACAGAAAGAAAACCACTCCAAATTCACCTTCTTCACTGACACTGTGGAAGAGGCTACAACAGATTCAGTGGATGTTATTGATAGTAGGCCCTTGTAGTTATTTTCAGGTAACAAATTGTCTTGTAATGCTACTTAAACTGAAAGTCAATTAAAACATTATTTTAAAGACATTGTTTTTGCAATCTGGATGAGAATGTTTATCATCTTAAACAACTGCCTAATGAAATAAGAACAGATTACTGACCGTTCTTGCCATATCTTTTCCTGAAGTTTCTATAGTATGGTTAAAACAAACCATGTATTATCTGAACTATACCTAATTTTTACATTATTTTTAAACTAAGCACTATACTTACTTCAGACTCCCAGTTCTTTTAAAATAAACTCCAGATTTATAAAGTTTTACCTATAGTGACTTAAAAGTTTAATAATATGTGGTAATCTTAAACCATAAAACTCAAATACATAGAAAGGTGGCAGGTGAAAGTGATGATATTGCTATTCCCTTGTGTGCTATTCCACCTGCATTTCTTCTGACACATGCAGTCCCAGCTCATGTGAAATTCTGGGGTGATTCATAAATAGTCTCACCCTTAACAGTCTGTTCTCACCTTGTGTTTCCCTTTGTATCATATGAAGTAGAGCTGTTGCTGCAGATAAACAATAAACTACACCAAATAATTTTTCTGTTAGTTTATTCTTTGCCTGGCTTAGATGACTAGGTGACTACACACATGGTTTTGCTGGCACTATGTACATTAACAGTGTTTTGATGGGATTTAAGAGCAGTGCCTCTAAATGAGAACCTGAAGCCTGAAACATAGTTTTCTGCTACACGGAATGGGACATTTATTCTGGCCTAGAAATATACTCCTGTGTTTAGCAGGCAAAGTGAAGAATAACCAAAGCAGATTTCTCAGCAAGCAAAAGCTAATTATCTCAACTGAAACTGTCCAGAGCACTTTGGTAACTCCCCAGCAGAAGTAAACAATATGGAGAGGGTATTTTACAAGGTCAGCAAGAAAAGATTAAAATGATTTGTGGCATACGAATGGAAAATTTACCCCTAAGATGAAACCACGAAGCTGGGTAAGGTCATGAAACTGATGTCAAGGATTGAAAGAATTCTCATGGATCTTTGCTTATAAAGATGTTTCAAGACTGCAGCAGCAAAGACAAAATTCAGCTCCCTAGTCCATGCTTCAAGTAAAAGCATTCTGCCTTACAGCATGTATAGAGTTTGTCCAGGATAGAAAGAAGTATCTCAGGGGTATGAGTACAGGTTGGAGGCACAAAGAGTAGGAAAAGTTAACAAATTCTAGTAAGATCAACTAGAAAGGGTTAGAAGTTTCACATTGGGAACAGGGACTGGCAGAGATTATGGGGGTTGTGAGAAGCTTCAGAGTGGATGCATCATTAAGAAAAAACCCAAAGCAAATATAGCAAGCTTACCTGGTTCCTACATACTACACAAATCTTAATTCTTAGCCCTAAAATATTTTTCATACTAGAGCCTAAGCAGTCACTTAAACTCATGAATATCTTTTGAATCTACTAAAATGTAAGCTGCCCCTTACGTAGCAAAATAAGGAGAGTGTATATAAAGAATGTCTCTCAAAAGCATATATTCATCTCTATCCTCTTTCACCCTGCTGCAAGAGAGCTACGGAAAATAACGTTTCCCTCCACTGCTGTCTTCTTGTATTCCTAACATTTTACATGTCTGTAAGCTGAAGCTGTATTAAAGTACTGACTTCTTAGATTTTGCATTTCAGTTGAAATTTTGACTGATACCCAGCAAAATGTAACTACCTTTATATGTATCAAAACCCCAAGATAATAGCCAATCTTTTGTAGCTTGCAAAACCTCATTAAACAGGCACATATATGTGCCTGAATATACTGATTACCAACATCAGAATTTGCTGCAAGATTGGCATGATATTAAGTTTCACAAAAAAAAAAAAAAAAGGATATTTTTTGACATAAATAGGCATACACTTATGAAGCACTTAGGTCAATGAGGCTATATTCTTTCTTTGCTACTGCAAAATGAAAAGCAAATTAGATGGGCCGTATTTTACAATGATGTTTTAATTTCTTTTCCCTCCTTCAGGGATTCTTTCTGCTTCTCTATCAGACACTGTTTTCTTTGGAAACAACCCCTTCTCCCTAAAGACAGTTAAGTTTTAAGTTTATACACCATGCATTTGTCTTCTAAAATGAACACTTCATATAAAGTGTCTTTTCAGATAATAAATGATAATGTATCGGCTTTTTCAAGTACATTAGTAAAGCTCCTCCTGCCATGCTTCTGTATCAGTTATGCACTGTTTGAATAAACCTTTTAAATTTTCATTTTCCTTCACATACAGCCATTTATTCTTCCCTGGTAATTCTCATTTTCAGACTGCTTCTACATTTGCTCCAAAACAACTGAATAATCAACCCTGGCATCTGCAGGTATCAGACTTGTAGGCTAAGTTCACTAAATTAATCTCCACTTTCATGACTATCAGCAAAAACTGTTAAAATGAAAAGACAAGCAAAGCTGCTAAATGGACAAGATGCAACTATACTTCCACACCTGCAGAAAACTACCCTGAGAGAGTGGAAATCTCTAGTGAATGATGCTGACATACAGCTACTATCTGTACTATCTCTGTGGTGAGTGTACAACCAAAATCTCACTTGCAAACTGGGAAAAGTGATTTCCTGGCAAATTACAACTGGAAAAAAAAAAACCAAAACAAAATCCAAAACTAATTTCAGATAAATATTGAAAATGGAAAGAAAATATACTAATCCTAGGCTTTGACACACCCCTAACTGTTGCAGCAAGAGCTCCTGGGGTTTGAAAGTTTCCTTCATGTGATTTTTCAACCAATTAAAAACAAAACAAAACAAACAAAGCAAGCCAACAAACAGAAAAACCCCACAAAAACAAACAAAGAAAGAAACAAAGAAACCCAACCAAACCCCAACCCCCCCCCGAAAGGTTTGTTAAAATTTAGTTAAGATTCTATAATCTTAAGGTGAAGTTGCTGATGTTTTGACAGTTATGTTTGTAAATCAGGTGCAAGTAAGAGAATATAAGCTTCACTCCTAGTTAGCACAAGATCTTCATTGAGTGTCAGGCTCTTCTGTAAACTGCCTACAGTTAAAATCCTTAAATCAATAGAAATGAGTGTAGAATTAATCCATTGTCTCCTACAAGGCCAGAGCACAAGACCTGAAACATCCTAGTGCTTTAGCAAGACAGAACAAACACCACTGGAGGGAAGGTATTAGGTGGAACTTACCTCACACAACTTCCAATGTCTACAACTCTAGTCTTTACAGGTCTACTCTTCAAAGGCCTACAAACTTTCACCTCCCTTTATAGCTAACAGAGAGAAGCAAGAATTTTACAGTTGTCTTCATCTAACCTATTTTAGATACATATTTTAGGATAAGATAAAATCAGTCTGGATGTGTTTATTTTTCTCTGTTGATTAGAAAAGGAACATAGGGTGACAGGATAAGCAGTAGACATCTGTATTTGGTCAGGTGAACCCCAAAGCCTACAATGGCCAAAATAACTATGTAAGAAGAACAAAAAACTAACAAGGACCTATATTATAGCAACTGTACTACATACACAAAACTCCCCAGTTCAAGGACAAAGGATCCTGGAAGCCAAATTAAATATTCCTAGTTTACAAAGAATACAGCAGATACAAACTTCTAAAACTAGCCAACAAATCTTTAGAATCTTAGGCTGAAAGATCAGGTCTAGCTCTGGACATACAAAAAAGCCACAGGGATAAACCAGAAGCAGAGCCTATGCTGGCCCTTACTGCTTACCCCTCTGCTAATTTACAGTCTAACAAACAATTCCTTCAGATTCTGTCTTGAAGCTATACAATAAAAAAGTGACAGCAAGGGCTGCTGCTTTAAGAAAATATTTTTTGGTTAAGAAAAACTTAAATAAACCTTCCCTCTTTCCCATGTCCAAGCTTTGCTTCAATGGCCATGACGGTATGTGCTGTGTTCTGTTTGAACAGCACAGCTCAGATTTGCTGCATTTGGCTGTCCAGCCAGCCACATAAGTGGCACGTCAGCAGGGAAGGTAGCAAACTTGCATAACGATATTCTGACCATGGTCATGAACTCTGAAACAACAGGTCACCACAGCTGTGGCTAAAGGGGGCTTTTCTCACTGAATCGCATATGTATCTTAACTGTAATCTTTACACATTCCATCACTGACAGAAAAATAAAAGAAAAAAAAATCTGTCAAAATCAGTGCAAACCTGAGTGCAACTTGTTGATTTAGCACTGTCTTTTCTCCTGTAAAACCCTACATATTCAGGATGAAGTACTACTTGTGCAATGCAGTATCTTTAAAACACTAGGAGCTTAAACCATAATTAAGGTTAAGAAAACCTAAGTGTTTATTAGTTTGGGGTTTTTTGTTTAAGCAGCAGTAATTACCTTTCAAATTAACATTACTCATTACCTAAGCTTACAGTTATGTTACATTATATTTAAGAGCCATTTCAAGCTTGTGGTGGACTGAGATACCAAATCTCAGTGTGCCTGCCAGCTTAAATTTCTATAGTGCTGGAACTTGCACAACATTAAGTCCATCTGACTTTAGTCATATGTCTTCCCATCTTCCCATCAGAGAAGGGAAGAAGTTATTTCAGAAAAATATTATAATTAGTTCAAAGAACTTACATGTCATCAAATAAAACATTAAAATATTTGGATGCTAACAATTAGACAGCTTCTCACTATCACAAAATCTTTCAACAATTGTTCCCCATCCCTATTTGGCTACTGCCATTTTTAAACAACTGTAACTAGGAAAGATACTACAGCAGTGGCTTTCAACCTTTTCCATTTTATAATGAACGTGTGGAACCGTTTAGAAACCTTAGATACTTAGACAACTGTACAGGGGATACAAACCTAGTTTTCATACAAATCTTCATGACATGTTTGAAGTAGCCCACATTTTTCATGGACTGAAAACTCTGCAAACTGCTTATGAAATACACCCCAGCAAGAATTGCATACATTACTTGTTAAGAGAGGAAAATACTTCAAAATATACTAGAAATCTCATGATGCTGGGCTGCAGGAAATGCCCACAAGCATTTTAACCTAAAGGCAGCACAGTGATGCCTGCCCGTCTCAAAGATCTCAAAGCTTCAAAGGAAAACCTTATTTCCTCATTCTCATGCCATCGTACTCTATATTTCAGCCAAATGTTTCAGCACATTTTATCCCAAATGTACAAAGAGATATTTTCTCTCCAATTTATGGAACTGCAACTTAAAGGGAAATTTAAAAAAAGTAACACCAAATCAGAAAGTCAGTATTAAAATCTGAAGCTAATGGCATTTTTACCTGCAGAACTACCACTATTTCTACATAATAATCAAGGTTCATTAATAGTTGACATGGAGCATGTAAAGTAAAATCGACCTACAAAGTTAGCATACTAAGGAAAGGCTTTTACATAAGATAAGTCTCTCCCTCTACAGTCATCTTGATTTTTTTTGCAAAAGATCTGCACGAAACAGTAGCTACATTAACTGTCTGCTTTCCTCGAAGAACAACAGAAGTTTTCTTCCTTAGGAATAATAGGAAGATAATGCTACTTAGCAACAACATTCATTCCCACTGCACACACTAATTTCTGTCTGCTGGTGACTTAGGGCACAGTGGTGACAAAAAAGCCAATGACTTGGCTTGCCATGTTGCTGTATCTAGGATAGGCTGCTCTGCCTCCTGGATGCACTCACAAAGAGAGACGGGAAACGATGCCATTTACAAATATCTGCCAAGCTGAACAACAAATGCTACCAGTATTCTACCTTATTTGTTCTTCGGAACAAAAGAATGGTTAATACTCATTTTGATACTATGCATGCTATGATAAGGAAGAAAAGAAAAAAATACTGCTCACACAATAAAAATATAATATTATATTGAAAATCTACTTTAAACCCCAATTGCAAGAAACTTCAGGTTTGAGATTCCCCTGGAGCTCTTCCAAAGAAAAGAGCCAGCTACAATAAATAAGGTGGGAGATTAGGGAATATCAAGAATGCAGTGACCTGCTATCATTAGATTTAAAATGCTCACGAGAATACAGTAGTAAGGGAAACAATGCTAACATTTTTCCCTTATGAAGCATGACTTAGACAATGTGTGGAAACATTCCACAGAAAATGGACCAGAAATGGATAAGATTTAAAATCTTCTACGTAGAAACAAGAAATATCCTAAAACATTTTCAGAGGCAAATAATTTAAAGCAATATTGAACATAAGCATAACAATGCTGTATCACATTTCAAGGCACAGCTATAAACTATATTCTTAGATGTGAATTGAGCCTTTGAACCACACTTTTTTTTTTTTTTTGCGAACAGAAGAAACTGTTTTTGTTGTAATTGCAAGGTAAGGAAATTTCAAGTACCTGCTCTGTTAAAACTGCGGCCACACTTTCATCACAGTATTTCACATTACTAAGGCGAATAATCTTCACACACACCCCTTGCTCCCTGCTACAGTGAAGAAACCTGAACAGCTTATTTCTCTCATGCAACTCAAGCCTCTAGTGACAGCTCGCCTAAAACAAAGTACATGCTGCTGCAGGATATACAAAGGGAAGGAACAAATTATCTCTACATACATGAAAGCGGAGTATAAAAACTGACACTTTACTGTACTGGAAAACACATTCCCTGTGATGTGTGATTCACATTTTATGCTAGATCATCTTTTTTAATTTAATGAGCACAAAAAATGTGAATCTCAAAGACGGCATTTACTTCCTTGTTGAAAATGTGGATTTTCCTTTCAAATAAAATAAATGGCTAAAAAAAAAAAAAGTAGCATGATGATCTCTTCCAGAAGTTAAACAAATTTATTTTCCTTAAATTCAAAAGCTTTAAATCTTAGTGAAATGGGCCACAGTGGAAAAGCCCTTTATTATATTACTGCACCTTATAAATAGTAAATGATACCGTTTGAGGTCAACGAAAGGAATACTGCAATCTTATATCAACTGTGCATAAAGGATGCTGGAAGTTTCATATTCCTTACTCCTTCTTTCCTTTTCATTCTTTAATCTAAAAAGAAGCTTTATTTATAGCTTGTCTCAGAAGACCTCCTTGAAACATCCCTTAGAGGTATTTTCAGATGTATTTAATAATTTAACTTTTGCTTTCATTTGAGAAACTAAGAAAATATTGCACAATCCTCCTAACAGAAACAGGTTTCCCCAAAACCCAACAAATCTATGTCATTGGATTGTTTCATGTACACAAAAATGTGCATGCTATTTTAAAAACTTGCACATCTCATTTTATAATGTATGCTATCTAAAAATTGTGCATTTTTAGATTAAATTATCACTTACATTTTCATTTTAAAATAGCAATTTCTGTAATTGTACAGCTTCTGGATTTTGTTTTACTTTTGCAGTGCCCACTCTTGCTTGGCAGTAATGGATGTATTATTACTCCTTTCTATAGGGGGAAGATGGCTGCTCTGCAGCTGCCAAAATCAATTGTGACTTAAGAAGGATAACTACTGGGTGATCTGTTTGACATAGCCAAACTAACAATAGACATCAGAGTCATTCAAGTGGCTGTCCACAGCCATTTTCAATTAATTTGACACTGGGGAAAATGTTGTGTACCCAACTCAGTTTCCCACACATTAGGTATTTGTAATTGGTTCTCATGAAGATCTTAAACTTGCATAACCAAAACAAGAACTAGGAATTAACCCTCCCTGACTTGCATCTGAAAATGAAATCTCCCTTTTATTCCAGAGAGTGGAGTTACAATTAAAAATCTTTCACACACGATAAGTCTGAAATGCTCAAAGTGAGAAATGTTAACATATTTTCTTTTGGATATTCGTGGTGAAAACAAAAGAACAATAACTGTTCACAGATAATATTGCCAAGAAAGAAGAAACAGACAGAAAAACTGTGAAAAAGCTACAAGCACATAATAAATGTTAAAAAGAGCTGCCCCTACAGTTTAGCTTACATAATTATCTTCACAGTACAAAGCCTTCATAATGTCCAATGACACTTGTATGCACTGAGCCAGAGTAAGGCTGAAGTACTGCACGTAGAGCATCAACTTCCTTATAAG
The DNA here is from genome assembly GCF_033783945.1 of Neopsephotus bourkii. NCBI lineage: Eukaryota > Metazoa > Chordata > Aves > Psittaciformes > Psittacidae > Neopsephotus > Neopsephotus bourkii. The sequence goes on along the minus strand of NW_026901510.1, from coordinate 16,937 downwards.
AGTGGGAGAGGCAGATCTCTCACTCCTAAGTTTTTATCTAATCTGCAGTAAGTAAATGATCCTGCCAGTGACCTGCTACATGGGTACTTCATTCCTTGATAAACTCATGGAAAAAAAATCCATTAATACTATTAATTGTAAAATTCCTGTGTCTGCATTAAGGTATCTCCAAGTCACAGGGGGTAGTTAGAAAAGCATTACTGTGTATTCACTGTATATTTGCCCTGTTCACACCTCCTCCTGAAGGGACCCTGCTCCTGACCAGACGCAGAGCCCATGGTCTTCACCACTTCTGACACTTATTTAGTTTTTCTTCAAAACAAATAAAAACTAATAGAAGCAAATTAATATTTTATACCCAGCCACAGCAGCAGAGACTAATCAGACTATTAGTCCATTAGTAAAACATCAGGTTTCACTCCAGCAGCTCTTAAGCAGTAATGGGTTTTCCCATGAAAACTTGAAAGAAAAGGTGAAAAAAGGTTTGTGTGGTATGATAGAAAGGAATGCCAGACACAGCTTTGGTCAAACATTCCCATTAAGTATTTTCCCATTACCCTCTAGGTTCATTTACAGGCCAATTGCACTAGCTATTTACCAAGGAAGGTAAAGATAATGTTTACAGCACTTTACTGTTTTTTCAATTTTCTCAGTTTACAGCACTTCCATTCAGAAATCTTTGTGAAATTAGAAAAGTAACACATTAACAGTTTGTTTTCTCTTCATAGTAGATTTTATTTTGTTTTGATTAGGTATGCTCTACCATTAAAATGGTATGCAACTGACCTCAGAAAGACTTACTATTTTCTTTTTAGACTTGAAGTAAATAATTATGCCCTTTTTCTTTAGCAAGTTGGACTAAATCCAACTGAAATCACTGTAATTATTTTCATGAGGAATAAGAGCAGATCAAGCTCTTTGCAGAGACAGATATTGGTGTATTTGTGCTTTTACTATACAGACTGGCATAATGCAATTTCATCTATGCAATGCCTAAATCACACCCCCCCCCAAAGATTGAAATGACATATTTAAGGATTACATAACATACAAAAGTTTAAAAAGTATGATATGTAGTTGCATAGGCCAAACTCACATCTTAGACCACATTACGTGTTTATCTTTTATGAAACTAAATGCTGTGTTTTTGAGAGACTATAAAGAAAAATGGAAACTAGGAAAGTAACCTGTAGAAAGCAAGTAATTACTACACTTCTGAAAAAATACTTTGATAAACTGTACACAATATATTAATCTACCAATTTATAGGCCAATTATCTCTCCAACAAACATCATGTATTGCTTAAAAAATACAAAAGACTGGTTCTTAAAAATTAATTTCCTTTTAACATGTATTTATGCATTTACATTTCATCAAACACTGCAACTTGAGAACGAGAAAAGAACACCAGTGGAAAAGCTGAAGATATAAACAATAGTAAGACTGTGAAAAAAATGCTACATTTTATAACACCACTTACAGTAATTTTTCTTTTAGATTACCATTGATATGCTTAACTGTTTTTCTTAGACATACTGTTGAAGCTAGATAGACTATTGTAGAGATACTACTAGTGCTGAAAATTACATCATATGATCAGCATTTCTAAGTCTCAATCCTTCAGCTATTATTCCCATTATTTAAATTTGATCCATAATATACAAAGCAGGGGAATGAGTTTTAAATTTAATAATTACAAATGAAGAAAAACAGCAGCACTAAAACTTCACAGACAAAAGTTATTTACTGCAGTCTTAAAAAGAACTATATAAATATCAACACCTATATAAAATTATGAACCTGAGATTTGTACACATACGTAAAATTTTAATACGTGAGTGGCCCCAGTGAAGTTGCTTATTGACCTCTACTTTTGTTTTTTCAACCATTTCCTACTGTTGGTTCTCAGCTCCATAGCTCTTTTGCATTTTGAAGAAGAATGAGCAGGAATTTACTTCTGAATTCTGAGAGAAACTGACATCAGAACAATGTTTTTTTCCAGATCCTCCTTTACAATTATCTGCCTCAACAACAGGTAAATGTTTCCTTTATTTCAGAGAATTAAAGAAACCTTTTTCTCGGAAACAAAGCAAATGAAAATTATATTTCCTTTGAACACAAAAAAGATAGGTTGGTCAGCAATAATTCTTTTTTTTTGAGATACAGGATCCACCACTGACAAGCTCCTCACTCCTGCAGTTTTCAAACTGCAACAGGTGATGTTTCTATGCACTGTTACTGACTTACCACAACTAAATGGAGATTCCATTATGACCACATCCTAACACTCCATTCTAAGGAGTTCAAATTAATTGTGAATGAAATTACAAAGCTGTTTTGTTTCCTGTGCCCAAGGACAGAAATGCTCCTACAACAATCTACCTTTTTCACTTTTATATAGTCATTTTCTTTCTCTCTCTCTGCCATGAAGTTTCAGAGGGGATACTAAGGCATCCGTGCTTTGCATCATATTAAGGTTACAAATACTTGCTTATAATACTTGTATCAGAAAATAAAAATCCACTAGAAATCACTGTGGGTTCAGTTGATATTTGGAATGTTTCACAGAAGAAAAATTTATAGTTGAATTTATACTATCTTTGGAAAAATTCTTTAAAGATAATTAAAATTCTTTAAATAAAACCTCCAAAGCCATATAAAAACTGTATTTAGAATTCATGTTTAAAATAAAAACAGTTGTTTTTTTTTCCCCACACAAAAGAAATATATGCTTTCCACTTTTGACATGCATTCTGCATTTTTAGTTCGCAGGACTGAAATGACAGATATAACATTAAATTAATTAATTTATACATTAAAAAATCAATCTGTAAGCAGATTCTGCTTTACGGTGAATTAGAAGAGATTGGAATTTGAAAGGAAATATCAATACAAATTCAAATTCTGTGTAAATGATTTCCAGCATAAAGTGGTTTGGGTCCACGGTACTAGGAAAGACTGTTAGACTGGTTAAGTGCTGAATGAGAAAACAATATCCTGAAATAAAGCAACAAAAAGTTGCTATCTGACAGGTTGCAACAACTAATGGGACTTAAGCATACATTGCCATACATAAGCAATGGCAATTCTGTTTAAATTTCTCCCACATCTGCTTGTCATACTCTTGTAAGCCCACTTGAGTACAACTCTACAGTGAAAAGACTTTCTTCAACTATGATACTAAGCTTTTCCCTTCTGTGCAAAGGAACAGGTAGCCAGTTCAAGCCATACACACTCCTTTGTATTAGAGATTTGCAATTTTATATTTTTATGCTACTGGTGGAAATGGTATTTCTGGTGTTGCATTCCTTTTGCCACAAAATCTCCTAGTGCTTTTCCTAAGATTTTGTTTTTGTTTTAATTCTTCAAGATGAAGAAAACTGCCTCTTCAGGCAACTGTACCTCCATCTCAATTATGGAGTAGAAAAATTACAATAGCGTTAGCTGGTCATTACCTGTATAATGGGAAAAAAGCACACGGTTTCACTGACTTCATTCATATTTTAAATAGTAGACAAAAAAAAACCCTAAAATACGTACCGCATCTGTAACTTCTATCTCGTAGAACTTCTGCAATGTTTCCCGGTAAAAGAAGCAAAGCTTCCCACTGCCTCCACCTCTCTTAACAGAGGTGCCTGTGACAACTATTTTATCATCTGGGCTGAAACAACAATCTGTCCTGTTGAAGAAAACAAACCATATTGGGGGAATCAATAACAAATGTACAGGAAACTTCTATATAAAATGCACTCCTTAAAAATAATCCTTCTATTTGTTAATCCTTTCAAAATACAGCTTTAAAAAAAATCTTTTGTCAGCTGTCATCTGTTACTATAATTTTCAGACAATACATGTACAGTTCACATGTACAATTACAGCTGTGCAAAACAGGCAGATTCAGAAAAAATCTTCCTCCCAACAAAATTCCCCTCCTCTCAAAACTCTTGTAAACTTTTCAATATGAAAACCAAACAAAAGTATTTTCAAATCTGGTACTCATCATGAAGTAAAAAAAATAAAATAATAAAAAAAATCAATCATGAAATCTGTTTTTCCTGATGATACATTCTTCAGTGATGCAAGGCAGTGTTTCTGTGTGCAGGTAAGTGGGGTGTGTCTGGGTGTGAGGATGTGCGCGTGTGGGGGGGTATGTTTGGGGGTGTGTGTATGGAGGGTGTGGGGGTGGGTGTGCGTGGGGGTGTGTGTGAGGGTGCAGGTGTGTGTCTGGGCGTGTGTGGGTGGGCTTGTTTGGGGGTGCATGTGCGTGCGGGTCTCTGTGTGCAGGTGTGTCTGGGTGTGTGCCTGGGGGGGATGCGTTTGTGGGGGGCTGTGTGTGGGGGTGTACGGGGAGGGGCATGTTTCCTGGTGTGTGTGCATGGGGGTGTACGTCTGTGGGTTTGGTGTATGGGTGCGTGGGTGTGCCTGTGTGGGGGTGTGTCCAGGGGTTTGGGTGGGGTTACTGAGGGAGAGGGGGGTCTGGTCTCAGGTAGGGGCAGGCTTGAGGTTGGCCACGGGCGGGGAGGGGGGGCATGATGGTCCCAGCCTGCAACCACTGCCCAGCCTGCAGCCTGCAGCCACTGCCCAGCCTGCAGCCACTGCCCAGCCTGCAGCCACTGCCCAGCCTGCAGCCTGCAGCCACTGCCCAGCCTGCAGCCACTGCCCAGCCTGCAGCCACTGCCCAGCCTGCAGCCACTGCCCAGCCTGCAGCCACTGCCCAGCCTGCAGCCACTGCCCAGCCTGCAGCCACTGCCCAGCCTGCAACCACTGCCCAGCCTGCAGCCACTGCCCAGCCTGCAGCCACTGCCCAGCCTGCAGCCTGCAGCCTGCAACCACTGCCCAGCCTGCAGCCACTGCCCAGCCTGCAGCCACTACCCAGCCTGCAGCCACTGCCCAGCCTGCAACCACTGCCCAGCCTGCAGCCACTGCCCAGCCTGCAGCCTGCAGCCACTGCCCAGCCTGCAACCACTGCCCAGCCTGCAGCCACTGCCCAGCCTGCAGCCTGCAGCCACTGCCCAGCCTGCAGACACTGCCCAGCCTGCAGACACTGCCCAGCCTGCAGCCACTGCCCAGCCTGCAGCCTGCAGCCACTGCCCAGCCTGCAGACACTGCCCAGCCTGCAGCCACTGCCCACCCTGCAGCCACTGCCCAGCCTGCAGCTTGCAGCCACTGCCCAGCCTGCAGCCACTGCCCAGCCTGCGCTCACAGGGCCCCGAGAGGTGCAGAAAGGTTAAAAAGCACCAAGAGGCCCCAACCCCAACCCCGGGGCTGCCTCGCAGGGAGGGTGAGCGCATGGGCTGGTGCTGCAGTGGTCCAGGAGGGGAGGATGCACCGGGCTCAGGTGAAACAGGGAGCGCAGGGGAAGGGCCAGGCTCTGCGCTGGGTGGGAGGATGCTGTGACCCACCTGGGTGCTGCAAAGGTTTCCATTGGTTTCCTCTGGGTGCTGGCTTGTTCCCAAGGGCACCAACAGAGCTCTGCAGGTGCAGGTGCAGCTCCTGAGCTGGCGGTGCCCGGTGGGAGCATCCCCCATTGCCTGTGTGGGGATCAGCAGGACTCAGCACCAGTGACACCGAACAGGGGTGCTCTTGAGGCAGTGCCTGCTGTGGAAGGCTCCAGCAGCCTGAGCTGCTGCTCTGGGCTGGGTTCAAGCTGCTTTGTCCCTGGCCAGGAGGCTGGGGCACTGCTGATGGCAAAGGAACACGAGGTTACCGAGCTAAAGCAAGGGCAGCTTCCCTCTCCCTGTACATCCATCCCATCGCTTTGGTTCCATGTCTAGTGGGGTTCCTGCTCACTGGAGAAGGAACAGCAGTAACAAAGGGAGGCTCCACTGGTGCTGGGTGAGACTGGACAAGGTGCACTGGTGCCAGCCAGGCCAGGGCGTGCTCCCTCCACCCCACAGCACAGTTGTTAACAAGATTTTTCCCCACTGATAATTTAGCTCTCCTTTTCCCCATTGATCCTTTATTTCCCTTACATCTGGGATCCGAGGTCTCCAGCAGTAAGTAATGATACGAGAGCAAGATCTTAATGATGCCAAGTTCAGTGCTAGGGGTGATGACTGCATTGCTTTAGGGCTGCTGGGAAGATCCTTCCTCATCTGGCATCAATCACTTCCCAGGCTTCTTTAAGTGAAGCAGCAGCTGTAGCTCCTGGGCTGGGCCAGCCCCCACTTGTGCACTGGGCCCAGCACTGGTGCCTGCTCCCTGCAGGGAGAACCCAGTTGTATTCAACAGATGCATCTTCCCTGTGGGACTTCCTCAATCCTGCCTTTGGGATTCCAGTCCAGCACTCAGGTCCTTCTCACCTGCAGCAGGTGCTGGGGTTGGGGTGTGCAGGAGGGGTCAGGCTCCTGCATTGTGCAGTGTGCGAGGCCAGCCCTTGGGTTAATGCTTGTGCTGCCCAGAGCCCGGGGGATGACGCGATGCCGATGGGGTAAAGCACAAACCCCAGAGTGCTGCTCCCAGTGGGGACTGGTGCTGGGAAGCGCTGCTGGTGGGAGCGGGAAGGGCCCGGCTCATGCTGTGGTTGCTCTGCTTTTAGCTGGACGCCAAGTTCAAGTAGGAGCTGCTGGAGGGGCCGGGCGCTGGCAGAGGAGCTGCGGTGACACCAGCACGGGCAGAGCCGTGGCAGAGGCCACCAGCCCGGCACCAGGGCACCGGGGCACCGGGGCCAGAGCAGAGCCCACGTGAAGGTTTTCCTACCTGAGAGCTCGGGGCAGCCCCCTCATCTGGCACCTCTAAGGACACCTCCCTCTCCCATGGCTGCCAGGCCACAGCCCGGCCCGGCTCCAGCATGGACCGCACCAGTGCACACCAGCACCTGCCCGTCAGAGGAGGTTCCAGCACCCAGCACCCAGCCTGGGGCTCCCTCTGCCCGAGCCAGCCAAGCTCAGGGACCCCCCCAGGCCCTGGGCTCTCAGGGAGCAAGAGCCGGAAGTGCTGAGGGTCAGGCCTGAGGGCAGGAGCGCCTGGAGCGAAGTCTTCCAGCTCCCCCCGGGGCAGAGCATCTCCCACTCCCGCAGCTCCTCCTCAGGCACTGGCCCCAGTCCTCAGGTGCCAGCTCTGCAGGCCCACAGTGCCCATTGCTCAGATGCAGGGACAGATGCTCATAGGGACAGATGCTCATAGGGACGAGCTGCCCTGGGGCCTGGTCACTGGGGGCACCCCCAGCTGCTGACATCTGGAATCAGTGCAATGGTACCCATTCAGTAATAAATGAGTTCCATCCTTCTGCCGCTCTCACCCCAGGGGTTTCTGTAGCCTCCATCTCCCCAGTGGCACACACTGTCCCCAGCACTGCTCCCCTCACTGCTCCTTACCCCCCTGTAAGCACCACCCCAGGGAGAGGCGGGATCACAGCACCATGGTGATGTCCCGCTCATTCCCAGCAGAGGTACTGTGCATATCCCAGTGCAGCACCGCATCTTCTGGGGCAGGAACTGTTCCTCAGCTCCATCTAACCCTGCCCTGGTGCAGCTTGAGGCCGGTTCCTCTTGTCCCATCCCTTGTTCCTTGGGAGCAGAGCCCAGCCCCTCCTGGCTCCATCCTCCTGTCAGGCAGTTGGAGGCAGCCATCAGGTCCCCCCTGAGCCTTCTCTGCTCCATCTGAACCCCCAGGTCCCTCAGCCCTTCCCCATCACACTTGGGCTCCAGGCCCTGCACCAGCTCCATTGCCCCGCTCCAGCCCCGCTCCAGTGAGAAGCTCCAGTTGGTGCCCATTGCACAGCAGAGGCCAGCAGTGGGCTCAAGCATCAACTGCTCCAGAGCATCCTGAGTGACTGCGTGCTCAGCGCTTGCGCTGAGGCTGGCTCAGGACCCTCCAGCCTCAGTGCTTGGTTTCACATTGGGGTGCTCCCTGGGTTGCACCTGGGAGTGGTGCAGGCAAAGCTCCTGGTGTAGCCCCAGTTTAACGCTGTGTTTTCACCTCCCCAATGCACTCAGAGCTCAGAGCGGTCAGACCAGAACTGGGTGCACAAAGAGCCAAAGAACGCCCCTGACCCGCTCAGGCCGCTGCAGCCCATGCACCAGTGCCACGAGCTCGTTGTGGTGGCTTTATTCCAGCATCACTGCTGCATTCCCACTCGTGAGAGGGCGTTCGGGACCTCGGGGACGCGACTCGGACTAAAGGGGTCCTTTAAAACAGTTCTTTAAAAAGCAATAAAACCAACGAGGACAGGGCAAACCCAAAGCCACAGCGAGGGGCGATGGGCACCAGTCCCGGGTGGGACCTCCCCAAGGCAGGCGAGGGCAGCCCACAGAGCCCCCTTGGGGAGCTCACGATGGGGAAAGGCCCATGGAGAGGCTGAGCTGGGAGGTCACAGGAGCCCTGCACAGCGCCAGTGTGCTGCTGGTCAGCATGGGTGAGCTTCCCATGTGGGTGGGAACTGCATGGGAATGGGGGCAATGGGAACGGGGGCAATGGGAGCGGGGGCAATGGGCAACGGGGACGGGGGCAACGGGGACGGGGGCAACGGGGACGGGGGCAACGGGGACGGGGGCAATGGGGACGGGGGCAACGGGGACGGGGGCAACGGGGACGGGGGGCAATGGGGACGGGGGAAGCTTCACACAAGGGTTACCTGCCCCCTGCAGTGCACCCCTGCGGCTGCCCTCACTCCTGCACTCCCAGGGCCACAGCCACCCCCACCTGCACCCCAGAACCGCTGGGAGGCACCGCTCAGCGCCCCCATTCCCAGCCCTGATCCCAGGGAGCAGCTCCCCCCCTGCCCCATGCACACCGACAGCGCTGCCCCATGCACACCGTGCTCTGCAGGCTGCTGAGCCCCCGTGCTGGGACCAGGACCCTCCCCAGCCCGGTCCTGGCACCTGTCCTGCATCAAACACATCCCACCGGGAGCTCCTGCCGAAGGGTGCAGGGGGGAACCCTCCCGGTGGAGCCAGGCCTGGGCAGGAGCTGCTCCTGTGAGGGGCTGCCGAGGGCTCCAGCCTGGATCCACATCCTGCAGTGAGGGGCCTGGACCAGCACCAGCCTCTGGTGCAGCTCAGTCCTGGAGCACTGGGGGGGGTCCTGGAGCACTGGGGAGGGCTCCCAGCTCAGTCCTGGAGCACTGGGGGGGTCCCGGAGCACTGGGGGGCTCCCAGCTCGGTCCTGGAGCACTGGGGGGGGCTCCCAGCTCGGTCCTGGAGCACTGGGGGGGCTCCCAGCTCGGTCCTGGAGCACTGGGGGGGCTCCCAGCTCGGTCCTGGAGCACTGGGGGGGCTCCCAGCTCGGTCCTGGAGCACTGGGGGGGCTCCCAGCTCGGTCCTGGAGCACTGGGGGATCCTGGAGCACTGGGGGGGCTCCCATCTCAGTCCAGCCCCAGGTCCGAGTCGGACGAGGAGCGGTCCTCAGCAGCATCACGCAGGGCGCAGTGCATGGGGGCCAGGCTGCCGCCGGGTGTGATGCCCATGGGCTGGATCACCTGCTCCCTGCAGCCGGGACAGGGGAAAGGAGGCACCGCGCTGCAGCAGCCAGCAGGGAACCGGACCGGGGCTACAGCAGGGACACGGGGCCTGGCCCAGGCAGCCCAGAACCACCCCAGGCCAGCACCAAGAACCCCTCTGGAGAAGCAGGGGACCCCTCTGGCCATAAAGCCCCAGCATGGGGAGGGGATGGCTGGGAGCACAAGTGATCCATGCTCGGGGTCCCCAGAAGCACATGGAGGGATTTCACAGTACAGGGGTGTGTGGGGCTGGGGGTGCCTCCCCTGCACCAGTGGGGCCCAGCTCAAGGAACCATTTCCCCACTTATCTCCCACTCCCCCTCTCCTCCCTCCAGTGGTGGCTTAGACAGGCCTGTGGCAAAGGCAGCCCCCAGACACAGGGGTGCTAATGCAGACAGAGACAGAGACAGAGCTTCCCCATACCTGGACAGCTTGTCAAACATGTTCACTAGCTTCATGGCCTCGTACTCCTTCTGCTCCTCTGTCATCCCCTCCATGGGGTTGGGCAGCTTCTCCTCCACTCGGCCCGTCACCGGGTTAATGCTGCAAGAAGAGCAAGGTGAGGGCAGAGCAGGAGGAAAGCAGAGCAGTGAGCAAAGGGCTCCTTGAAGAGCTGGGTTCTCCTGAGCAGAGGAGCACAGGGTCAGGACTGGCTGCAAGGGCAGGAGCACAGCGCAATGGGGAGCTGCTGCTCCTGCGTGTCCTACACACAGTGCATGGGAACGGGCAGGACAAGGGAGATGGCAGAGAGCAGATGAAGACAGGGACAGAAGGGGACTGGGAGGTGGTTTAGGAACAGGGGGGCTCTGGCCAGGGACCAGGATTCTTACTTGGGCTTGGCCTCTTTGTACTCCTCGGTGTCCGTGTCCTCATCCTCCGAGTACTCGCCCTCTTCCCGGCCCCCGGCCATGAGGCCTCGAGCTGCCAGCAGCCCCGCAGCATTCCCATAGCCGGTGTACTTCACAAACCGGGACACTGTGGGACAGAGGAGACACCAGGAACACTGTGCATCCCTGTGCTGTCAGAGACACCAACCACCCTGTGCTGTCAGAGAGACACCAACCACCCTGTGCTGTCAGAGACACCAACCACCCTGTGCTCCCTGTGCTGCTGTCAGAGACACCAACCACCCTGTGCTGTCAGAGAGACACCAACCACCCTGTGCTCCCTGTGCTGCTGTCAGAGACACCAACCACCCTGTGCTGTCAGAGAGACACCAACCACCCTGTGCTGTCAGAGACACCAACCACCCTGTGCTTCCTGTGCTGCTGTCAGAGAGACACCAACCACCCTGTGCTTCCCTCCTACTCCTGCCCATCTGCCCCTGCGTGTGCCCCCATAGCAAGACTGGAGCCAGGCCATGGAGGCCTGGAGATGCCAGCACTGCTTTGGGCTCTGCCAGTGAACTGGCTCCCACTTTGCACCAGGAAGGGCAGTTCAGCACCCAGTGGTGAGGGTGTGAACAGGGTGGTTTGGTGCTTGCCCTCCAGCACAGCTCCTCCCTCCCTGCTGGCCTGAGCCAGAGGCACCGTTCCCCACAGCACAGGGGACACTGTCCACTGCCTCCTGCTCAGTGCACCCAGGCCATGGGAACAGGGGCTCCCAGTGGATGCAGAGCATCTCCCACCCCACACTGCGCGGCCCCGGGCACCCCTGCCTGCGCTCACCGCTCTCCTTGCAGAGCACGAAGAGGAACTCGGCGGCGCAGTGCTTCACGTCCGTGTCGATGTGGGTCATGAGCCGCACCAGCTTGTTCCGCAGCGCGCTCCCCACCTCCGGCCGCGTCCTCACGTCCCGCAGCGGGGGCAGCACCTGCGGGGAGCATGGGGCTGGAGCAGGCCAGGAGGGGGCAGCAACAACGAGCGATGCACAGGGACAGGGGCAGAACAACCCCAGGTTCCAGGATAGGCTGGGGAACGACCCCTTAGAGAGCAGTGTAGGGGAGAGGGACCTGGGGGTCCTGGTGGACGACAGGGTGACCATGAGCCGACACTGTGCCCTTGTGGCCAAGAAGGCCAATGGCATCCTGGGGTGTATTAGAAGGGGGGTGGTTAGTAGGTCGAGAGAGGTCCTCCTTCCCCTCTACTCTGCCCTGGTGAGACCTCATCTGGAATATTGTGTCCAGTTCTGGGCCCCTCAGTTCCAGAAGGACAGGGACCTGCTGGAGAGAGTCCAGCGCAGGGCAACTGAGATGATGAAGGGAGTGGAGCATCTCCCTTATGAGGACAGACTGAGGGAGCTGGGTCTCTATAGTTTGGAGGAGAGGAGATTGAGGGGTGACCTTATTAGTGTATATAAATATATAAAGGGGGAGTGTCCCGAGGATGGAGCCAGGCTCTTCTCAGTGGCAAACAATGATAGGACAAGGGGCAATGGGTACAAACTGGAACACAAGAGGTTCCACTTAAACTTCTTCTCAGTGAGGTGACAGAACACTGGACCAGGCTGCCCAGGGAGGTTGTGGAGTCTCCTTCTCTGGAGACATTCAAAACCCGCCTGGACACGTTCCTGTGTAACCTTATCTGGGTGTTCCTGCTCTGCAGGGGGATTGGACTGGATGAGCTTCTGAGGTCCCTTCCAGTCTCTAACATACTGGGATACTGGGATACTGTGAGACATGGAGAGAACACTGCGGGTACCAAGGCCTCAACCCACACGAACCAGAGCCCAGCAGGGGCAGGGGGCCCTGTGGGGATGGTGGCAGTGACCAGATGCTCCCCGGTCCCCTCTCTCCTGGAGCAGCATCCCCCAGCTGTGCCTGAGCCCCAGCTCACCTTTGCCTTCAGGAACTTCCTGGTCTGGCGGTGGACGCGGGCACTCTCCGTCAGCAGGTTCAGCACCGGGGTCAGGCTCTCCTTCAGCTTGTGTCCCTGCAGAGGCACCACAAAACCAGCAGCACCTGAGTCCACTGAGCTCAGCTCCTCTGGCTTGGGGTGGGGAACCGGAGTGCAGACATCAGGGCAAGAGCTGGACATCAAAGCTCCAGCCCTGTGGTGGGGAACCGGAGTGCAGACAGCAGGGCAAGAGCTGGACATCAAAGCTCCAGCCTTGGGGTGGGGAACCTGAGTGCAGACATCAGGGCAAGAGCTGGACATCAAAGCTCCAGCCCTGTGGTGGGGAACCCGAGTGCAGACATCAGGGCAAGAGCTGGACATCAAAGCTCCAGCCCTGTGGTGGGGAACCCGAGTGCAGACAGCAGGGCAAGAGCTGGACATCAAAGCTCCAGCCTTGTGGAGAACCTGAGTGCAGACAGCAGGGCAAGAGCTGGACATCAAAGCTCCAGCCCTGTGGAGAACCTGAGTGCAGACAGCAGGGCAAGAGCTGGACATCAAAGCTCCAGCCCTGTGGTGGGGAACCCGAGTGCAGACAGCAGGGCAAGAGCTGGACATCAAAGCTCCAGCCTTGGGGTGGGGAACCTGAGTGCAGACATCAGGGCAAGAGCTGGACATCAAAGCTCCAGCCCTGTGGAGAACCTGAGTGCAGACAGCAGGGTAAGAGCTGGACATCAAAGCTCCAGCCCTGCTGCAGGAGTTCCAGTGCTCCATCACTCCCAAACCCACTGCTCTCTGAGCCCTGCTCTATAGCACAGCAGCTTCCACCTGCTAGGAATACCTGTGGGGCATCCAGTGCTCCAGCACTCCCAAACCCACTGCTCTCTGAGCCCTGCTCTATAGCACAGCAGCTTCCACCTGCTAGGAATACCTGTGGGGCACCCAGATGGAGAAGTGCAGTGTTAGAACGTGAAGGCCCTTTGGAAGAACCACAGCCAGCTTGAAACAACACCAACTGAGGCTTCAGAACCTGCTCACCAGGTCCCTCCCGAGCTGACTGGCACAGAACCCGTTTCCCATCACGCAGCCAATCCCCTGCTGCTCAAGCAGCCTCCCTGCCTGCAGCCCACCAAGTGATGCCACAGTCACTTTCCCCATCAACAGACACTGATTCAGCCCCACCAACCCCAAGTTTGGCCCCTTCCATGCAGAGCTATGTCCAAGCCCCCCGTGTGCTGTGGTGGTGCCCAGGGCCTCCCCAGCCTGCAGGCAAGGGAGCAGGGACCTCACAACTCACCCTGTCGAGGCGGCGCTCCAGGAAGTCCAGCAGGACGCTGACCGCGTCCATGTTGACACCCATGTACTCCAGGGAGCCGGGGCGCACTCTGGGGGCGAGCAGCACATCCAGACACTTGAGGGGCAGGTTGCCCAGCAGGTTCACCGTGTGGCTGGGCAAGGAAGGGAAGAGAGAACACAGTCACGGGGCTTTGCTCTCGGGAGCTCCTCAGCTCATGGCTAACATCCAGCAGTGAGGGCACCCTGAGATCCAAGCTGGCTATGGGCTCCTCACACCACTGAAAGGGGATAAACTGAACTGCTTTTGGGGTAGTTGAACTATGTTCTGGGAGTCTCTTTGCTGACAGATGAGAAACCACGGATCCTGACACCAACCAAGCAGGTCTCTCTCCAGGATCTCCTGCTGTATCACTATCATTCCTTCTCACCCCAATAGCCATTAGTGCATTGCTTCGGATGCCTGACTGAGGCCAGTGTCACCAGCTCAGAGGTGACACCCCTGGGCCAGGAGCGCTCAGTGATGTGCCACAGGCAGCTCCTCAGCCTGGCTTCAGGGACTGACACAGCACGGGCTCTAACCAAAGCACCAAACATCCGCTCTGGCAAAGGCCACTGCAGTGGTGGCACCTGAGCAGGTCGGCGGCAGGGGTGGAAGGGGCTGGAGCACAGCCCTTGGGCAGGCTGGGAGAGCACAGCGCGCTCCTCTCTGGGGTGGCAGCACAGGCAAGGTGTCTGCAGGAAGGACAGGGCCAGTTCGGATGGAGGAACCTCAGGCTGGACCAAAGGAACCTGCTCATCACAGTGACCTCAGCAATCACCGCACAAGCAGAGGATGCTAAAGCCAAAGTCAGGATCTGCCTTAGGAGAGCTGTTGCTAGTGAGATGGTGACCAACTGCTCTAACAGACCTGTGGAACTCCTCTGTCCTGTCCTCTCCATCGGCAGAGATCATGAGGCAGTGGCGCAGGAGGGCCCCCAGGTGCCGGTACAAAGCAGCATCCTCCTGCCCCCAAACAGAGAATGGAAACCTGCATCAGGAAAGGGATCCTCGACATCCCAGAGCCTGCCCTAAGCCCACAGCCCCATCCAGCAGCCTGCAGCCGCCTGCAGCTGCCTGCAGGGTGCCTCAAGTGAAAGCAGCCTCCAGTTCTCCCTTCAGGACAATTCCCAGATTCCCTGCTGCCCAGTACCTTTCCCCTTGCTCTGGGACACTGAGCCAAAGGCTGGAAGCGGCCCCAAACCAGCACCATGGATTAGGCAGAGGTGTTCTCCATCACATCCTCCCTTGACCTGCTCCAGAAGGTGGAGGAGCCCCAGGCCAGGCTCAGAAGTGAGTTACTGGGGTGTCTGCTCTGCCCCTGTGCACTCAATAGTGCCATTAAGAAGGGAAGCACCCAACTTGTAAACTGCACTGCTCACTGATGCACTGGGCAGAGGCGGTGCCCAAGGGAGGAGGCTCTGACACGAGGCTCCTGCCACCCTCAGGGGCTGCACGAGGGCCGGTTTGTAACAGGGGACACGCAAGCGAGGAGAGCGGCAGCAGTGACACCCAGCCCGGAGACAGGCACATGGGGGGCACAGCCAGGACCCACCTCATCCACCTCCCTCTTGCTGGAGTCGAAGGTGATGTTGAAGAGCACCTTGAGGATCTCCATGGCGCGCTCCGTCTCCTGCCGAGGCAGAGGGGGGAGAGGCCCCTCCTGGGGGGCGACCTCGTGGGGGTGCCTCCACTTCACGGCGAGGGTGAGCTCCAGGGTGTCGGCCATGAGGCTGACGCCGCGCAGCTCCCGCGCCAGCCGCTGCCGCGCCTCCACCCGCAGCGCCGTCAGCAGGAACAGCAGCCGCAGGTCGAAGAACTTCACCTCGTGGGGGAGGCTGCTGCCGGGGCAGAGCCGCACGCGCCCGGCCAGGCCCTCCACGAGCCGGGCCTCGGCCGCCAGCGCCTGCGCCCGCGCGCTGCTGAACACGACGTTGCAGAGGCACTTGAGGGCCTCCAGGACCACGTCCAGGTCGGGGAGCTCCCGGATGAGCTCCTCGCAGGGATGGAGGCCCGCGTGCCTGGCGAGCGCCCGCAGCCCCTCCTTGCTGCTGAAGGGCTCCAGGCAGGACTTGTCCCGGGACAGGATGCGGATGCTCTCCAGGCAGGTGACCTGGCAGGACGGCTGCAGCTCCCTCTCCAGGAACCTCACCAGCAGCTGGGCCATTCTCTGTGCCGTTGGGAACAAGAACCAAGGGATGCCTCATGCTCTGCCATTGACACCCTGTAACACTGCCCTGGGAGATGGGAGCATCACCTAGAGGTGGGCCTATGGTGGCTCTGGTTCAGGGCTGCACCCAGCAACTGCTTGGCTCTGGCATCTGATCCTGGCCCAGCTCAAGCAAGAAACAAAGAGTGGCTGGGAGAGGGTACCAGATGTAAGGGGGGAGGATGAACAGACAACCGCTGCTACCCCATATTGCAGCTTCACCCATGGTGAGGATGATTCAGGGTAACAGGGTTTACTTGACAGCCGCATTAAGCAAAGAGGACAGAGCAAAAGCATCCCTTAAGGCTTCACTGACAACCAACTCAATAGCAGCCTTCCACTCCCACCCAGAGCCTTCAGGTTAGGGAGGCATCTGCTCTGGGTACTCCAGAAACAGACTGACAAGGCTGAGATGCATCAGAAACCACCAAGGGAGGGGAATGGACCTGAGTGAGGTGAGAGCAGCACGTGATGCCCTCAGAAAGGGGTGGTAAGGCCTCAGGAGATTCAAAGCATGATCTCAGGGCTGTCTGGAGGCCTACTGGCCCAGATCCCCTGCAGGGCCGGGCTGGCAGAGCTCCACTAACACCGATTCACAAGAGCAGAGAACCAAACCCTCGTGGGCAGCAGCACCGTGCGTGCCAGCGAGCAAGGCAAGAGGAGCAAAGGGAGCTCCACACACTGGGCACAGCCTGGCCTGAGCCACGTGTAGCAACACCTCATGTTACACCAGGCACCCCCTGGCTTGAGCCACGTGTAGCAACACCTCATGTTACACCAGGCACCCCCTGGCTTGAGCCACGTGTAGCAACACCTCATGTTACACCAGGCACCCCCTGGCCTGAGCCAGGTGTAGCAACACCTCATGTTACACCAGGCACCCCCTGGCTTGAGCCACGTGTAGCAACACCTCATGTTACACCAGGCACCCCCTGGCCTGAGCCATGTGTAGCAACACCTCATGTTACACCAGGCACCCCCTGGCCTGAGCCAGGTGTAGCAACACCTCATGTTACACCAGGCACCCCCTGGCCTGAGCCAGGTGTAGCAACACCTCATGTTACACCAGGCACCCCCTGGCCTGAGCCACGTGTAGCAACACCTCATGTTACACCAGGCACCCCCTGGCCTGAGCCAGGTGTAGCAACACCTCATGTTACACCAGGCACCCCCTGGCCTGAGCCA